>NW_004444026.1:6201981-6228427 GCF_000243295.1 Trichechus manatus latirostris | reverse complement strand
CACCCTTTTCTGGCTGCCTTGTGACTTCCGTTTGTACAGTGTGTTGAGTTCTTCCCACGTGGCAGTCTCTGTGCTAGGCACTAGAGTTAGCATGATGAACAGACAGACAGTGCCCTGTCCTCAAGGAGTTGATAACCTCTTTGATAGAGCGGTAATTGGTAAGCACCTTAAGAGCAATTCCTACAAATGATCGATAGATGATTACTAATACTTTTAAATCTCATGTCTAAGGCCCCAAATGGAGGTGTCCCCAGTTCTTTAGGCAATGAAAGAAAAGAAATAGAACCCAGGACCCTGCAAAGTTAGAGAAAAAATATATCAGCGTTTGAGCCTAGAGTTAGAGGCCAGCAACCTAGCCATGTCTTAAGTCACCAAGTCCTATGTGTTAAAAATAAATAAATACTGGCGACCATTTATTAAGCCCTTAATTATATCTCAGGCCCTCTACAAATAAAATTTCACTGGATACTTACAAGAACTCTGTGAGGTAGGTACTGTTAGTTCCAGTTTACAGATAAGGAAACGGGAGCATGGAGAGGCTACAGCCGAGGTCCAGCCAAGACTAGAGGGTGGAAGGCATTACAGACTGAACCCAGGGGGAGTGGGGCCTGGTGGGAGGCAGAGCAGGGGCAGGGGCAGGGGCGTGGGGTAGGGTTAGGGTTAGGTCTGAAAGATCAGGGGAGCCTGTGGGGAGATGGGCAGGGGTCACTGGCCTGTGGTGAGGACTGCTGGGCAGAGAGCCCTGTGAGGGAAGAGCGAGTAGTGTGGTACGTCCAGAGCGCTGGTGACTGGCAGCCTGGGTCTGAAGCTAGGCACTGCCTCTTGCCAGATGTAAAACCTGAAACCTCATTTCCTGCAACTGTCAGATGGGATAGTAATAATACTTAACCTGTGGATTGATGGTGAAACTTCACGAGATCACGTATGTGTGGGGCGCTTAGTCCAGTACCCAGCACACAGGAGTACTCCATCAGCGGGAGCATAGGAGAAACGATGTCTCCCTGCGGGACACCCACAGGACAGCTCTGCTGTTTTAGCTTGGGTGTCTGCCTCTGGCCAAAGGTGATGGGGAGGGGAGGTAAGCTGTCTTCCCGCAGCATTTCCTGGGTATTGGCGACCCCCTTCCTGAGCCGTGGGAGGTTGGTGATCAGCCTTTTCAGAGCAGGCTCTTGACAACATCCAGGTCCTGATTCCTTAGCCAGGCGGTGATTCAAAAATCCCCCAGCTGTGTGGGGGAGGCAGCCAGCAGGAAGGCAAGCCCTGCTCAGCTGATCTGCCAGCACCATTACAGCTTCTCTCCCTCTCCTCGCTCTTGCCTTCTTTTTGGGCAGGGGAAAAGGCTTGCTAGGCATTTCTGAGACCGATTTGGAGGAGCTAGGACTAAGCCTGTGGGGGCAGGGGGAGGTGGGAGCTGGGCAGACAGCACAGTCCTGCTTCCGCCTGTGAGGACCTCAGCCAGGAGCACCCTGAGTGGAGGATATCCCATCTCAGTGGTAGCACAGCTGCAGATGACCTGGAGGAGGGGAAGGAGGCCGTGCAGCGTTCTTTCTCCTCCTTCGTTCACTCCACTACTCCACCCCTGGGCCTTATCCTGGGAGCATTGCTGAAGCCACCCTACCACCCCTGTCCCAGAGATGTCACAGGTTCTACCATGTAGGGGCCTAATCAAGAACCAGGATGAGCTCATGAATATTCTTAAGAGCCAGGGAGGGAGGGAGAGAAGGAGGGTGGGTAGGCAAGAGTGTAGATTTAGCTTCTGGCCTTGCATTCCTTCTTACTGAGCTGAGCATCTGCTGAGTTGCAGGTGTCCAGCCCGTGGTAACAGCAAAGAGAGTGCAAGCAGGTAGGAGTCAGGGCCCCTGCCTTCAAGGGTTCGAGCCCCAGTGAGGAGCTGAGCTGCTTGACAGAGAGTGGACCCAGCACTATTTGTGAAATCGGGGGACAGGGCCTGCTTAGGAACTCACAGGACTTATTGAAATGACATTAGTGGGTTTCAGTCTTGACTCTCTCCTTCATCTCCCTGTGCTGTCTGACAGGTTCCTTCTCCTCTCAGCCTCATTGCCTCATGGTAAATTGGGAAGGAAAAACCACCCCTTAGGGATATTGTGAGAAAATTTTTAAAGTAATATATTTATTTAAGTATAATATGCCTGCGGAAATGTGCACAAATCATGGATGAATTTTCCAAAATTTTCATATACTCAGAACCCAAGTCAAGAGAGAGAGCATTAGAAGCACCCCAGAAACCCCTCTGATTCCCCTACCAATCAGTAGCAACCGCTATCTTATCCTGAAACCACATGCATTTTTTTAACCTCTTTTTTTACCTTCTGTTCAGTGGAATCGCACAATAGTCAGTCTTCTGTGAGAGATTTATCCGTGTTGTTGTGTGTACCAGTAGGTCAGTCATTTTCATTGCTCCATAATATTCCACTGTATGAATAGACCATGACTTGCTATTCCACTCTTGATGGCACTTAGGATTCCAGACATGTCCAGTTTGGGGCTGTTAAACATAATGCTGGTAGGTCTTTTAGTAAACATATGTGAACATTTCTACTGGGTGTACATCTAGGAATGGAACTGCGGGGTCATAAGGGATACATATGTCAAGCTTTAAAGTTGTTATTGTTAGCTGCCATGAAGTTGATTCCATCTCTTGATGACCTTATGTAAAAAGAATGAAACCTTGCCGGGTCATGTGCCATCTCTGGGTAGCGCAAACAGTTTGCTCTTGGCTAGTAACCGAAAAGTTGGTGGTTCGAACCCAGCCAGTGGCACCACAGAAGAAGGGCCTGGCGATCTGCTTCTGTAAAGATTATAGCCAGGAAAACCCTACGGAGCAGTTCTACTCTGTAACACATGAGTTGGCCATGAGTCAGAATTGACAGCAGTGGGTTTTTATTTATGTATTTATTTTGACCTCATGGGAAGAGACTGCTGATATTTATTTAATATTTATCACTAGATAATGACACCTTTTTTCGTTGCCAACAACTAACATTATCAAGCCTCTGATGGTTAAGAGCTATGGCTCCCAACTGAAATGTCGGCAGTTCGAATCTACTAGCTGGTCCTTGGAAACCCGGTCAGCAGTTCTCTGTCCTATAGGGTTGCCATGACTTGGAACTGACTCACTGCAATGGGTTTGGTTTGGTGATTTTTTTTTTTTATTTTAATTGTGCTTTAGGTGAAAGTTTACAGCTCAAGTTAATTTCTCATACAAAAATTTATACACCTATTGTTATGTGACCCTAGTTGTGATCCCAGTAATGTGACAGCACACTCCCCCTTTCTACCCCAGGTTTCCCATGTCCGTTCAACCAGCTCCTGTCCCTTTCTGCCTTCTCATCTAGCCTCAGGACAGGAACTGCCCATTTAATCTCATGTATCTACTTGAGCTAAGAAGCACACTCTTCACGAGTATCATTTTATGTCCCATAGTCCAGCCTAATCTTTGTCTGTAGAGTTGGGTTCGGGAATGGTTTCAGTTCTGGGATAACAGAGGCCGAGGGCCATGTGTTCCGGGATCCCTCCAGTCTCAGTCAGACCATTAAGTCTGGTCTTTTTACTAGAATTTAAGTTCTGCACCCCACCTTTCTCCTGCTCCATCAGGGACTCTCTGTTGTGTACCCTGTCTGGGCGGTCATTGGTGGTAGCCAGCCACCATCTAGTTCTTCTGGTCTCAGGCTGATGGAGTCTCTGGTTTATGTGGCCCTTTCTGTCTGTTGGGCTAATACTTTCCTTGTGTCTTTGGTGTTCTTCATTCTCCTTTGCTCCAAGTGGGTTGGGACCAACTGATGCATCTTACATGGCTGCTCATAGCTTTTAAGACCCCAGACGCCACTCACCAAAGTGGGATGCAGAACATTTTCTTAATAACCTTTGTTATGCCAGTGAACTTAGATGTCCCGTGAAACCATGGTCCCCAGACCTCCGCCCCTGCTGCTCTGTCCCTCGAAGTATTTGCTTATATTCAGGAAACTTCTTAGCTTTTGGTTTAGTCCAACTGTGCTGACTTCCCCTGTATTGTGTGCTGTCCTTCCCTTCACCTAAGATAATTCTTATCTTCTATCTAGTTAGTGAATACTCATCTCCCTCCCTCCTCACACTCATAACCATCAAAGAATGTTTCTTCTGTGTTTAAACTATTTCTTGAGTTCTTATAACAGTGGTCTCATACAATATTTGTAAGACTATAATCTTTATGGATACAGACTGCCACATCTTTCTCCAGCGGAGCCGCTAGTGGGTTCAAACCGCCAGCCTTTTCAGTTAGCAGCTGAGTGCTTAACCACTGTGCCACTAGGGCTCCTTCAGTGCATATACAGTAATGTTTACTTATAGTTTTCATTTCCTGATGACTGATCATGGTGAGCATCCTTTTATAAGTTTATGAGCTATTTGCATATCATCCTTTATGAAGTACCTATTCAAATTGTTTTCTCATTTTTCCATTGGGTTTCTGTCTTATCATTGATTTATACGAGTTCTTTTCATATGCTGGATACAACAAGCTCTTTGTCAGATACATATATTGTAGATATCTTCTTTCATTCCGTGGCTTGCCTTTTCCGTCTCTTAGTGGAGACCTTTGATAAAGATAACTTCTTAATTTATCAGTATTTTTCCTTTATGATTAGTGTATTTTATTCCTGATTAAGAAACGTTTGCCTGTCAGAAATCACAAAGATGTTCTGTTTTTTTCCTAGAAGCTTATTTGTTTTACATTTTGCATTTATGTCTCCAATCCATCTAGAATTGTTATGCATACATAGCGTGAAGCCGGAGCCAAGATTCATTTTTTTTTTTCCTAAAGGGGATACCAGTTGATCTGGCACCAATTGATAAAAAGAACTTGATTTTCCCACTGCTCTGCAGTGTCACCTTTCTCATAAATCAAGTGACCATGTATGTATGTGTATGTCTGTTTCTGGACTCTCTTGTGTTCCTCTGGTCAACTTCTCTGTGAGCCCTGGTGGTACAGTGGTTAAGAGCTCAGCTGCTAACCAAAAGGTTGGCAGTTTGAATCCATCAGCTGCGCCTTGGAAACCCTTTGGGGCAGTTCTACTCTGTCCTATAGGGTTGCTATGAGTCGGAATTGACTCGATGGCAACTGGTTGGTCAACTTCTGTACCTTACACCAATACCACGTTGTCTTCATTACTGCTGCTTCATAATAAGTCTTGAGATCTGGTAATGTACACCCTCTAGCTTTATTCTTCTTTTTCAAGATGGTCTTGGTTGTTCTTGGACCTTTGCATTTCCATATAAGCTGCTGGGATTTTGATTGGGATTGTATTAAACCTACAGAATTTTGAGAGAATTAAAAAAATTATAATACCGAGTCTTTTGATCCATGAACTTGACATAGCTCTGCATTTATTTAGGTCTTCCTTAATTAATCACACTAATTCTTTATAGTTCTTATTAGAGGTCATGTGTAACTGCAATTATATTCATTCCAAAGTATATTAAATTTTTAAATGGTGTGTTTTTAAAATTTTTTTTTATTTATTTGTTGCTAGTACATAAGAATACAATTGATTTTTGCACATTGATCTTGAATCCAGTGACCTTGCTAAGCTTAATTAGAGAATTAAATGAGATAACAGGTAAACCCCTGGCATATAGTGGGGGCTTATCTGTACTCAGAAAAACTGAGGCAGGTCTCAGAGGCAGAATCAGTAATAAGGGTGCCGTGGTAAAAGAGGGCATTGTGGTGGGAAGGATGGTGAGTTCAGGAGGGCAAGATTTGTCTGGCCAATAAAAGGAGGAAGAATCCCTCTAGACGGAAACAGCATGAGAACCATAAATAGCATCATGAATGGACCGTGAGACAGGTTCAAGAGACCTGAGCAGATCATAATGTCTCATATTTTATTTTACCGTTTGTAAAGTTTTTTCACATCCACTGTGTCACTGAAGATCAGTGGCATCCATGAGGCCACCACATGTGAGATCATTGTGCCATTTCACAGATAAGTTCATTGGCTAAGGTCTCCCCCTCAGGAAGTGGTAAGATAGGCTTCAAGTCCAAGCCTTTGGATTTCACCACTGTAATGGAAAGTCTTTTTAAGACTATCAGATGGTAGCATTTGATCTTGATGAGATAGGCCATGGGGAGCAGGCAGAGGTTATCAGGCAGATAAGAGGTGCAAGTGTTGAAATCAGTGCTTAGAAAGATCTTTGTGCAGGGTGGGCTGGAGAGAGGAGAGGCAGGCAGGCCATTTTGGAGGTTGTTGTCCTAAGCTAGTCATGAGATGGTGCATGCCCTGAGGTAGGGCCAAGAGAGAATGAATATGAGCAAATGCAAGAGAGAATGAATATGAACAAATGCAGAGAGAAGAAACCTACAACATGGTCAGGTACCCACAGGGTCAGATCCCCAGGTCCCCATGTGCAACACACAAATACAGATGAAGAAATCTCCTTTGGGGCTTTTGGTTCTCAACTCTCCATTAAAAATTAAAAAATAAAATAAAATAAAGTGAAACTTGTATGTCTTTTCCCTTTCTCAGCTAACCACATAAACAAAACAATCAAAAAGCTCTCTCCCCCACTCATCTGCTGCTGTAGATCCTTTCTCCCAGCCTGCAGGGGTCGGCGGCTGAAGGCTCAGAGCTGCAGGCTTCCAGTGCCTGCCACACACTGACCTTATTAATCTTCATGAGGCAGCCCCACTCCAGCCCCACAAAGATGGCCCGCCGTGCTCTGTGCTCATCCTGCTAGGTCAGTCCTTTCATCTAGTGACTCCCTTTTAAGTGGCTCTGGTGTGGCCTATGTGCCCTCAGCATGAGGCTGAACTTGGCAATGGGAGTTCACCAACAGCCCTTTCTCTCCTCAAAGCTTTGGTTGCTCATCTCACTGGAGCCTCACAAAGCACTGTGCTGCAGAGAACAGTTATGACAATGTGCACCAGTAGATGGTAATGGGGAGCCCTGGAGACACTGCTTTGCCCAACACCAAGCAACTAACTAATTGATGGCCCAGCAGGGCATGTTTAAGCCCAGAATGCTGGATCTCAAGTCCATTGTTATTTCTACTCCACCATGTAAAACCAGAGGGGTTCAAGTGTCTATGACTTGGGAAACTCTGAGATTTCCTGTATTTGGTTGATTTTGCTTCTAGTAGAGGCCCAGATTGTTGACTTGGAAGATTTACATTGATCCTGGTTATGAAGGAAGCACAACTTCTAGACAGTTCTCTCCTCCTTCTCTTCTTCCCTCCCCAAGTAGAGAGGCCTGGAGCTGGGTAGGCAGGAAGTTGCAGCTGCTAAGGCCAGAAGTGTTATGGGCAGAGGTTGGATAGACAGTCTGTCCTCTGCTCTGTGGCCTACAGTTACAGCCAGCATATACTGAGTCCTTCTTCCTGTGCTCCCAGCCCAGCTGAGATCTCAGCAGTATCTTCCATACTCTCCCCTTGCTGGTACAAACTTCTGCTCCACGTAAGTCAGATTCCCTCATTTAGAATGGGCCATATGTCTTCCCAGGACAACCAGCTGTGGAGGAAGAAGAATTGAAGCAGAAACTGGCTGTCTGCTTGGAAATGGCCTTTGTGCACACTGCTGAACCTGCATCCCTCTCTGGGCCTTCAGCTACAACACTGTTTTCCCATCAGACATTTCCCAAACACCTCTGAGATCTGTGAAATGTCTCCTCTTTTCAGACCTAAGACCAGAGAAGCCACTGGAGAGATTATTGAGCTCTCTAGAGCTATTCCCACTTCACCTTGCTTCTGACCACCCCCCACCCCGGAGATGCTCCATGGTGAATGAGGTTGGAAGGGAAACTGCCATATCCTGTTTAAAATATCAAATGGGACCAAGATTTATTTAGCACCTACTATATATGAGTTTGGAAACCCTGGTTGCTTAGTGGTTAAGAGCTATGGCTGCTAACCAAAAGGTCGGCAGTTCAAATCCACCAGGTGCTCCTTGAAAACCAAGTGGGGCAGTTCTACTCTGTCCTATAGGGTCACTGTGAGTCGGACTTGACTCACTGGCAACCGGTTTGGTTTTTTTAAGTATATATGAGTTGGAGCCCTTGTGACGCAGTGATTAAGAGCTTGGCTGCTAACCAAAAGGTTGGCAGTTCGAATCCACTAGCCCTTTCTTGGAAACCCTATGGGGGCAGTTCTGCTGTGTCCTATAGGGTTGCTATGAGTTGGAATCGACTCAATGGCAATGGGTTTGGTTTGGTTTGTGTATGCTAGATGGAGCCCTGGTGGCACGGTGGTTAAAGAGCTTGCCTGCTAACTAAAAGACCAGCAGTTCAAACCCACCAGCCCCTCTGTGGAAGAAAGATGTGGCATTCTGCTTCTGTAAAGATTTACAGCCTTGGAAACCCTATCGGGCAGTTCTACTCTGTTCTGTAGGGTTGCTGTGAGTCAGAATCAACTCGATGGCAGTGGGTTTGGTTTTGGTTTGGTATATGCTAGATGAGGGAAACTTGGTGGAGCAATGGTGAAGCACTTGGCTGCTAACTGAAAGGTTGGCTGTTTGAATCCACCCAGTGGCTTCATGGGAGAAAGACCTGTCGATGTGCTTCTGTAAATACTACAGCCAAGAAAACCCTGTGGGGCAGTTTTACTCTGTCACATGGGGTCTCTATGAGTCAGTATCGACTCAATGACACTCAGCAACAATATGCTGGATAAGGTCTCTGGGTTTCCAAATGGTTTGCGCTCAGCTGCTAACCTTTGCAGTTCGAACCCACCCAGTGACACTGCGGAAGGAAGGCCTGATGATCTGCTGCCGTAAAGATTACAGCCAAGAAAACCCTATGGAGCTCAGTTCTACTGTATAACATATGGGGTTGCCAAGAGTTGGAATCAACTCGAAGGCATTGGGTTTAGGGTTTTTTTGTTTTGTTTTGTTTTGATATGCTACGTACTATGTGAGACACTTCACTTCACACTTTACTAATCTTTGCAAGAACCCCAAGGTACATATATCACTGATTCTTAGCTGGGGACAGTTGTCTCCCTCAGGGGACATTTGACAATGTCCAGAGATATTTTTGATTGTCACACTGGGAAGGGGGTACTGCTGACATCTAGTGTGTTGAGGGCAGGGATGCTGTTGAACGTCTTACAATACATGGGGCAGCCAAAGCTGAGAAACCCAACAGCAGTTTACATATGGAAAGAAAAACTGGGGTTCAAAGCACATAAGTAGCTTTCTCAAGGTCTTACAGCTAGTCTATGGCAAAACTGCATTCTCATCCAAATCTGTCTGATTCCAGATCCCATGCTCTTTTCATTACAAAGTGCTTCTGTTCAGCAGCAAGTGCCCACCAGCTCTTATCTGTCCTGGGAAAAAACAAATTCCACTGTTTCTTACTAGGCAAGCAAACATCAATCCATGCTCCCTGGGCCAGAGCCCAGCAAGCTCAGTGAGCAGCTGCTCAGGTGCAGACCTTTCCCAGAGGGTGCTCTGGAGGGGTGCAGAGGACCGAGCCCACACCTCTTCCTTCTGGGGATCTGACATCTTGTCTGAGTAGTTACAATGCATGCATATGAAGGGACCTTGTAAGTGCTGGTTGTATTGCCAAGAAGCCCATGGGCATCCAAGGGCCTGGGTCCCAGGGTGATGATCAAGGAAGGCCTCCCTTGTGGAAGGGTAGGACTAGAGCTGGATCTTGGAAGCACTGGTAGTGGGACCTCAGTACCCGGGGGGGAGTTTCAGGTCCTAACATCAGGGAACGAACAAATCTGTCTTGCAAGCAGTACAACCAGAATGCTGCTTACAAGCAAGGATGGTGAGCCTACGTCTCACATACTTTGGACATGTTATCAGGAGGGATCAGTGTCTGGAGAAGGACACCTTGCTTGGTAGAGTGTCAGCAAAGAAGAGGAAGACTCTCAACGAGATGGATCGACACAATGACTGCAACAATGGGCTAAGGATAACAACGATTGTGAGGATGGTGCGGCACCGACTCCACAGCACCTAACAATACAACAACAGCAACATTGGAGGAATGAGCCTGCTTCCGGGGCCAGGCCAGGGCGTGGGGGCAGGACTTTGATGGGCGGGCAGCAGAATAGACCATCATGAAAGCATTACCTTTCCCTAGCTCTTTTCTCTCCATATCTCCTATTTCACGGTCTGACTTCTGCTCTGCTTCCTCTAATGACTTTTACTGTAGCCCCAACAGCCGTCTTGTTAGCCATTACCTTAACAGAGGTTGGAAAGACACTGGTTTTGCTGAGTTGCTGAGGGAGAACAACTGTACTTCCTGCCAAATGCACCTGTCCGACCCGCAAGCCGTGATTTTGAGAGAATGTACAGTAAAGCCTGTGAAAACCAGAACCTGTGTAAGGCAGAAACCTGTCAGAGAAGGAAAACTCACATATTTTCCACTAAAAGTGATAGAAAAGTGGTAAGAATGCTCTCTGTCAAAGGCGGAAAATTTTTGAGTCCAGGAAAAACAAGGCAGTCCCGTTGAGTTCTGCCTTTCACATGTTTCGCTGTATAAGCAAAGGGTGGGTTAAAAATCACCAGGAGCAGACCTGTCTAGTTGGAGCAGAATTCATTGTAGGGAAGAGATAGAGGATAAGTCTAGAAGATGCTTGGAGCCATCCTCTGGAGAACCTTGAATGCCAGACTGGTGGCTAAAAGGAAGGTGGGGGTTAGATCTCCAGAAGTAGCTTCTTCTAGAAGGAGTGAGGGTGGGGGGACCAGTATCCCTCTGGAGTGAGGTAACTGATAGAGTATTAAAGACGGGAGCTGCCAGGAGCACCCCGCTCCTTCCTCCCTCCCTGCTCGGCGGCAGCCACCATTTCTCCCGGTACTTCTTGAAATAACATTAGCGTAATACTCCCCAGCTATTCATTCAGGCGGTGCTGCCCTTTATTTCAAGTGTCCTCATTGCTAATGGGCCACGGGGTCTGAACACATGTGCACGTGCCTCTGTGCACGTGGCAGCAGGAGGAATTATCCCAGTGAATGTTGATGAATGGGCAGGGACACTGAGGTACAGTGAATGAGCAAGTTGTAATAGGGCCTTTCATGAGGCCTGAATGACAATTGAACTCCCAAGGAAGGGTGCCAGCGGGAACAGTATCCACATCCAGAAAATTAGATAGGACTTTTATGCCTGACAAAACAAGGCTGCAGAAGGAGCTGAGGCCCCTCCAATTAGCAGTATTATTGTGCAGATTGAAGCAGGGGGAGGGTGCACCCTTATTGTCAATAAGAAGATCAAGGCCAGTTCTTCAAAAGAAAGAACTGAAACAAGGAGGGAAATCCAGCTCATCTTTTCCCTGGTGAAACTTGCATAAAGGAATGAGAGCATTCTCCTCGCCACCCTTGTGAAAAGGATGATGGTTAAAGGGTTCCCTCTTCTCTCAGCTGGGTCAGTCACCTACTTCTTGGGATGGAAGCTGAATCAGGAAAAAGAAATTCGGTGCTAATTACAGCAATTTCTCAGGCAAATAGCTAGGTGTCTGTCATTTTCTATTTTCCTAACACCAAACCACTAGCATTTCTTCTTCCAATCTCTTTGAGCCTCTCTGACTTCCTTCCCTTTCTCCTTTAGCAGCCATTTAGCTGGATATGTGGAGAAAAATAAAGCAGTGTTAGTCTTTAAGAACCCAAAGACTAGTGGAGGGTGACAAACATATAAAGAGCTAACTATTTACAAACCAGCAACCAGTTGTCGTCGAGCTGATCCCAGCTCATGGCGACCCCATGTGTGTCAGAGTAGAACTGTGCTCCATAGGGTTTTCAGTGGCTGATGTTTCAGGAGTAGATTTCCAGGCCTGTCTTCTGAGGTGCTTCTGGGTTAGCAGCTGAGTGCTATAACTCTTTGCATCACCCAGGGATTCCAAGCTACTTACAAGGAAGAATGAACTAGTTTCAGGCACCTTGTTGTGAAATGACAGAAGGGGAAGCAAGGGAAATGTAGGAGGGCTTCATGGAGGCAGTGGTATTTGAGCTGGGCCTTGAAGAGTGGGTTTTTGCAGGCTGAACGCTGAACTCATGGGGGCCAATAGTGAAAGAGATTCTGGGTTGAGTCAACAGCCTGAGCAAGGTTATGAGGGTATTACATGCTGAGTGATATTTGGAGGAAATGGTGAGAAACCAATGGAAGGTGGAAACAAAACTGGAATGATGAGTTAGGACCCAGGTCATGGAGAGTCATGAGTGCAAAGACAGTTATTCAGGAGAGGAGAGGCTGAAAAAGGCCTCAGTCTGAAGCAATAGGGTCTGTGCTTTAGAAAGGTAACTTCTAGCTGCTGCATTGTGGAAGATCTGTTTGAGCTAGGGGAGACCTCAGGCAGGAAGTCCATTCATTCATTTATTCATTCATCCGATGAGCATTTATTGGGCTCCAATTATGTGCTAGGCACTGTGCTAAATGATACAGTGATGAATGAACATCCCAAGGTACTCGCAGTTGATAGGGCTATTTCTGCACTTCTTCAAGGCACACTAGGACACTCCTTGTTGCATGGAGGAGCGGGAGCTGTTTCATACATTTCTCTCCCTGTCCGGTCCCAGAATCCCCAAACTGCACCAAGCCAGACATGGGTGGCCACACTGAGGAATTGGCCAGGATGCTGACAAATCCTGTTGTTTTGGATCTCGCAGGAGATTCTTGGGCTCTATGGTGGGTAGAAACGGAGAAGAAGGTGCTGTTAGCATAGTTTACCCAGCTGGATTTACTGAGATTTTCTGGCACTCTGCCCTCTTCCCTCCAGAACTCATGGAGTAACCTCTAAAATGAAAAAGCACAGTTAAAGGCCCAGTTCTGAAACTGTTTTCTTCTTGGCTAAGCCCTGTTAAATTAATACCAACGTAATATACTTACCTTCAATCCTGACGTCCTCTACTGGGAACGCCTCTTAATATTTATCCACTCTAAATAATTCTATTATAAAATGAATAAAACAAAACAAATCTATCTCAGAATTACATTATTGATAACATGAAGGCCTCCTACACTTTTTTTTTTTTGGTGGTGATGGTGCAGGAGGGATTAGGGGGCAAGTGGCTACTAGTTTTCTACACTTATCTTTCCATTAAAATATCCCCCACCCCCCTAAAGCTGCCTCCATTTCTGCAGGCTGCTGCATGATTTCTTACACCCATGCTAAGATGCAGTCAACCACATACCTCCTTGCTACTAAGCCCTGACTTCTTTTAGTTAATAACAGCTCAGCCGGCATGTGACATCTGCACAAAAGAAATCAGATCTCCAGAACCAGCAGCTATGATATAATCTCTGCATTCAGCTCACACTGCTGTTTTTTTGCATCGCTCCCTCACCCTCCTCATTCTGTCCCTCCCCGCTTCTCAGTCACCGTTTACATCACAATGAAGGCACTCTCCCCTGAGTCCCAGGCTGGGGTCCCCCACAGCCTACACTTTCCGTCTTTCTCCCATTTCCTTTTCTCATTTCCATCCTCCTCCCCTACCCCCAGATTTCCCATTTCCCTCCACCCTTTTGGGTTCCCTCCTCTCCCATTTCCTCTCAGACCTCTTTCTTCTGCTTAGGCTCTTTCTCTCAGGCCCTGTTCACCTATTTCTCTGGGGTCAGCAAGAAATCTCCTGGGACATGGAAGAGTGGGGATGGAGGCTAACCAATTTGCACAATTCTTCCTTTTCTTCCAACCCACAGCCCAACTCCTCCACATGCATTCGTGTGTGCCCCCATCCCCTGCCCTACATACACTTTCCTCCACAAGATCACATCCCTGAGCAGTAACCCCACAAGCGACCATGGGGAGGTGAAAGAATTATGCGAGATCACCTTTGGGGGACATATGTCTGCCACTATGTCTTTGTTTTCTGTCCTATTACTCCAGGGAGCCAGTCAGTGAGCGGCCAGGGAACAGGTCAGGGAGTCATAGCATATTAATTCAGTCTTCTTTTCCCGCCTAGATAGGGTGACTGACTCCAACTGCCTGGGCCTTCCTCACTTTTAGCATGGAAGTCCCTCATCATGGGAACTCCCTCAGTCGTAGGCAAACAGGACAGTTGGTCACTCTAGGAGTCCCAGATTCTTGTCACAAAATGGAAATCAGGGTGTAGATGACTTAGAGAGACTCAACATCTAGAGGGAGGTTGACTCCAGTGCACATACCTACACTCCAGCATATGAAGCAAGCCCTCCAGCTGTAATTTTATCGCCCCATGAAGAAGGTCTAACACACAGGCCTGCAAACTACAACACAACCAAGGCCCTGGTCCAAACCAGTGCCTCACTGAGGCACAAGTGCCTGCACAGAGAGGCCTTCTCTATAACCTGGTGGGGCCCTGACTATCACACCTTTGCTCCAGGCTGCCTAGTGCATTCCAAAGAGCTGCCTGGGGTAGGCAAGGGTTAAACCCACAGCCGTCTAGTCAATTCTGACTCATAGTGACCCTTTAGGACTGAGTAGAACTTCCCCATAGAGTTTCCAAGGAACACCTACCTGGTAGCTTCGAACTACTGACCTTTTGGTTAGCAGCCTTAGCTCTTAACCACTATGCCACCAGGGTTTCCAGGGGTGGGGTAGACCTAAAAAATGTGTAAAGACTGACTCTCTTTGGAAGGGGTAGCTCATTAAACACATGCACCATAAAATAGAATATGATTTTTAAATGCGCGCTTATCCATTCATTCAGCGCATGTTTAAAACGCTGGGCCAGGTACTGTGCTGGAAGTTGAGAATACAGTGTTGAATAAAAAAGTCCTTGAGAAAGATAGGAATAAAGAGGACCTATACTATGGAGTGATTAATGCTCTTATAAGAGCAAGTAGACGGCACATTGAAAACACCTAGAAAAGTGTCATAGTGGAAGTGCTGTCTGAGCTAAGTCCTAGGGGCTCTAGCCAGAGGGAGCAGCATGTGAAAACCTAGGGGAGGGTCAGCAGAAGAATATGACAGGTTTACAGAACTCAATTCAGTCAGAATGGATGGGGAGGGCAAGGTGGGGGGAGCAAGGAAAGTGGTACCATATGATATAAAGCTAAACATAAACAAAGTCCTAATCGTGAAAGCCTTCTATGCCAAGTTAGGAAATTTGGACTCATTCTTTGGGCCTTGGGAGAGCTTGGAAAAGAGAAAATAACAGGCCAATTAATATCCCAAAGGAGGTATGATAGACAGCAGCAGTGGACTTTGAGGGAAATGCTTATTTTGGAGATTATCAATAATGAGACAGAATTTAGTGATTGGTCAGATGTAGGGGTGCAGGAGGAAAGAAATCACAGATGACACCAAGGTTTCTGGTTTGGTCATGGTGGTACCATTGTCTAAGACTGGGAACCCAAAGGAGGGGCATGCTGGGGGAAGATGGATAATAGCAGGGAAGAGAGGATGATGAATTCCATTTTGGATGTGTTGAGACTGAGTTGGAGTGGCCCATCCAAGTGAAGATGACCAGCAGGCAATTGGGTGTTGGGGCTGCAGACATGAATTGGGAAACCATCACCATGTGGATGCAGCTGAAACCATGGGAAAGAATGGGCCAACCAGGAGCATGAGGAGAAGGCAGGGTCTAGGATGGAACCCTGAAGAACACCAACATTTAAGGGATGACAGAAGTAAAAGTGATGGAGAAGGAGAGGCCGGTGGGGGGAGAAGAGGAAAGCCAAGAGATCATAGTATCAGGTAATACAAGAAAAGAGGGTTTCGGAAAGAATTCAGTGAAAAAAGAAGATGAAGTGACTGAGAGGTCAAGTTTGATAACTACTGAAAAGTTTCCATTGGATTTAGCGGCATTCTTGGAGAGCAATTCTAGTAGATTGGTGAGGATAGAAGCCAGCCTTCTGTGGACTGAGGATCAAGTGGGAAATGAGGAAGTGGCAATAGTGAGTATAGCCTTTTCTCTCAAGAAACATGGCTGTGAACCTGAGGAAAGGTGGTGGTACCTGGAGGAGAAATGGGAATTCAGGAGCTAGTAGGTTGTTCTTTTGAGTTGGGAGACTTGCACGTTTAAATGCTTATGAGAGAGAATAGAAAGCAAGGATGTGAAGAAATGGAAGGAAGAGCTTAACATAATTCTTAGAACAAGACCCCTGAGAACATTGGCGCTGATGGGGATCCTATTATAGCTGGAAGGATTAGCCTGATATGAGGACAGACTTCTATTATGACAGGTACAAAGAGGCAAGGGTCACTTCGACTGCAGGTAAGTTCATGGGCTTGGGGCACTAAGGGAGTTTCCTGCCAGTGCATTGTAGAGATGAAGTCTGCAGGGAGTATGGAGGTAGAGGTGGGAACAGGGCTTAAAGAGAATGGAGAAGGTTTAATAGATATGACTGGAGCAGTTAAAGCCTGGGCGAGCTAGGAGATGATGATTCTTTGGTGTGCCCATCAGACTCTGGGTTTAAAAGGAGTTTACTGTCTGGTCGATAACAGCACTACCTAGCAACACAAAGTCTACCGAGCAGGAGAAAACAGTGAGGCCTGGACCTGTGAGAGGGAGAAGGGCAGGTACCTCAGGTAGGAGAAGACTGCATGAGCAAAGGCAGAGAGAAGGGAAGGGACAAGACGGGACCCTGAGGGTTGTCAGGGATGCTGGTAAGGAGGTTACTCCAGAAGTCAGGTTGAACCTTGAGTGTCAGTGTGTACTGTGGGTTAGCTGGGAAGCCGGTTTAGTTAGTGTGGTTTAGAATAATGTGAGAAGTGGAAAGAGAGGTTGGGCTCAGATTGTTCTGGGCCTTGAATGCCACGCTAAATTTTGTGACATTATTGTACATAAGCACAGACTCTTTTCTGTTCACTGATGTCTCTGCAGGGCCTGGGATGGTGACTGCACATAGTAAATGCTCAACAAATATTTGTGAATATTGAATAAATGTACAGCGCTTCCAGAAGCTCACCCCTATAGTGACAGATCTTTCTGCCTGTCAAAGCTCCTGCTGACACATGTGCTGGGTGGTGACACTCAGCTGTACCTGCCCCACCAGCCACATCAATCCAGCCACTGACCCCCTGCTTTCACCTTGCTTACCCGTGACAAGGCTGCGCAAGGGGATGGAATGAGCTCTGGCCTGTGAATCAAAAATCCTGAGTTTTTGAATCAGCTTTTCTAGCTGTGACCTCTGGACTTTCAAATGGTACTTATAATACCAGTCCAGGGTTGTTGTGAGGCCCAGATGAGATGAGTGCCCAGTATGAAGGTGCTTGAAGTATAAGGTGTTACAGCAATCTGGTAGGTAAAGCACCTGGTAAGTGGCCCATTTAGTTGGAGCCACTTCCTACTTGCTTCCCCTTCCTTCCAGTCAGCCGAACACTAAGTATCTGAGGGGAGGGGACAGGAGACCAGGAGAGGCCAAACCTTCCCCCCACCCAGGTCCTCACTCCTGGCCTGGCCCTCGTGGGAAGAAACATGGCTGATACATAAGGTGACCATGTTGCTGTTGTTAGTTGCCATCAAGTCGATTCCGACTCAGGCGACCCTATTTGTGCAGAGTAGAACTGCTTCTTATATCCCAGTTTATATCTATTGTCCTGGTGTAATTAATACTAAAAAGAACTAATTGCTGTTGAGTTGGTTCTGGCTCATGGCGAACCTGTGTGTGTCAAGAGTAGAACTGTATTCCATAGGATTTTCAATGGCTGTTTTTCAGAAGTAGATCTCCAGGTCTTTCTTCCGAGGCACCTCTGGGTGGACTCTAACCTCCAGCCTTCCAATTAGCTGTCTAGTGTGTTAACCATTTGCACCACCCAATTGATACTAGCACCCTCTCTTGCTCTTAAAAGTGGCTACCTTACTAATACCCACGCTGCATCTGCAACTCCTGTGTTCCTGGGAAGGCTTGTTTAGAAATCGATGGCTTTAGCTGGGCACAATGAGGACCAAGTCTGGCAGGTTGTCTGAGTCACAGGGCTATGCTGCATGCATGTCTCCTTAGCCACCACCTTCCAGCTATACGATGCCTGCCTGAGGGGGCCTGGGGCCTGGGAGGGAGCACCACAGCCAGTACAGTGGGGGTGGAGAAGTGTTAGAGGGCATTCTCTTACCCTTTGCTGTCCTCCACCTGGTTATAACGTAATGGGTGTCAGTGAGCAGGCTGCTGGGGGTATCCTTAAAGGAGTCTGTGTGCAAAGGGATTAGGGCCAGACCCCCTTGCCCTGGTTTTGCATTTGGGGAGGACAGCTCAGCTGGATGGTAACTAACGGTTATTGTGTGCATATAATGTGTCAGAGCCCTGGTAGCGCGGTAGTTAAGAGCTCTTAAGAGCTCGACTGCCAGCCAAAAGGCTGTCAGTTCGAATCCACCAGCTGCTCCTTGGAAACCCCATGGGGAAGTTCTACTCTGTCCTGTAGGGTCAGCATGAGTCAGATTCAACTCGACGGCAACAGGTTTGGTTTACTGGTTTATGATGTATCAGGCCCTGAGTGTGTTTTACATGCATCATTTCATTTAATCCTCGTATAAATTCATTATTGTTCAGGCACTCAGAGATTAAGGTGACCCAGTGTGTCATGCCAGTTCAAACGGTCTTGAGGGAGAGCCGGGGCAGATGTTGCTGAGAGTTCCTTAAGAAACCCCAGCTGGACATCTAGGTCAACTGGCATAACAATGCGTATTAGAAAATGTTCTGCATCCTACTTTTGTGAGTGGCGTCTGGGGTCTTAAAAGCTAGCGAGCAGCCATTTAAGATGCATCAGTTGGTCCCAACTCACCTGGAATGAAGGAGAATTAAGAACACCAAAGCCACAGGGAAGTGTTAGCCCAAGAGACAGAATGGGCCACAGAAACCATACACTGCAACAGCCTGAGACCAGAAGAACTAGATGGTGCCCAGCTACTACCAATGACCGCCCTGACAGGCAACACAACAGAGTCCCTGTTGGAGTATGAGAAAAGTGGGGTGCAGAACTCAAATTCTAGTGATAAGACCAGACTTAATGGTCTGACTGAGACTGGAGGAACCCCAGAGAGCATGGCCCCCAGACTGCCTGTCAACCCAACACTAAAACCATTCCCAAGGCCAACTCTTGAGGCAAAGATTAGACTGGACTATGGGACATAAATGATACTGGTGAAGATTGTGCTTCTTAGCTCGAGTAGATACCTGAGACTAAATGGACAGCTCCTGTCCGGAGGTGAGATGAGAAGGCAGAGAGCGTCAGGAGCTGGTTGAATGGACACGTGAAATCAGGGGTGGAAAGGAGAAATGTCCCGTCACAGTATAGGGAGAGCAGTTAGGGTGACATAACAATGTATATATAAATTTTTGTATGAGAGACTAACTTGAATTGTAAACTTTCACTTAAAGTACAACAATAAAAGCTTTTTTTTAAAAACCCCAGCTGGAAGCCTCCTCCTCCTGCCCAAATCCCAACTTCTGCTCTGAGCCCTCCAGCAGCAGCCAGGTGTCCACCCCTGCTCCTCCCCCACAGAGTGCAGGGAATGGGTCCCTGAAAATCCACTTGTAGATTTGATTTCCTAGCAGGACAACGGACTGGCATTGCTTCCTTCAGACACAGTAAGGGAAATCAGCAAGGAGGAGAGAGGTGCTCTTCTGCCTTCCTCTGCACCAACAAAGGCAACAGGGTCTGGTGAGGTCATTCCTGGCTGAGTGAAGAGCAAGTGGACAAGCACTGAGAGGCAAGGATGGCATGTTGGGGGACCACAAGCTGCTCAGCATTGCTGGAGTGAAGTATCAGGAGTGACGGGGTGAAGCTGGAGTGATGCTGGAGCTGGGTCCTTGAGCCCCCAGCATTTCCACGTGGCTCTTCGGAGCCTCTCTGTGTGCCTCTTCCGCTGTCAGCTGGTAATCCTTTCCATTCGGGTGTGGTGTGAGAGAGTCACAGAGGTGGAGGGGACAGTAATCAGGACTTGTGAGAAGCTGTGGGCCAACCTCGGTGGATCCCTGGGCTTCTGAATACAGGTTAATTATCTTACTGGCAGGGTCAGTGGGACAGCAGGTTCCAGGAGGCAGAGGGGTTGCTTAATGCTCACCAAGGGCTCAGAGGCTTCTAGTTCACCAACAGGAAAGAGCCCTGGAGGAGGAAGCAGGGAGGTTGAGAAATCAGGGCAGAGGTGACACAAAAGTCAGAGTTCCCCAGCCAGACACATCAGACGGTACTGAGAGAGGATTAAAGACCAACATGTAGGACTTGTGAGAAACGGTCACAGAGTTCCTGTGTTGTGCACACTGGTTTCCAAGGGGTAGGCCCCATGCCTCTGAGCGCACAAAAACACACTCAGAAACACACTGACAACTCCAAGTACCAAAAGCCACACCCCCTAAGGAACCAGGTTAAACTCATCAAGCCACTCTGAGTCATTTTCAGCATCCAGAGTCAGGATTTTGAGCTTGGCCCTAATTCCGCCCCATAATTCCAATCCCATTTTGAGTTCTAAAACCTACCAGATACTCCCCCCAACCCCCAGTACACACAGGATGGATACATTCGGTGGGTATAAAAGATGAGCCAGGTTGGGATGGAGATGAGGGGAAAGAGGTAAAGGGGAGAGTGGAGAAGGCTTTTCCAAGATGTCCCTCTTTCAGCTTATCACAAGGACTATAAACTCCCTCTCCCCTTCGTCCTCCCAACCCCCATCCATCTCCCAGGCCTGCCCATCTCCTAAAGGCGTCTGTGCCTTTGTTGTAATGTTCCCTCTTCTGTTCCCAAAGCAGAGCTCTCCCAGGGATCTTGTACCTGGTAGAGGGCTTTCTACTCTGCCTCCTTTTCCTTTCTATTCTGCCTTGCCACCTCTGTCCCTTGCTACACCGTTGAAGCAACCCATACCTAAACTTCTGAGCCCGAATTTCTCATCGATGTTGTTTTTGGTAAAACATCACTTACCACCTATCCTCAACCTCTGTTGGTGGCTGATGATGACCACGGGGAGTCACAGGTTTTGGGGAGGGTGGTGGGGGGCAGGATTGGACTCAGCTCAGCCTGTGTGGGGCTTGGTTTCATCCCTGGTCTGGCTCCTTTGATCTGAGTATTTTAAAGCAGCACCTCTCAGCATAGAACGATATTCCCACCTCCACCCATTCCTCCTCCCTCCTCTGTTGTTAAAGAAAGCTATAAGTGGAAAGAACATTGGGCAGGAAGCCAGGCTTCTAGTCCTAGCTCTTCTCCTGCCTTGCTGTGTGGCCTTGGAGAAGTCACCAAGCCCCTTTGGGCCTCAGTTACCTCTTACCGTGGAGCTTGGTAGTGGTACCTCTGGGCTTAAAAGCTTGTCTCTATTCTGTTATTCCACTGGGGATTTGTGCCAACTTGTTTCTGATCCTACCAATTTCCCCTTCTAAGAGGTGTCTGACTTGGTGCTTCACTCCAGGGTGGTAGGGGTTTGGCAGGCAGACAGGCCATCTGCCCTGACATCATGACCCCCAAACTCCTAACTGGTCCTGACGTCTGACCCGACAAGATGGGAAGTAGCCTGGCCAGATTCTCAGCCCTCCTCTGGAGGTCTCACCCACTTCTCCATTTCAGATCTGAACCACAGCTCTTTAGACAGCTGCTCCTTTTGCCAAGAGGAGAAGCAGCTTCTTTACCCAAGAGCTGCCCAGGTCACGTGGCCCCCATACCCAGTGGCGCCCAAGTCATGAATGTGGATGAGCCTCGCCTTCTGCTCTCCCACGCTTAGCAGCCGCCACACTTCTAGCAGCCGGGTTAAATTTGCATGAGCTTTGCATGTAACTGTAGCTTTATTTTTGGAAGGGGGAAGGGCAGGTTGGAATTGGTCTGCAATCTTGTTCCTGGGGAGAAATGTCAGTCTGCACTGCCAAGACACAATCTGCCCACCGGAATGGAGGAAGGTTCAGCCAGCAGCTGAACGCTGACGACCTGCACGCAAAAGGCTGCCAGGCAGAGTGGCTTTTGATTCCTCCCGAGCAGTGGGAAGTGGAATTGTTTCCGATTGTTCACCCCAGTGGAATGACTCAGCCTGCCTGCGATTTCCCTTTCTGCCTTTGCACAGAATCCAAGTGCACTTAATTGAGAGCTGCGTGGGCCCCTGCTCGCCCTCAGCACCGCAGCACCCTCAGCCTCTCTTCACGCTGCCCACATTCCCCCACCCTCTTCCTCCTCCATTCTTGCCTCTTTTTCATTCATCCATTCACTCAGAAAATATGTATTGAGCTTTGCATGGGGAGCCCCCCAGGTGTCCGGGAACCATACTCTAGGAGGTTTGCAGCCTGGGCTGAGATGATTAACTAGCTCGGAGGCTCGCTTCTGCCCCAGCCCCAGCCCCAGCTCCAGCCCTAGCCCCTGACCTGAACCTTGATCCAGAGCAGCAAATGGGAGGAGGGGTCAAGGACAAGGAATGCAAACAGTGGAAGGAATTGCAGATAAGGAAAGCTGAATCAGGCTGAGTCTGTGCTGGGGAGGGGGGAAGGGGTGAGGGTCATGGGGAGAATCATCTTTAAAAGGGAGTCAATTAACCCTGGGCACGCGCCCCATTGAGGCCCAGAGAGACCGCTGCTAGGGAGTTGGCTTAGTGCCCACCCACCAGTCTGGTGTGGCCAGGGCCCCGCAGTCCCAGCTGGCAGACGCCTTGAGTCTGAATTCACATCTCTGCAAAGCCCAGCTGCCCTCCCGGAGACAGGAGGCAGGTCTACCACTGCAAGTCCCCAGGAGCCCGTGGGAATAAAACATAAGAGCCCTCCCCGCCACCGGAAGGTGGGGGGAGGGGGGTAATGCTCTAACCCTCCCCGAAAGGCTTGCTTTCTTAACTTCAAGACAGGTGAGGATTGAGTTCTAACATTTTTCCACACTGCTTTGTAATTTCCCAAGCACATTGTTTGGTTTAAATTCATCCAGTGTGTGGTGGTGTTCTTACTGTGGTTGAGCATCTTTGCATATGTGATTCCATTTAACCCTGACGATTGCCCTGTGAGATGGGCATCAACTGGGCTTATCTGACACAGAAGGAAATAGAGATGCTGGGAAGTTAACACTCCTGCCAGATGACAATGCAGACCTGTCAATCTGTGACCCTTTGTTGTGGGCCTAATGAGATAATGCAGGTCCGACGCCTGGTGAATGGCAGGTGGGGTTCCCTCCTGGGCACCCAGAACTGTATGGGCACAGCCCCCACCCTCCGGGGCATACCTGAAGGGGTGTACAGTGTTAACAGCTGAGGTCCTTTCTTGTCAGAGTGACAGCAGTAGGCAGAGCCCAGAAAGTGAAATGACTTGCAGAGTATTCCAGAGCAAAAACTAGGTAGAGCCAGAATTAAAGCTCAGGCTCCCTGGCTTCCCACCTGCTGTCTTTCTATTAAACGGTTCTTCGCACATGCCAGCATATCCACACATCCTTGGGGTGTAGCACATGGGGGCAGAGAAGCAGGAGGGAAGAATATAAGGGCAAGTGCAGAAACGGGTGACCTGACAGTCCAGATAGCCTCTTCTGCCAGGGTGTTAGAAGGGTGCCAGGGAAGGGCAGACGAAGAAGTGAAAAGCTTCATTCCACTTCTATATGAAAGGAAAAAACAACCAAAAAATGCATGTTGTGAGGGTGGAGTGGGCTGGCTGTGATTCAAAAAACCCCTGCCAGTCAGCTCTGCATCTTCAGTTAAATTCGTGTTACTTTTTAAATTCTTTTTATTTAGGTGTACATTTCTTGTCTCCCAACCAGCTCCTTGAAAACAGAGACCCTGTCTTACATTTGTTTGCATTGGCCAGAAGCTTTGAACAGGCCTGGGAGGTGGGGGAGAGGGTAAACTTACTTCTCCCTGAGGCTATCAGTTGATTCAAATAAAGTCAAGAGACTGTAGTTTGGGTTGAAGCCAGGTTTGGGTGCTAGTTTTGTAGACTTGGCTTCGGTATCACCATGTTGTGAGACTATAGGAAAGTCGCATGTCCTCTCTGTGCCTTGCCCTTCCCTTCTGCGAACTAGATCGGTCAACCCTGTGCCTCCCTGTGAGCTGATTGTATCAAGAATAGTTATTGAACATCTATTGTGTTAGCACTGTGCTCTCTACTATGTATGATACAAAGATGCTTTAGACCGCAGCACTGCCTTCAAGGAAGTTCAGAGATCACTGGGGAGATAAAACCTGCACCCCTAGGAAGTTAGATAATGCAAGAGCTGTCCCCAGGCCATGCAGGCTGAATGCCAGGTGAGCTGTGCATGAGCAGGAACTTGTGGACCAGAAGAGGACCTTCTTGAGGTTTGCAGGACTTCCCAGAGCAGGGAGACATGACCCAGGCCTGGAAGGGGGCTTTATTCTTCTTTTGGAAAGAAAGCTGAGGTTTCACTGCTGGATCCCAGTTCTTTATGAGAGGCCATGTCCCTCTTCTTCTTGGCCCCCAACGTGGTGCTTGGCACGTGGTCTTCCTTCAGGGTCAGTGTGAGTGAATAGTGAGTGTGTGGTTCTCCAGGTGCTACAGATGGAAATGGAACTTGGGAACGCAGAGGCATGGTCCACTACTAAGATTAGAAGTTATCCTGGAGTGGTGTGCCGGCCCAGAGGGAAGGAGGGAGCTGCAGGCAGAAAGGAAGCTGGAGGCAGAGCTCTGATCCCAGCCCAATAACCACCAGCCGTTTCTGGAGGCAGGTCAGCTTTCCCACCAGCAGCTGGGGCCCAAGCAGAGCCTGTGGCAGCTTCTTCTGCCTTCTCGAGCGCTTGAACCCACATGGCAATCATCTTTGAGTGGAGCAATACCATGAGCCCACAGGATGACTCACTCAGTGGAATCCCATTTGTACCAGGGACCTGAGACACACACACACCACTCCCTATATGCCCCCTTCACACATGTGGTCCAGGTAGAGCAGAGGGGCTGCCTCCCTCCCCTCATCCCACCATCTGGGAAACGGAACCCAGCCGAACCTGTCCTGTTGGTAAAATGGAAAGAATATTGGTTTCAAGTTCAGAACTTGTAATGTGACCTGAGCAAGTCTCTTCCCTGCTCTGGGCCTCAGTGGAGTCATCTATATGATCTGTGTAGTGAAGGAGCTTGGGTAAAGGCTCTCCAAGGCCCTGCCTGGAGTTGAGGTATGGAATACCATGGAAGATGCTATCCTCGTTGTCCAGGCTGCCTTATAGCAGGGGAGGCCTCTGTTATCTGAGGCAGAACGACTTCTCTGCTTTGCCAAAGCCGTTCACCCCATCCTGGCACGTGGTTCCTTCCTCCCGCCTCAGCTCTGCCAATGGCACCCTCTTAATATCAACAGCAATTTCCCCCTGGCCTCCCCCAGACTAATACAGCCAGGTGTGTTTGGGGCCTTCTCCGCTCTCGCTGCCTTCCTCGGGCGTGATGACTAATGAGCATCTCAGATGCCACCTCTCTTGGAGGTGGGATTCGATTTAAGGGCAGGGGGCTTTAAAATACTAGACTGCTTCCAAGACCCAAAGAAAACAAATCTTGGGAAAATTCCCACACATGTGGGAAAAGAATCCTATAGAAGAAGGTTCTAGTAACAAAACGGAAACATCTGAGTAGGAATGGTGCGTGAAGTGTGGTGGGCACTGCTACACAGCCGGTAAGAGGAATCAGCCAGCTCTGTATGTGTGGACATGAATGATCCCAAATGTAAAATCCTGAGTGAACAATCAAGGTTGCAGAATGATGCGTGCAACATGATACCATTTATATAAAGTAAAAATCACAAAGCAGATACATATAGTATTTATATATGTTAAAAATATGTTTAATGATCTAAAAATGTACCCACTAAATTCATGATAGTAATTCCCCCTGGGGAGGAAGATAAGGGGGGAGAGGGGAACGGAATAGGGAATGAGGATTTCGACTCTGAAATGTTTTATTTCTGAAACAAATATGACAACATTTTAACAATCGTTTCTGCATAGGCTACTTGGGTTGATATTCAGAATTTTAAAAATTTGTTTAAATTGAATTAAAAAGAAGAAAAAAACTAATAAAGGTCTTTGGGTGGCGTGAACAGTTTGTGCTTGACTACTAACTGAAAGTTTGGTGGAAGAAAGGCCTGGCGATCTGCTTCCATAAAGATTACAGCCAAGAGAACCATATGGAGCAGTTCTACTCGGTAACACATGGGGTCATCATGAGTTGGACTTGACTTGATGGCAACAGGTTTGGTGTTCTTTAGTGGAGTGTCGGGAACTGAGACAAGCGTTGGTGACACCTGCCCTGTCTGGAGCTTGCATGGAACAGTCTAGGTAGCCCCCCCACTTTGGATTGCCTGCGCTCTTCCTTTCACCTTCTGTGACCCCAAAGGAGGTCTAAAGTCTGTCCAAGTCTTGGACATAGAATTGAGCTGGCCCCTGGAGTCTGCATGTGGGAGGGCAGGGGGCTTTGTTGAGATACAACGTATTTCCTTTGGTTTCACTTCCTACCCCTGCCCCTGCCTTCCCAGTCCTTGAAGGGAAGCTGAGAGAGTCCTTAAAGTTAAGTCAGTAATCTGAGACCACATTATGTGTTCTTCCCCAGAGCCCCAAAGTTCACGTTTGATGCCTCAGAACAGGGTATGTTAATATTTTTAAACTGGGTCAGTAGGTGGGCTTTAGGGGTCAGGGAATCCTATGAAGTCATAGCCAAAAGGTTGGAGG
>NW_004444026.1:6198494-6199730 GCF_000243295.1 Trichechus manatus latirostris | reverse complement strand
CTAGAGTAGAACTGTACTCCATAGGGTTTTCAATGCAGAGTTTTTTGGAAGTAGATCACCAGGCCTTTCTTCCAAGGTGCCTCTGGGAGGACTTGAACCTTCAACCTTTTGGTTAGTAGGCAGCCAGGGCATGTTAACTGTTTGCACCACCCAGGGATTCATGGAGTAGGTTGTTGTTGTGTGACTCAGTGACCCCTTGTGGCAGAGTAGAACTGCCCCATAGGGTTTTCTTGGCTGTAATCTTTCCCAAAGCAGATCGCGAGGTCTTTTTCCCAAGGAATGAGTAGCTGGTGGTTCCAATTGCCAACATTTCAGTTCGCAGCCGAGAGCTTAATTGTTGTGCCACTAGGGCTCCTTCCATCATCTACTTGTGATTCTTTTCTTAGTCTTTTTTTCTTCTCTTTTCTTAGACAGGAAGACTACTTCCACATGTTTTCCTTGTCGGTAAAATCAGTAAGAGGTCATACAGAAAGAGGTTATGCGATATTCAGCTCTGAGGTTCTGTGGTTCCTTTATTTTTTCCTCTCTAATCCTCCCCTCTTCCTTTCCCCTTGGGTCTCCAAGATCTATGTGATTGCTTATTTCCACCTCAGATAGGTACTGGAGCCCGGGTGGCGTGGTGCTTAAGAGCCACAGTTGCTAACTAAAAGGTCAGTAGTTAAAATCCACCAGCCACTCCTTGAAAACCCTATGGGCAGTTCTCCTCTGTCCTACAGGGTCTCTATGACTCGGAATCGACTCAAGGCAACGGATTTGTTTTCTTTGTTTGTTTGGCCAACTGGAATTTGATTCCCAGTAATAAAAATGTGCCCCTTCACCTTGCCCTTACTGAGGGCAGAGACAGCAAGTCTGATGGGGGTGGGTTGGAAAGACCTTGGGTTTGGGGACTAGCCTAGATCACAGCCAGATTTTCTGTGATGATCTCTCCAAGTTGAAAATGTTGACTAGTCCTGGGTGGTGGGGGGCGGGGAGGGGGTCGATTCTTCTGAATTCCCTGGGTCCAGATTCTGAGAAGCAGCTGGAATAGGTTCAAAACCCATGGCCGTATAGTGACCCTATAGGACAGAGTAGAATCGTCCCATAGGGTTTCCGAGGAGCAGCTGGTGGAGTCACACTGCCAACCTTCTGGATAGCAGCCAAGCTCTTAGCCATTGTGCCACCAGGAGTAGGTTAGGGGGTCCTTTCTTACTAGCTACTTTTGACTCCTATTCTCATGATAGCTTTTTTCTCTCTTCT
>NW_004444026.1:6197010-6198003 GCF_000243295.1 Trichechus manatus latirostris | reverse complement strand
AAACAAGTTGATATACTAGAGAGTAGTGAGGGAGAGTAACAAGAGAAAGCCACCTTGGATGTGATATTTGAGTTGAGAACCAAAGGATGAGAAAGAACGATCTGTGTAAAGAGCTCGGGGAAGAGAATTCCAGGTAGAGGCAACTGCAGGTGCAAACGCTATTAAGTGGGAAAAGGCTTGAGGTGTTCAGAGAACAAAAAAAGGAGTGAGTGTGGCTGTAATTGCAGAGGTGAGCAAGGGAAGAATGGTGTGAGGTAAGATAGGAGCAGTGGGCAGCAACAGGACCTGCCAGGGGCTTGCAGGACATAGTAAGTAGTCCCTGTTTTACTCTGAGAACAGAGGGAAGCCTTGAAAGGTTTTCATGAGGGCAGTGCAGTGGCCTGAATACTTTAAATGCTTATGGTGAACAGGTTGAGGAAAGACAAGTCTGGAGGCTATTGCAAAGTCCAGGTGAGAGGAGATGGCCATGGAGCAGGAGAGAAGGGAATAGCTTCACGTAGCGCAGTCGGCCTAATAGTATAGCCATACTCCAACTGTATTATCAGCTATTTGAGGCAACACCTATGTCTTAGCCTTCTATTTATCATACACACATCTGTGGAGCACTTACTATGTGCCGTGCACTTCTTTTTCTTTTTATTGTGCTTTAAGTGAAAGTTTACAATTCAAATTAGTCACTCATATAAAAATTTTTACATTCATTGTTATGTGACCCTCATTGCTCTCCCTGTACTGTGACAGCGCTCTCCTCTTTTCCACCCCTGATTTCCCGTGTCCATTCAACCAGCTCCTGACCCTCTCTGCCTTCTCATCTCACCTCCGGACAGAAACTATCCATTTAGTCTCATGTATCTACTTGAGCTAAGAAGCACACTCTTCACGAGTATCATTTTATGTCCCATAGTCCAGTCTAATCTTTCTCTGAAGAGGTGGCCTCAGGAATAGTTTTGGTTTTGGGCTATCAGAGAATCTGGCGGCCATGTCTATCAGGGT
>NW_004444026.1:6186880-6195067 GCF_000243295.1 Trichechus manatus latirostris | reverse complement strand
TTTTATTTCTACAACACTTCATATAGACATGCTCATAAATATGTATTGGATGGATTAAAAAAAATCAGGAGCTAGTTACCCAAGTAGTGTCATGTGTAGAGTGCTGGGGAGTCTTTTGGCCAAAAATAGCTTCCCTGCATATGGTCAGCAGTGGAAATCCTACCTCATAGGATCAGGAGGCTGAGGCTAAGCAAGATATGGGTGACCTGGAGGGATAAGAAAACATATTTTTTCGTTGTCTGCTGTTAGGTTAGCAGAGGAACGCGGTTCTCACTAGGGCCCTGGGGGAATAGGATGTAATAAAGTTGCATTTGGAAGGGAGAGGACTAGTTCTAGAAAATCATGAGGATAGCATAGGAATGGTACAAGCTGGTGAGGACAATGATAATAAAAATACCTACCATTTACTGAGTGCCTACTATGTACCAGGCATTTGATAAATACACCAGAGCTGCTGTCTTATGCTGGCATCTCATATACTTCTCATAACAGTCACATGAGGTAGGCTTTACTGCATTTCCTTTATTCTGAGACGTCATTAATGTAATAAAAGCTTTTCACTTAAAAATACACATTAAAGTTACATAATGATGTTTGCTTTGTTGTAGTTTTACTAATGGACTAGAGAACATATTTATCCATAACATTTCCAGTTTGTTCTTTGGGTTAGCAATGCAAGTGTGAATCCAAGCCTTCATATTAAGAGTCCCAAGAGCCATGTGGCTCCCCTTAGGCTGTGCACACAGGGCTCTCCATAACCCACCTGGGACTTTCATAGTCCCTTTAGGATAAATAGTATAATTTACAGCAGAGCAAAGAATGCAGGGCTCCTTCTGTATTTCCTATTTTAACAGCCTTGTAGTTTCCTCGCATAACTCACAATGCATGGCAGTCACACAGGCTTTCCTAGAAAACGTGTGATCTATACTTAAATCCAGGCATGTGCAGGCAGTAACATCCCAACTTATTCCTTTGTCTGGTTACTAGCAAGGTTGTTCTTGTTTTAAACGTTGATTATAAGTTACAATCCTATTTTTAAAAAATGTTGTTTTCAATTTTAAATGTGTGTCATAGAATTAGTTTGTAAAATTGATGATTAAACAGTTAAATAATTTGCCTCAGATGTCACAGCTGGTAGTGGTAACGGTGTAGCTGGGAATCCAAACCAAGTCTATCACATACTTCTCAGCTTTCAAGGGTACAGATATTTCCTCCCTTTTTCTCCCTTGAACCCTTTCCAATCAGACCTTTATTCTCACCACTCCACCAAATCTGCTCTTGTCAAGGTCACTGATGATCTCCTCGTGGCTATCCATTGACCAGTTCTGTCGCCATCTTACTTGACCTCTTAGCAGTATTTGACACCGTCCTTATGAATCAGTTTCTTTACTTGGCTTTCTTAGGCCTCCTACATCGCTGTCCAAGCTTCTGGGTTTCCTTTGCCCATTGCTCCTCCTATTCCTGACCTGATGTTGAGAGTGCCCCATGAATTAGCTCTCACACTTCGTCTCTTGTTTTCTTGCATTCACACTCTGAGTGACCTCATCTAGTCTCATGGCTGATTTCTATACACTAACAACTCTTACTTGTAAATTTCCAGCCAACCTCTCCCCACACACTCTACAACTCTTCTTATATGTCAATCGAATAGGCTTTGCAAACTTAACATGGCTTAAACCAAACCCCTATTTTCTACCCCACCCCAACCCAAACTGGCTCCTCTTGTGGTCTTTTACATCTCAATAAATGGCAACTTTCTTCTTCTAGTTGCTTGGTCAAAACCATTGCAGTCACCTTGACTCCTCTTTTTCTCTCTCTCCCTACATCTCCAATCCACTAGCCAATTCTATTGGCTCTGTCTTAAAAATATATCTAAAATTTAATCACTTTAACCATGTCCACAGCTACCACCCTGGACTAGCCATATCAGTCACTCACCTAACATAACTGGCCCGCCACTTCCGCCCCAGCCCCTCAACAGTCTACTCTCCACCCAGCAGTCAGAGTGACCTTCTTCTACAACCTAAGTCATCTGCTTAAAGCCATCCAGTGCTCTGCATCTCAATCAGAGCAAAAGCCAAAGCCCTTGTGACCCACCAGGCTCTATGTTGTCTGGACCCTGCTAGCTTTCTGACTTCTTTCTACTTCTCCATCGTACCCCCTGTTAACTACCCTCCAGCCAGACTGGTCTCCTTGCTGGTCTTGCATATGTCAAGCCCACTCTACTCAGAAACTCAGGCCTTTGCACTTGGGGCTCCTTATGGTAAGCGCTCTCTCCCCAGATTTTACATGGCTTGTTCTCTCATTTTCTTTAGTCTCTTCAGATGATAACTTAAGAGAGACACCTCCTTTGACCACCCTGTATAAAATAGCCACCTCGCAGAACTCTATCCTTCTGCTTTATTTTTCCTCATACATAGTTCATATATCGCTTGATAGATCCATTGCCATCGAGCTGATTCTGACTCATGGTGACTCTGTGTGTCAGAGTAGAACTATGCTCTATAGGGTTTTCAATGGCTGTGATGTTACGGAAGCAGATTGCCACGGCTTTCTTTCTTGGTGCCACTGGGTGGATTCAAACTGCTAGTTGGCTGGTTAGTAGCCACGTGAATACCATTTGCGCTACCTAGGGACCTGTTACTTGATACAGTATACGTTTATTTGTTTGTGGCCTGGCCACATTACACTGAATGGAATCCCCAAAGTGCAGGGACTGTAGCTGTTTTGTTGACTACTGTATCCCCAGTGTTTAGAACAGAGCCTTATTGAAGTAGGCTCTCAGTGAATATTTGCTGAGTTGGTGAGAAAGAAGGAATGAATGGAAGACCCAACAGTGAAACAGGGCTGGGCTTGTGACGTGGATTGCTCTACTGCCCTGATCTAGCAGTCAGAATTAGTTACCATTGAGGACCACCCAGTGACTGGCCCCTTCCCAGACTGACTTCTGCCTTGTGTCTCCTTCTAGGCCTGCCGTCTCCCAGGCTCTCTGAAGATTTTGCTATGATTGCAGTCTCCTGGCAGAGTCAGGACTGCCTCTTACTGCCACAGCCACGCCAGGCCCCCTCCCTGCCCTGCCTACCCTCGGCTCCCAGTCACCATGGGCAGTGTGAGTAGCCTCATCTCCGGCCACGGCTTCCACAGCAAGCACTGCCGGGCTTCCCAGTACAAGCTGCGCAAATCCTCCCACCTCAAGAAGCTCAATCGCTATTCAGATGGGCTGCTGAGATTCGGCTTTTCCCAGGAATCAGGTCATGGCAAGTCCAGCTCCAAAATGGGCAAGAGCGAAGACTTCTTCTACATCAAAGTCAGCCAGAAGGCCCGTGGCTCCCATCGCCCAGATTACACTGCCCTGTCCAGTGGGGACATGGGCCAGGCCGGGGTGGGTTTTGGCTCGTCCACCCCACCCAAGCTCATGCCCTTCTCCAATCAGCTAGAGATGGTAAGCGGGGGTGTGGGGGAAGGTGGGAAGAGTTGGAGAGGCAGGAGAGGGCAAAATGGAGGTGGAGGGCATGGGTATGAGGGTGATCTTTGAAACATTTAACTCTCCAAAGAGGCAAAGGCAGTGATGGTAATGGCATACTGCAGAGATCGAAGGTTGGAGAAGGGACTAGAGCACTGGTCAGTCCCCTAAACCGGTAGTCTTAGCTAGCCTGTAAGCAAAGAGCAAATGGAGAAGCTAAAGCTTCCTGAGCTCTACTGGATGTGACTCTGGATTGTTAAGTGGGACAAACAACATCATTTACAAGCACATGCGGAGAGGAAATATTGTCTGTAAGAGCAGATGGAGAGTACGTTTGGAGAGTTTGCAGCTTCTCTCTAGAGCCAACTTGCACACCCCATGGTTGTTGTGGTTGTTGTTACCTGCCGTCAAGTTGGCCCCGATTGATTCATGGCACCCCTGTGCACAACGGAACAAACACTGCCCAGTCCTGCGCCATCCTCATTACCAGTTGGGGCTCAGACCATTGGGATCCATAGGGTTTTCATTGGCTAGTTTTTGGAAGTAGATCCCCAGGCCTTGTTCCTAGTCTGTCTATAAGCTCTGCTGGAACCTGTTCAGCATCATAGCAACACGCAAGCCTTTACTGACAGATGAGTGGTGGCTGCGCATGAAGTGCCCTGGCTGGGAATTGAACTGAAGTCTCCCATATGGAAGGTGAGAATTCTATCACTGAGCCACCACTGCCTCACCCCTCATGGAGGTGGGGCCTTTTCCTCATTTGCTGCTCTGGTGGTACAGTAAGCTCCTTGCTCCAGCCTGGCCCAGAAGTATCTTTGGCTGGATAAGGGCTGTCAGTTTACTATTATCATTAACTTAGTAGGGGTGAGGGCAAAAGTGTCCTAAGTACTCAGAAATTCAGTCCTCATACTGGCTGAAGCATTCATGGATCCCACCAGTGGCACCGAAAACAGCTTTCCTATTCCATTCTCCCTCCCCTCCCCTCCCCACCTGGAGGGAATGAATTCATGGCTTTGATAAACTAGGAAAATGGCCCCTTATGTTTGAAAAGCGCTTTAAGCTTTGCAAAATAAAGTGCTTTGTAAACTACAAAGTACTCTGCCAATGAAAATTACAAGTTTAAAAAAGTAGTTGTTAATTCAAGTGATCTTTCCAGCCCTGTGAGAGGCCAGGGCCAATATTCTTTCTCCAAGCTTTAATGGAAGAGGCAGTGACGGTGAAGAAAGGGGATCCAGTTGTACAAGGACATCAAGCTTGTCCAGACTAGAACCTGGGCCTCCAGATTCCAGCCTAATGTCCTTATCCTACACCACACAGAGACCCAGAGCCAGAGCCCGAACCCTGGCCCAAGTATCTCAGCCAGTGAACCCCAAAATGATGTTTACCTCAGGAGGGCTGGGACAAGCTGGTGATAGGTTGGTATTTTCATGGAACAAAGTGTCTAGGTGATCATTAAGTCCATTCCCCAGGTACCACATTAGGCTGCACTAGAGAAATAGGTGAGATTTATGGCTGCTTACCAAGAAAGGGGCCAAATGGGCTGGAGTGTGCTCAGGTGGGTCACAGAGGCCAGCACAGAAACTGTGTGGCAGGGCAGAGATGGGATGAGTGCTGAAGGGAGACTCCAAGGTCAATGTGGTCTGTTTCTTCCCAGGGCTCAGAGAAAGGTGCAGTAAGGCCCACAGCATTCAAACCCATGCTGCCCCGGTCAGGAGCCCTCCTCCACTCCTCCCCGGAGAGTGCCAGCCACCAGCTACACCCTGCACCCCCAGACAAGCCCAAGGAGCAGGAGCTGAAGCCCAGCCTGTGTTCTGGGGCGCTCTCCGACTCTGGCCGGAACTCCATGTCCAGCCTGCCCACACACAGCACCAGCAGCAGCTACCAGCTGGACCCACTGGTCACCCCTGTGGGGCCCACCAGCCGTTTTGGAGGCTCAGCCCACAACATCACACAGGGCATCATCCTCCAGGACAGCAACATGATGAGCCTGAAGGCTCTGTCTTTCTCCGATGGGGGTAGCAAGCTAGCCCACCCGGGTAAGGCGGAGAAGGGCCCCTCGTGCGTCCGTGCCCCGATCTCCACGGACGAGTGCACCATCCAGGAGCTGGAGCAGAAGCTGCTGGAGAGGGAGGGTGAGCTCCAGAAGCTACAGCACAGCTTTGAGAAGAAGGAGCTAGCCTCCAGCCAGGTCTATGAGGAGCGGCAGCGGCGCTGCAAGGAGGAGCTGGAGGGCCTGGAGCAGAAGTGCAACAGCAAGTTGAAGCAGGCCTCACAGAAGAGCCAACGCACGCAGCAGGTGCTGCACCTCCAGGTGCTCCAGCTCCAGCAAGAGAAGCGGCAGCTTCGGCAGGAGCTGGAGAGCCTCATGAAGGAGCAGGACCTGCTGGAGACCAAGCTGAGGTCCTACGAGAAGGAGAAGACCAACTTTGCCCCCGCACTGGAGGAGACCCAGTGGGAGGTGAGGCTGGTGTGATGGTCGCAGGCTTGGGGTGGTCAGGTGTTTGGTGCCAGACCTCCATCTTCACCTCCAGGTTCTGGCCAGAAATATGTGAACACAAACTGCTCAGGTAGACTGGGCTCAGGGGTCAGCTTTATGACTCAAAGACAGGACTCCCTGGTAAACCATGTCAGGGGATGCGTTTAGTCCTGAGATCAGAATGGGACCTCCTGCTGTCACCCCACCATCACCCTTGTGGCTCCTAGACTTGAATATACTAACCGAGTCATTGGCTGAGAAGTTGGAGCAGAGAGAACCAAGGCCTCATCAGGCTGTCCAAGGGCCAGCCTTGCTTCATCTGCTTCCAAAAGGCTCAGAAGAAGCCAAGTCATGCCTGAATTCATGAAGGGCCAAGAGCCCAAGAGAGAGGATAGGATTTATAAATTGTTTTTGAGGAAAATGACCCCACTACTAGTAAGAATGACCCCATTAATGGCAAGTCTCAGTGACAGAATTGGCCACTCCTTGCAGAAGTGTTAGTGGAAGCTTCTATTTGATGGGCCAAGGTGGGACATGGAAGAGGAGGAAAAGGGTACACACAGACACCCACAGACACACACACACCTATACCTAGGAATGAGGCATCTTGACCAGGCCTTGCAGAAGGACCAGTATAAGCCCCACGCCCTGCTAGTGGGAAAGCTTTTCTCACCCGGAGGAGCCTGGGGGGTGGTGTGACGGGAAAGGTAGCTAGCTCTGTCATGTACCCCCATCAAAGACTCCTACCCTGGGAAGGGGGTTAGGGTGCTGTTGTGTCTCGCCCTGTACCTCAGCGCCCGGGTGGAGCAGCACCACGCCTGGAGGAGGTGGGCCAGCCGCAAGACCACAGCGGTCTTGTTTGCACTGGAGTTTCCTGTGCTTGTCCTGGGAGTTAGGGTGACCAGTGTTTTCGGGAGCAGAGAATAAAATGACTCTGTATGGAAGAGATGGATGGGGGGCCTGAGCAGGTCAGGAAGGGAGAGTCCTTTTCTGTTTTGTCGGGTTTCTCAAAGAGCAAAGCATCAGCCATGGGTCAGTGCGTTTCCTCTATCCCACTGGTGTTGGCACAGCAGATGCGACCCCAGCCACACTTTCCCAGCCAGGGCTCAGGGGCACTTTGAGGCCTCTCAGAGATACATCTAGTGCTGGTGTTGGGCATCCATCCTTGTTTATCCTTTCTGAAGCAAAGCTGGACATTGCTGTAATCTTGTTCCCAGGTTGTCCAGTCAGGCAACGTGGTAAAAAAAATATATATATTAATAATAATTAATAATAATTTATGACACATAAGCATATTATTATTAACATGTTTGTAATGATAATAATTTGTAGAGTGTTTATTAAGTGCCATGCCCTAGGTCCTCTCCTCTAATCCCAACAACCCTATGAGGATTACTATTAGTGATCCTCAATGTATAATTTAGGAAACTGAGGCACAAAATGGTTATGATAGCCAATAGTGACCTGCCCAAGGTCACTGCATATTGTCAGAGCTACAATTTGATCCTGACAGTTTGGCCCCTGAGTTCACATTTTTAATCACTGCTCTGTGTTGCCACCATACTAATGCATCCCAGATCACTGGGCTTCTAAGTGGTAGAACCAGGATTCAGACCCAGGCAGTCTGCTTCAGACCCCATGCCTCAGCCATACCTCTGTACTTTCCCCTTCATGGAATGAGTACAGCTTGGACATGGGAAAGCATCCCGCTGTCCCACGTAAGCATTGTGGGTGGGGCTGACCTGTGCAGTGTTCCAGTGGCAGTTCCTGAGACAAAAGGAGAGTTTGTCAAATGAGAGGACAAGAAAAGGTGGCTTCTGGTCTTGTTCTGAGAATCTATTCTGGAGTGGCCCAGGTCCTAGCCTTTGTTCTGGCCGCTCACCATAGGACAGCAGTAAGCACTCTTGAGACAGCCCACCAGACTGGCCTTGGTCTTCTTTTGAGTCACTCATGACCTTAAATGGCCAAGACCTCAGAGACAAGTGGTTCTAATGGAGCCGCTTGGTTTGCATCACTACTCTGCCAAAGTTTGATGAGGTGTAGGAGTAGAAACAGTGGAGGCTTAAGGCAGGTGAGGAATACAATAATCCATCATTCAGCAGATCTTTATTGGGCACTGACTCTGAGCCAGGCGTGGTGCTTTAGTCCCTGGGGACATGGTGGTGAATATGTGAATATAGTCTTTACCCCAGTAGAGGAGAGCTGGGTGTGTGTAGGGAGTAGGAGTGAGGTCAGAGGATTTGGCCAT
>NW_004444026.1:6180679-6185483 GCF_000243295.1 Trichechus manatus latirostris | reverse complement strand
CTGGAGTGGGAGGGAAGGCTTGTGAGATGGCCTTTCTCCCCTTCCCGATGTCCTAGTGCTCATCAACCCTGTAGAACACACCAGAAAAGGGCTCTGACCTCCCTGGCCTTCCCAAGAGATGGGGTACAGGGGTCTCCATGCTTTCTTTAAGGGCTCCCCCAACCGAGGCCTTGGGGAGCTGACATGAGCCATTGGAAACAGACAGCCTCTCCCAGGGAAGGTAGTGACTGCCACAGAGGCTGTGTGACCCCCCCCCCCAAGGACAGAAGCTTCCTTCTGTCTCTCTTCCCACAATCTCCTTTTCCCTGGACACCTTGGGATGCCTTGGGAATAGAAGGAAGCCATTCCTGACGAGAAGCCTTAGGATCTGACTCCACCATAACCTGAGCTTATTTTCCTCTGGCTGCGAGGTGGAGACGTTGGAGTGGGGTATGCAGAGCCTGCTCGGCAACGTCAGAGCTGCCCCAACCCAGGCACCCACAAAGGGGAGGAGAGATCTGGGGTGACCAGGAGTGTTGAGAATTGGTAAGACCCAGAGGAGGCAAAGGGAGGAGCTAAGTAGTGAGGATCATGGCAGGGACTGGCCAGACTCGGCTCCAGCTCCTATCTGCTGAGTCTGGCTGGAGATGAGCAGCCTTGGACAGCCAGTGGCCTTTGACCTCACAGACTGCTCTTCTTAAAGCCATAGACATGAGGCCCTGGATTGGGCTCTGGGATGGAACATTGAAGGCAGCCTGATGCAGGGAGGGCCAGGCTCTCTGGTTCTAAGGAAAGCCTCCTGATCTTTCCCATTAGGGCTCCAGGTAGGACTTCCCTGCCTGGTTCAGAGTTGACCAGTGGATACTCTGGATCCTTCGTTTTCAAGGATCAGCCCTTTGCTTGTCACCCGAAACCAACAAAAACCAAACCTGTTGCTGCTGAGTCGATTCCAACTCATGGCAATTCCATATGGTGCAGCGTAGAACCGCTCCATAGAGTTTGCTTGGCTGTGATCTTGACAGAAGCAGATCACCAGGTCTTTCTTCTGCAATGCTGCTGGGTGGGTTTGAGCCACCAACCTTGAATTAGCAGCTGAGCCCAACCGTTTGTGCCACCCAGGGACCTTGCTGAGCACCCAGAGTAACCCATACCCACCGGGATGGTGCATGTGTGATCTGGGCATTTTCCACCGTTGCCCGTGGTCCTCTGAGTCTGGTTTCCGTATATCATCATCAGTGCTGAGTTCAAACAAGAGTCTTACAGGTCAGGAGGGGTCCCTGATGTGCCGATGGGCAGGAGCCCAGGCTGGGAAAACAAGAGGCACACAAACAGCCTTATGAAGAGCCCAGGGCCACCATCTGCCCTCCCTTCCCCAGGAGCCCCTCCTGAGCCCCAGAACTATAAAGAATCCAGAGAGCTGCAGCCTTTCCTAGGGGGTGGGTCATTGCCTTGGGGCACTGGGGTTTCTCTTCTCAAAGGTGCAGAGCTTGGGGAGGAGAGAAAAGGTAGGGTTTCTCAGTTGCTTGGTGCAGGGAATTTTCTTTTCTTTTTCCTTCTTGTCTTTTCAGAAGCAAGTAGATCTAGCTAGCAGGCAGCCAGGGTGTTTGCTGTTCTATTTTTGACTCTAGCCACAGATGCTGTTCTTAAGACACCAGTCCTTGTTGGATTCCTGAACCTCCTTCCTGCCGGCTCAGAGAGCTGGCTGAGGTGAAGGAGTTGGGGATGAGAGAGTTTGGGCCTTCACAGTCCCAGGCTGCTCTCCCTTTTCTCAGAGGCCCCAGGCTGAGGTGGGGGCTGCTTCTCTTTTTGCCCACAGTCCCGTCACATCTCCTTCCCTGAGTGTAGCTGAGGGCAGGGCCACCTTCCCTGGGGCTGGCTGTTTGCCTTCCAGTCCCTGAGGTTAAGTTGTGCCTGTCCTCTGCCCTCACATGACAGAGGAGGTTTTTCAAGCCATGTTCTTAGTCACAGGCTAGATTTAAACCTGGAATTGGCAGGCCAGAAGCCACCCCCCAGCATCCTCCATTGTGCTCACCCAGTTATTCCCAGCCCCTAGTTTCCTCCATTTCACACCAGCCTGTGCCTTGTTTGCGTCCTTCTTCCCAGTGATGTTGCCCCACAGGGATAAAGGGGCTGGCTGCCCCTTCCCCAGGTGGCAGCCCAGTGCTCTGCCCTCAAGGCCTGGTCTCAGGAGAGGTGGGTGCTCAGCCTGGGAAGGGCCACTTCTGTGCAGAGCCTGCCTCTGTGTGGTGTGCCTGCACCCTCCACCCAGGGGCGTGGTGCTGCCTTCCCCAGGCCATCCCACACACGCTGGCCCAGGCCTGGCCCACAGTCCAAGGTGGCAAATGCCCTGTTTGGGCTGCACCAGCCCAAGACCCAGGGTGGCTCGTGTGGCCCAAGGTGATCTAGAATGCACAGTGTCCTGTGACCCAGCGACCTCGCCTCCACATGGGGTTGCTTCCCTTCTCTGTGGAAAAGCATGTTCACTGCTCTCAGACCCTGCCAAACCCAGCCTCTCCCGTAGGGGACCTTGGACAGCAGAGCTGAGTGGAGACTGGGACTGTCAGGCCGCCACAGTCCTCAGAGTGGGTGTGACCCTGGGCACCCACTTTGAGCACGCCCGCTTCTGCTGGCACACTCACCTCTCCACTCTGTCTGACTGGCTGCCCTGCTCCCTAAAGAATGCGTGGCCTGAAAATGATCCCTCTCTCTGCAAAGAAAAGGCATCATCTCACCATGAGGACTCTGCGCGGGCCTTGGAAATGGGATGATCAGACTCTCAGGGGCCCCCCCGGCTCTCTCCTCCAGGGCACTGTGGGTGAACTCCTGCCTGGCGCCCGTGGGCACTGAGCTTGTGCGGGAGCTGTCTCTCCCCTGGGCTCTGCTAGGGGCCACCGCGCCTGTCTCCTAGGAGCTCTTGCTGAGCCTTTGGGCCCTGCCCTGTCCCGGGCCTCTACCTGCGCCTCCTCTATCGACCATCTCGGGGAGAGTTGCCCAAGGGTAAGCCAGGCTGAGCTGATGGAGGAGCAGTGTGTGGGTCCTGAGCTCTCCTGAGCCAGCATTGTCAGCTCAGATGCTGTGCCCTTGGGCAAGAGGAGCCTGCTCTCCTCGCCTCTTCTGCCTTGGTCTTTGTGCGGTGTCCTCAGGCAAAGCTGGAAACCCCAGCAGAGGCTGGCTGTGGATGGACTGGCAGTTGAAAAAGTATGTACATAGATATTTTTCTCTTTATTGTTGTGGTGGTTCTTTGCTTTGCGAGCTTCATTTTATTTTATTTTCGACGCCATTTTTCTGGCCACGTGAACTATTTCTGGTAATTTTATGTTTTTATTTATGAATAAAGAATGCCGTTTCTCATGCTGTCTGTAGCCATCTTTGTCTGCCTCTCCCTCCCCCAGGCCCCCCCCCCCCACTGTGGGGTGGCAGCTCCTTGGGCCCTGTACATCTTGAGCAAGAAAGGTTATGTGCCTTTCCGCCAGCCAAGGGGGTGTAGACAGGCCTGGATGAATGTGGGATGGGTAGTGGGAAGAACATGGGCCTTGGGTTCAGACAGAATTAAAGCTGACTTCAAGCTGGTCCTTGCCACTCACTACCCTGGTGACCTTATCTGTAAAGTGGGCCCTGGGATGACCAGGAGGAAGGGCAAAGGAGACCAAGGCAGAGAGGTCCTGCCAAAAACAATCCCACCACCACCACCGCCACCTCTCCTGCCTCACTCCATCAGAAGCCCACCTCGCCGGCCAACTCCTTGGTCTGTTTCATATGGCCTCTTCGGCAGGAGCCCAGAAAGGCTATTGTTGCCACTACCCCAGGGCCTCCTAGCCGGGAAGGTACAGTCACCGCCCTGACCATCTGTGCAGCCTTCTCAGTACCAGCCTGCCGAGTTCACCATCGACCAGTATTCCTTAGTGCCCGTGGCTCAGATTCAAGACCCCGAGGGCCCCGACTCAGGCGGCAGGATACAGAAGGACAAATGGAGGATTACCAACACCAGGCAGCCGTGGGGCACATGAGGGGCAGACGACCAGGCCTCCAAGGGGGCGAAGACCAGTATGTGCTGTGGTGTGGGAAGAGCAGGTGACGGGCAGGAGAGGGCCTTGGGGACAAGGGTGGCATCTTAGTTTCCTCGTGCTACTATACCGTGAATACTACAAGTGGTTGGCTTTAAAAAACAAATTTTATTTTCCAGTTCTGGAGGCTCAAAGTCCAAATCAGGGTCTTAGCTATGTCAATTCCTTCCTTGTCGGTAGCCCTGGGCATTCCTTGTTTCCTTGGCAACCCTTGACTTATAAACGATCTTCACATGGTGTCTGCGTTCCGCCATGTCTGTATCTCTGTGTCTTCTATGGTCTTTCTATAACTCAGAAGTGGTTAGGTTTAGGATCCACCCTACACCAATATGCTCTATTAACAAAAGAAAGAGCCAATTTCCGAACAGAATCACATCCACAGGTACAAGGGCCAGGAATTCACCACATATTTTTTGGGGAGGACAAAATCCAATCCATAACTGGTGGGTTGTAAGAAGAATGGAAGGGAGGGAAAGACCTCGCATCCAGAAACACCTCTGCCTGGCAGACATTGACGGGGTGAAGGGAGCAGACCTGTCCCACCGCTGGAGGGCTCCCTGCCTATCCCCACCGCAACGGGTCAGGACTGAGGTCAGAGAGCTGGGAGGGCCAGGCAGCTGAGAAGTGGGGGCAGGACAGCAGCCCACCTCTGTCCTCTTCCAAAGCCCCAGCTCTTTCCAATTCACCATAAAGGAGTGGGGGCAGTGGGGGCAAAGGGGTCACGTCAGGCCTGGGGTAGCCTGCCCACTCTTCCTTCTAGA
>NW_004444026.1:6178683-6179621 GCF_000243295.1 Trichechus manatus latirostris | reverse complement strand
TAGAATTGCCCCATAGGATTTCCGAGGAGCAGCTGGTGGATTCGAACTACCAACCTATTAACCACTGCATCACCAGGGCTCCTGCGCCACCAGGGCTCCTAACATAAAAGCAGGGCTGGGGCCATGGAAAAGAATCCAGTTGGAAGAGGGCTGGGAAGCTGGGAGGTGAAGGCTTTTGCCCACTCCTCCTCCTACAGAGGACACCCTGCTCCCATTCCCAAAGCAGCCTGGGCTAGGCTTCAATACATGTGCTGTCGAGGACAGTCTTCATGGATTCTCCTGAACCTGATGGTTAACTTAGAAAAAAAATTAAGAAAGAACAAAGTGGAAATGAGAGAGAGAGAGATTCCTCCTTCCCTGACAACCCACGGCTCAGTCCCCAGCCTCTGCCAGTATTGAAACACAGCCTCTCAGGGTATTTTTATCGAGCTTAGACAGACTCCGTGCTCATTGTCCATGTGAGGAGGGAGGCAGATTGACGATCATCCCCAAGTCCTCAGCAGCAGGTGCTTTCTGAGTTATTTGACGAAGGTTGTGCTGTCCCCAAATTTCTCCCCAACCCAGGCATCACAAGGCCTGAAATATCGCATTTCATCCGTCCATCCATCCATCTATCCATCCATCCATCCGTGAAAACATGCATGTATGCATTCATTCAGTAAACATTTATTGAGCTCCTACTTTATGCCAAACCCTGTTCTAGACAGCAGGAATACAGAGGTGAACAAACAGGCTAGGTCCTTTACCCTTAAGGAGCTTACATTCTAGAAATAAACAAATAAATAAGATAATTTCCTATTACGGTAAGTGCTAAAAAACAAAACAGTTGCCGTTGAGTCGATGCTGACTCATGGCCCCCTGTGTGTCAGAGTAGAACTGTGCTGTACAGGGTTTTCAATGGCTGATTTTGCAGAAGTGGGTCACCAGACCTTTCTTCC
>NW_004444026.1:6176039-6177772 GCF_000243295.1 Trichechus manatus latirostris | reverse complement strand
CCCCTCACATCAGATCAGGGCTGTGACCTAAGAAAGGGTGTTGCATCCCACCCTAATCCTCTTTAACATAACCTAATCTTACCTCATTAACCACAGGCAGAGATTAGGATTTACAACACACAGGAAAATTAGATCACAAGATGGAGGACAACCACACAATCCTGGAAATCGTGGCCTAGCCAAGTTGACACATATTTTGGGGGGACACAGTTCAATCCATGACACTGGCCTCTGAGCAACATGTAGAATACCGACAGATCCCCCTCCATCAAAAACAAGCTCCTTCCATCACTTCCCAATGGAGACCTTTAAAAAGCTTTAACCTCAGACATTCTTCTTCCTCACATGGAAATTAAAAGCAAAATTTTGTGAAATGTCACAATCCTTTTATGGATGATGAAATTAAAATAGCTTCTTTCTAGGTAACTTAATTGAAAAATGTTCAGCTTCAATTAACTAACCCAGATTTCTCTGTCTCCCTCCCTCCCTTCCTCCCTCCTTCCCTTTCTCTCTTCCTATTTTTCTTTCTTTCTTTTTTTTTTTGTTTGTTATGTTTGTTTGTTTTGGTGGGAGGGTTTGTTTTGCTGGGGCCCTAAGCAGAAGTTTAGGTATAACTACAGACAGTTTCCCTAGAAATCCCTATTCTACCACTTGGTAGACGGCTTGGAGCCATCACTGACCCCCACCTGTCCATCAATCTCTCTACCCAATCAGACCCTATATCATGTAGAAGCTACCCTCTAAAGCCCTCTTGCCATCCCCTTTTCTTCCTACCACCACTGCTTCATTGTAGGCCATGAGAAGGATCACAGATGTCCAAGCAGTCAGTAATCTTAGACATCCTCTAGACCAACCACCTCACTTTTATAGACGCACAAAGAGGTCCATAGATTAGAGTGGAGTCTCTCAAGGTCACTAGTCATTCTCAAGATCACACAACTAATTAATGATGGACCTAGAGCTTGTTGCCTCGCCTGCTCTAATAGCTCCGCTGGTTTCTTTGTCCCTGCTCTGGTCCATTAAATCCATCCGACACACAACAGTCAAGTTTACACCTCCAGTGTAGCTCTAGTCATGTTCCTCCCATACTTAGAACCTTCAATGTCTCCCCACTGACCTCAGATTAAAGTCCAAATTCCTTAGCCTGATTTTCGGTCTCTCCGCTTTATGGTTCCAACACCTAACACACCAAATCTGAATCTGACCATAGGTCCAAGCACATTTCCTAAAGCGTCACAGCTACCATCAATATAAGCTTAAAAGCACTGAGACATTCATCTTCTCGATTACAGTCTTTACGAAAAGACGCCACTCTGCTGCCAAGTCCTGTGTTCTACCCTGAGACCCAGTTGCAGGTGCTTCAATGGGAGGCATATGGCAGAGTGAGTACATACTCTGATCTGCAGAGTCAGAGCTAGCAGAGCTCACTTCCAGATTCCACCACTGTTGAGCTGTGTGATACTGGAGAAGTTACTTAACCTCTCTGTGCTTCAGATGGTGGTTTTGACAATTAAATGAGATAATGGCTGATAAAGATTAGCTAAAATATTGCTATTATTTTTGTTGCGACTACCACAATTATTGTTACAATAATCATTTGTTAATATAATGCCACTGCTTAAAGCCATGCTTATGTGATAGTCGTGCCTGAGACTCCAGGAGCCCCAGCAAAGCTCCACCCTTGGAGAACAGCTGATTTTATTCTGATCAGCTGTCTCCCCACCGCCCCTCAG
>NW_004444026.1:6158484-6172986 GCF_000243295.1 Trichechus manatus latirostris | reverse complement strand
CCTGGTGGCTGGTGTAGTGGTTAAGAGCTACAGCTGCTAACCAAAAGGTCGGCAATTCGAATCCACCAGGACCTCCTTGGAAAGCCTATGGGGCAGCCTTACTCTGTCTTACAGGGTCGCTATGAGTCAGAATCAACTCGACGGCAATGGGTAATCTTGCTTTATTAACCACAGGCAGAGATTAGGATTTACAACACATAGGAATATTACATCAGATCACAGATGGAGGACAACCACAGAATACTGGGAATCATGGCCTAACCAAATTGACACATATTTTGACGGGAACACAATTCAATCCATGACGGGGGGGGTTCTATGTTGTGTGGGGGTGCTACATTCCTTCTGTTGCTTTCAGTTCATCTGTACCACTCACCAAGCAACAGGCTAACCTCCAGAAGTGCCTCTGTGTCACAGCGAGGTTCCCCAGGAAGCTAAGAGACCAGCCTGCAGAATTTACCAGAGTGGTGTCCTATGGACACCTGGGGAACTGAAGCTAGCAGGATTGAGTAGAGGGAGAAATGGACCCTGAGGCAGTCACAACAAACAGCTCAGCAGATCCTTACCCAAGTTGGGGTGAGAGGGCTGGGTCATTACACCCCCCCACCCTCACCCCATGCTAACAAGGGCCAGCCATTGCATGCGGCTGCCCTGGGAAGGGAGGTGACCATGGGCAAGGAAGTTCTCTTCAGCTGAGCGTAAGCCTCAGTGAGGGCCTCAGCTGACAGTTGCAGCCACTAAACTCCCAACAGGTGGGAGGAGTGTCTCAGATCTGGAAGAGGAACTCGGGGACCCCCTGTGGCCTCTACCACACTCCCTCACTTTCTGTCCTCTCTGTGCAGCCATCATTGCTCCCTCACCCCAACTCTGAGCCCTGCACCACAAACCAAAGCCTTAGGAATGGGAGGTGGCGGGGGTGGGGGGGTAGTTTCATCCTAGTTTTCACCACCCAGCCTCCAGGCGCTCTGAGGACGGCACCAAGACCAAGCTGTGAGTCCTGGGCAAAGCCCTGAAGTGCAGGGCTGCATTCACAACTGCCCCTCTTCCTACATCCAGAATAACGTGTGGCTGCTCAGTGACTCCCACTGCCAAAGACCAAAGCCATTTATGGAGTCAGAGAAACTATAGAGAAGGAACATTCGTTGAAGGCCTACAGCATGCCTAGGTGACAGGCACCTTTAAGAACTAACTTCATGGATAGCCCCACCAAATCTCCAGCAGTGGAACTTTGGGCATTTAAAGGACATCTAGTCTAGCCCTGCTCCAGGGGTAGGGGTGGGATTTGTGCTGGCTAGTGAAGGGAGACTTGGGATCGTGGTTGTTCTGGGGGTGCCCAAGAGCCAGCCTTCTTCCTGAGAGCCAGTTCAGCTGTAAGTATACTACGAGCAAGGGCTGCATCTTTCTCCTTCGAAGCATCAGCCCCAGAAGACAGCCCAGCACTGGCTTCTGTAGGTGCTGGCTACAGTAGGTACTCAGTACTAGGGTAGGATGAGCTCTGGATGGGGAGTCACACTTCCCACCGAGGCTCCATTGTCAGATCCACCAAGTGACTTTGAGCAAGCCTCTTAGCCTCTGTGGGCCCAGCTCTTCCTACCCACGAGGTCACAGTGAGTGAACACAAGAGGGTGTTTTCGAAGGCTCTCAGCCCTCGGACTGCCTGGTGGGGCCTTCCTGGCAGTAAATGATGGAGGAAGTGTTGTTTCCAGCTGCATTGTGCTCTCCACAGAGGAGAGGCTGCTGCAGGGACATAATGGGGAAAGGCAAGGAGACAAATGGCTGCAACAATGGGGAGGGCCGTCCTGGGGAAGGGCAGAGGGCTCTTCATTAAACAGCTTAATGAGGTAAGTGGAGATCATTAAGGCCACTTCAGCAGCCTGGGAAGGAGGCTAGAGAGAAACCAGGGTCAGGAGAGACCCCCCTGGTTTGTGCCCATGTGACACTGAGGGGCAGACATCATAGCGGGCACTCCTCTTCCCCTCAGAGGCACCAACGGGAAGCAGTGACTCCGGATGCTGCAGGGCAAACATGTTCGTTCTGGTGATGACACTTCGTACTCTTTCAAGCGGTCTCATGACAACGCTGTGCCGTGAGATGTGTTATTCCCACTTCATAGATGGCCTGAATGTTTGGGAGACTTGCTGAGGGTCACCCATGTGGTGAGTGACTGTTGGAACAACGGTTTCTTTTGGTTCCCACTTGGTCGTTTTTCCACCTCACCCTGCTCCAATCTGTACCTCCTGAGGTAGTCAGGACAGGAGAGGCAGGAGGGAGAAAGCTACCGACACCTCTGAGAACCGATTGTTTCCAACAGCTTCAACCTCCTGCTCCCACCAAGATGCTAACAGCCCAATGGAAGGGTAAATGTTCCTGGATAATCCACAAACCCACTTCCACTTCCCACAATGCCAGGGTCTTGGAAAAGGGGGGACCAGGGATGCTTTGAAGAGTGCTGTTCAGTCGTGATTAGGGGACTGAGGTTGTGGGTGGGGATGCCAGCAGCCTTCATTCTGAGCAACTAGGTCACCTCCCGTCAGTGTGAGCGTGGGTGGGGGAAAGTGTCTTACAGGACACAGAATCTTACAGTCTGCTCAGCATCCTCACCCAGGGCAGATGACACAATAAGCAAGGTAAGCACGGGCTTACTTGTGCTTACTTACTAATCTGTAGTGAACAATTTCACATGGGTTTCACCCACATCAAAGATGTGAAATCTGCACTATAGATTAGTAAGTAAGCACAAGTAAACCCGTGCTTACCTTGCTTACTGGGTCATCCACCCATGTCCGGGATTGTAAATTTGAAAGGAGGCTTTGATTCTGTAGGAGGATGCTGTGGGGTTGGGAGAGAGACAGATGCCAGCCATACCTAGAAGCAGAATCTTTGATGTGGTGAAAAAATGTGAAATTGTTCACTACGGATGATCTGGTAAGCATAAGTACCATGCTTACCTTGCCTATTAGATAATCCACTCCTGAATTCCTCACAACTGCCTCGTGAGGTAGACAACAGGACTGCAATTACCCCATTTCGTAAGGTTAACAAGACCAGCACCTTTCAAGCAGTGGAGACAAAACCGACACGAGGCCTCTGCTCTGGGCCATTCCAGGCCCTGACGCCCTGCTGGCTCTCAGCGGCTGACTCACAGGCCTCTGAAGTAGCTGAAGCACATCTTCACCTTCATGCTTGCCTCTAGACTGTAAGCTCCTTGAGGGTGCTAATTTCCTTTGAATCCCCAAATAGTAAGCAGCACAAGAGGCACATAAATTAAATCAAGCATTTATTGAGCAGAGTGGAAGGAGTTGGGGGGAAGGGAGCTGAATGCAAGGGTTTTTGCCCCGGGGGTTCGCAGTCTGGTTGAGAAGACACAAACACAAGCAATTAGGGCACTTTGAGGCCACGGTTGGAGGCTGTACAAACAGCGTGGGGAGCCTGGGAGGGAGCAGAGAGTGACTTGCGCGGAGGAGGGGCGCTCTTTGCTTCTAGGCCCATCTCCTTTCCGTTTGGTTGTGTGGTTGCAGGGCCCTGGTCATACCTTAATTACTGTGGGGCTTGGCTTGTCAGGCAGAGATGGGTGTGGGGGAGGGGAGGGAGAAGCCTGTGTGGGGGATGAGGGAGGGGGTGGGGTTGGAAACCTCAGCTGCTGAGGGGAGAGTTCAGGTCAGCTTGTCTCCCCAGCCACAAAAGACAGGCTGCTTTGGGGGCCGTGGTGGAATCATGTTATAGGGCGGTCCTGGTGAAACTTTGCCAAGAAGTGCGGTACGTGGAGGCGGCAGAGGCTCTGTGACTTTTTCGCTGTCTGATCCTGGGAAGTCACATAACCTCTCTGAGTCTCAGTTTCCAATTTAGTAAAATAGGGATAATACCACCTACCTTTCAGGGTGTTGTACAGATTGAAATGAAATGTGTAAAAGTGCATATACCAAAAAACCAAACCCCCTGCCGTTGAGTTGGCTCTGACTCGTGATGACCTCATGAGTGTCAGAATAAAACTGTGCTCCCTAGTGTTTTCTTGGCCGATTTTTCAGAACTAGATCTCTAGGCCAGGCCTTTCTTCTGAGGGACCTTTGGGTGGATTGAACTGCCAACGTTTCAGTTAGCAGCCGAGCACCTCGCACCACCCAGGGAAGCTGTGAAGTACATGTCACTGCTGTTAGGTGCCTTCAAGTCGATTTGGATTCACAGCGACACCGCGCTGGAACCCAACTGCCCCATAAGGTCTCCTAGGCTATAATCTTAACGGAGCAGATTTTCAGGTTTTTTCTTCTCCGGAGCTGCAGAATGGGTTCCAACAGCTGAGCTCTTAACCACTGCGCCCCCAGGGCTCCTGTAAAGTGCAAACCAAACCAAAAACCAAAGGACAGAATAGAACTGCCCCCTTCGATTTCCAAAGAGCAGCTGGTGGATTTGAACTGCCGACCTTTTGGTTAGCAGCTGAGCTCTTAACCACTGCGGCACCAAACCAAACCCGTTGCCACCCGGTTGATTCCGACTCATAGCGACCCTATAGGACAGGGCAGAACTGCCCCATAGAGTTTCCGAGGAGCACCTGGTGGATTCAAATTGCCAACCGTTTGGTTAGCAGCCCTAACACTTAACCACTACACCACTAGGGCTTCCACTGTGGCACCAGGACCCGGAAAGTACATAGTGGGGCTTAATAAAGGCCAGAGTCTCTCATGCACGGTCCAAATCAAAACAGACCCCATTAACAGAAGAGCTGCTAGACAGAGGCGTGTCCCTGGGAGTGTCTAGCAAGTGGACTTTAACTCCTACCGGTTGTTTAAAACCCTGTCGTGTTAAGAAGGGGGTGGGGCCCGGGTGGGTAACTCACTCAAAGCAACTTGATTTTCCCCAGAATAGACCCGAGTCCCAAGAGTGAGGAACTGGGGCCCGTCCCCTTTGAAGTGCAAATGACCGCCTCCCGCCCCTCAGCCCAGCGCTCCCCGAATAATCACCGCCCGCATCTGCCGCACGCAAGCCGGCGGGCCCTGCCGGAAGTGCGGCCTGACAGCTGCTCTCGCTTTCTCTGGGGTACCCAGGGCTGAAATCGGGTGGCTGGAAGGGATCAGGCCCACAGGCAGGCCTCATTAATCACCGCTTAAGCGGGGAGGGGAAATTAAGAAAACAGAGTGTTTAACATGCTAGGCGGCAGCAGCTGCGGTCCTGCTTCCCCATTTGCTCGGATACCTGCTGCCCGGCCTCGGTGATGGGGTGGGGTGGGGGAGGGCACGAGCCGCTCTTTGTTTAACAAGCTGCTTATTTCTAGACGGCCCCTGGGGGCATCTGGGCGGGGTCATGAAAAGGGGACAGGACATTTGGTGGTTTTAATCAAAATCAGTGCGTGAGCTTGGCGATAAGGAGGTACAGATTCAGGCTCACCTGTGGCAGAGGGTTCCCTGCTGGCTGCTTTAGTGTCACCCGTTTCGTTCCACCTCTAACCCCAGAGCTTCACCGCACCAGAGGCCAGAGACAACACCTCAGACAGCGGGGGTCTGCTCCCAATGCTGGGGCTTGGGAATCAGATGCACCGGTAGGTGACTGCTGCTGGTACTCAGTGCTCTGTGGGGCTTTGGTCACATTGTCTAACCCGGGTCTCAGTTTTCTCATCTGTAAAATAGGAATAATTAGGGCTGCCTAATTGATTGTTTGGAGCTGGCATGAGAAAGTGTATGTAAAGCACCTGTCAATACTATTTAACACTCTGTCCTTCCCCACTAGGACCCAAGGGGGGTCTAGAAAGGTTTAAGTTCCAGCACAATCACCCAAAGGTAGGCTAACAGAAGGGTGAGAGGAAAGCACCAGGCAGGGTGCCCTGGCTGGCGATCCTTGATGCTGAGAAGGCGCTCAAGATACGATTCCTTTCTGTATTCCTTCCTCCTTCCAGCCCCCTTACCTGCTCCTGTACCACTTCCCCCCCTCACTGAAGCCTCTTTCAGGGCCCGAGTGTGGATCTGCCTTGGCTGAGGTAAAACAAGGCCTGGCCCTTGAGTCCTTCAGCAGCTCAGCCTCAGGGGGAGATAGGCATTGCCAAGAGAGCACTCTGGGCACTGCTGGGAAGGGGGACTAGTCCTGGCCAGAGTAGAAGCCCCTGAGGGCTCTGAAGAAGGGGTGCTGGGATTGGGTTTTGAGGACGCAGTGAGATTTTGACCATAAAAAGAGCATCCCCTGATATGGTACCAAAAGCCAAGGCAAGAGAGCTTTGAAGTGTAACTAATTTGAGAAAAGGCAAAGAAATGGGTGTGCTTGGGACTTGGGGGTCTAGAGGCAGGAAGGAGGTGTGAGCTTGCCTGAGGAGAGCTGCAGACGTGTTGGGAACAGGAACTGCTAAAAGTTTTCCTAAGAGTCTTGTGCTGACTTAGCCTAGTAATTTAACATGACACATGGCTTAATATGGCAGTTAGGGGCTCAGGCTTGGGTGGCGTGGGGAGGGTGACTGCTTCAGGTAAAGCTCTGGTTCCATGACTTTCTATCTGTGGGACTTCAGACAGCGTTCTTAATCTTCTGTTCCCATCTCATCTGTCAAACAGGGTAAGTAGTTGTGCCTACACAACAGGGTTATTTTGATAGTTGAATCAAATGATTCATGTAAATGTTTAGGCCAATGCCTGACACACAGTAAATGCATCAGTTCATCTTAGGGGTAGGGGCTGCCCTGAAGAGAACACAGGAATTATCTCTAGCTGTAGAATGTTGGGACTACAGAGAGGGCAAGGAAGGAGCCTAGGATGATTCCCACTATGGAAGTCAGATAGGAATACAGAAGGAGGGATCCCCCAACACACACATACCGTATCTGTTGCCGCCAAGTTGATTCTGACTCATAGTGACCCTATAAAACAGAGAACTGCTCCATAGGGTTTCCAAGGAGCGACTCGTAGATTCGAACTGCCAACCTTTTCCTTAACAGTCATAGCTCTTAACCACTGTACCACCAGGGTCCCAAAGTTTGCTCCTAAAAACATGTGCTTTTCCTGTACACTCCACTGACCCCCTGTGGTAAATAATGGAAATGCATATAGAATCACAAGGTGATTTGTTTCAGTCTGGTTTTATTATTACAACAGGATTAAAAGTACTACCACCCTCTTCAGACACACAGACATCTCTGCTAATTGCATATGGCTAGTCTCATTGTTACTGTTAGCTACTGTCGAGTCAGCCCCCAACTCAGGGGGATCCCATGAGAATGAAACAACAGAATGAAACACTGCCCAGCCCTGTGCCATGCCCATCATTGATTAAAGATAGAATTATCGTGATCCAGAGGGTTTTCACTGGCTGATTTTTGGAAGTAGATCACCAGGCCTTTCTTCCTATGGCTAGTCTAAGTTTCCCCAAATAGCTTCCTGAGTGACTGACGTGGACTTCAAATTTACGAGGGGTCTAAGTCTTAGTGGAAACGAGTGATGGTTTTTGTAGCTGCGAGGGCTCTTCTCCACATTCAAGGCCAGCCCAGCCCCAGTCCTTTCTGTGCCCTTTAAAGATCTCCAGGGTAGAAGTTGCAGCTGCTCACCTGAAATGAGCTTCCACCACCCCATGCCCTCAAACTAGCAAAAGAAACTTGGGCTGAACAGCCAACCCCAAGGGCTGCAGCGTGGACTATAACCGTCACTTTGAGAACGTGAGTGTGTGGATCTGGGGGAGGGGGAAAGGAGGGAAAGAAAGAGTAAGAGATGAGCAGCTTGCTAAGGACCTATCTGGCCCTTTCTAGAAATCTATGAACAAATTAGCATTCCTTGGAGGAGCCCTGGTAGTGCAATGGTTAAGAGCTATGGCTGCTAACCAAAAGGTTGGCAGTTCAAATCCACCAGCAACTCCATGGAAACCCTATGGTCCTACTACTCTGTCCTATGAAGTCACTATGAGTTGGAATTGACTTGATGGCAACAGGGTTGGTTTGGTTTTTGGATGCCATAAATGTGTCGGTCAGCTACCTATGGATTAAGATTTGAGCCCTCATCTTCTCTTTTAGGGCACTGAGTCAGGAGTGCTTCTCGCTCCTAAAGGGCTGGGGACACACATCTTCACTAGACGTCATCAACGACCAAACCAAAAGCAGTGGTGGCTTGGCGTTGGGGGTCTGAGGACCCAGCTGGAGCTGCGGAAAGTGGGTTCCTCTCTCCTGCATGCTCAGCTGCAGTGTGGGTGCGATGTGGAGGGCCGTACCTCCCAAGAGCTTCTCCTTGGGCAAGGCTAGCCTCTATTGGAGGGGACAGGGCTGTGTCACCCAGACTCTGGAGCCTGTAGGGGTAAACGCTTCCTGGAGCTATCTGCTTCTTGATGCCTTCCTAGTCTTTCAGTAACTGTAGGATTCTTGTCTTGTCCTAGACTGCAAGGGTTCCATAGTCGCTGCCATCCCTATCCTCTGTGACCTTCACCTCGGTGGGTGTTGTAGAGCGGAAATGAGAGGTCCTCTTGGTGGCCCAGGTGGTTGGACCTGAAAACTGCCATGTTGACTGCCATTGTGGCAGCTCTTGAGGTCCACCTTCTGATCTGCCTGGGAGTAGTGGTGGTGGGTGTGCAGAGAAGAGAGTACGAGGTCACTAGGGTTTACTGTTTTGTTCTGCTGTTAGGCCTGAGTCCCTCTCCCTCAAGAAATTTTGCGTACGAATACAATTCTGGTAGCCCTAAAGTTAACCATTCCACTAAGAAAACCCACATTTATGGACATTGGTCATGGACCTTCTTACCTTAACGAGCTATCAGTTAAAGCAGGTTGATCACATATTACCTATATGACCTTGGGCAAGGTACTTAATACTTAGTACAGGTACTCCCTGACTTACGACATATTCAAACTGCACTTACTACCGTCCTTTTCTTGGTACATCTTATTGTTAGTAATATGTACTACATACAATGTTGCAGCACGTAATTTGCTGATGTCATCATATCTGTAAGTTTATATGTTTCCAACCCCCAAAGACAAATAAAGATCAGATTTATAAAGATACTGATAATAAAAGGCAATCATAATGAAAAATAAAAAAAAAAATTAGGTATTCGACTTAATGTCAGAACCGACTTACGATGGAGTCATCGGAACAGAACCCAGTCATAAGCTGGGGTTTATGGAAGTACTCACATTCATAAGGTATCTTAGTCACATGAGAAATACAATAAAATGATATTTTCCCAGGCAATTTAAGGTTACAAATTCTGCTACGAAACATCGAGTTGTCTTATTCCTACCTCATTTTGAGATCCTGCTTTATAAAATGATTTTCATCTACTTTTGATTTTTATAACCACTCAATGAGACAGGGATGATCCCTGCCGAGATTGTTTTACAGATGAGGAAACTAAGGTTAAATGATGACAAGTGTACAGACATTGAATTTCTCAAAAGCTGTGGATCAGTTTCATCAGTAAGAAAAAAAAAATTTAAGTAAGGGGTATTATTACAAACATAGAAATTGAGGCCCAGAGATTAAATAATTTGTAATACTATCAGTCAGAAAGAGGCAAAGCTGGGCTCAAACCCCAATACTCTGCTAGCAATTTTATAGTGCTGTCACTTAATCTTCAGCAGTTGAGAGTAGGTATGTGGCAGCAGGACAGCAACTAACAAACAGGACCAGAGATGGTAAGTAACTTACCCCAATTCTCACAACTTAGTTGTGAAACACAGATTTCATCTTGGATCTGTTCTTCAAAGCCATGATCTTCCACCACACTAGGCTGCTGAAGTCTGAGACGTTTGCTCTCAGCAGGGATCCAGAACAGTAGAAAGGCACTCACCTAGATTCCAGGATCCCCGTGTTCCAATCGCTGTTCTACTGCCAAATCTATTCTCAGGTAAAGGGCAGCAAGGTTCACCTTGACCTATCTTCGAATGGTTGTAAAGAACAGCATATAATATGGTGGGGTTGGGGAGAGTGGGGAGATGGTGCTGGGAACAGCAGTACCCTGGGGATACAGACCTTGAGGAAAACCCTATTCCTTATTCCTTGTCTTTATGTGGCAGCAGCAGACAACTAGGTGCCGCCCCCGAGGAGCTCTAAACCAAAACAAACCCATTGCTGATTCTGACTCGGAACCATGGCCACCCTGTAGGACAGAGTAGAACTGCTCCATGGGGTTTCCAAGAAGCCACTGGTGGATCCGAACTTCCGAACTTTTGGTTAGCAGCCGAGCTCTGAACCACTGCACCACCAGGGCTCCCAAGGAGCTCTAATGATTGAATTTGGGGTGATGTCATTTCAGTGTTTCATTCTGTGGTACATAGGGTCGCTATGAGTTGGAACTGACTTGACAGCTCCTAACAACAACAACAGGCACTTTGGGGTTCCATGTAAGGGGAGGCCCAGAGGAGCAGAGTAGACCATGCAGGACTAAGGGAAGAGCACCAGGTCTGACCATCTGAGAAAAGTATCCTATGTTCCCAGAGCTGGGAAAACAAATGTTCCCCCATTCCAGGCTTCTGCCCAGGTCTGTGGGGAAAGAGCAATGGCTTTCTAAAGTACTTATTCTATCCTATTCCAGAAAGGGAGCTTACTACCTATAGAAAACATCATTAGGAGTAGAGCTGTGAGATCCGCAGTGGTCTTGGGTAAAATGGTTCGTTCATAGTGGGAAAGCTCTGTTGCTGGCGTAGAGTCCTACAGTGGCATCCTCTGGAACTTGGTCTGCTGATTTATGAGGGACAGGAAAAAGCTTGTCACTACCTAGGCAAGTAGTAAGAAAAGAAGTCCCACTGGATTCTCAAGAGGGATACTGGGCACAGCATGGGACACTGGCCCCAGGCTCCCCGTCCCCCAACCCCCAGCTGTGATCTGAAAATTCTTCAGTTGGGGACCTTGAAATAAAGAAACCTGTCTTTGCAAAATATAGGTCCTAGAAATGGCTTAAAACTGTTGGGAATTCTGCGGTAACTTGGTTTACTTTGACACAGTATACATTTTTTACCTTAAAGTAGCAAGGATTTTTTTCCTTATCGTATTGGAAGTCAGGAGAGTGGTTCCCCTGGGTAAGGAGGGGGATGTGAGGCACTGGAAGGATGGTGAGGGGGCTTCTGAAGTTCTGGGAATGTCCCATCTATTGATCTGGGTATGATTATACAGGAGTCTTCACTTTGTGCAGTTTTGTATGTATGTTAATAGCAAATGTTTCTGAAAATTAAGGTTTTTGTTTTATAACATGAAAGAACACCCAGCACAAGTGAGGGCACAATAAAACAAGCACTCAGAGAGTGCTGGTGGGACTAGAAGGTGCTATAAATATTTCTTAAAAGCAGTCTACCAATTTAAGTCGACAGCTTTAGTTGTGTTCAGATTCTGTCCTCTACTAAATCTCTTAATATCCCAGAATACAAATATTTATGTACCAACAAATTCATCACAGCATCAGTGAACAGTTGGAAATATCCTAAATGGAAAACACTAGAGAAAACATGGTTATTTATGACAGAGTATTATATAGTCATTAAAGTATTTGAATGCTTAATAACTGCAGCTTCCCATGCAATTAAGTAAGAAGGCAGAAGGCAAAATTTACTATATTTGGTTTCAACTGTATTAAAACACTTAAGAGTTTCATAGTAAATAAAGATCTGATTTTTAAAAAACAGCATTAAATATATCTTTAGAAGCCAACAAATGAGATTTCTAGAAGTTATTCCTTACCAAACAAACCATATTCTTTGGCATTAAAAAAAAATCACCTTCATACACTGTTGGTGGAATGTAAAATGGTGCAGCCACCTTGGAGAACAGTTCGGCAGTTCCTCAAAAGCTTCAACAGTTACCATATGACCCAGCAATTCCACTCCTAGTTATATATCCAAGAAAAGTAAAAACATGTCTACACAAAAATGGTCCATGAATGTTCACAGCCGCATTAATTCGTAATAGTCAAAAGATGGAAACAATCCAAATGTCTATCAACTGATGAATGGATAAATAAAATGTGGTACATTCATCCAGTGGAATATTATTTGGCAATGAAATGACGTTCTGATACAGGCTACAACGTGGATGAACCTTGAAAACATTACGCTAAGTGACAGAAACAGACACAAAGGACCACATATTGTATGATTCCATTTATACCAAGTGTCCAAAATAGGCAAATCCATAGACAGAAAGTAGACTAGTTGTTGCCCAGGGCTGGGGGACTTGGACGGAAATGGGGAGGGACTGCTATGGATATGAGTTTTCTTTTTTTAGGTGATGAAACGTTCTTAAATTGTGGTGATGGTTGCACACATCTGTGAATAAACTAAAAACCATTGAACTGTATACTTTAAATGAACTGTATGATTACATAAACATGTCTATCTCAATAAAGATGTTAAAATGAAAAAAAAAAAAACCAATAATAAACCCTTCTGCATCACTGTCAATGATTCAGGACCCATTCATCACTTCTAGTCATGATCTGTTAAAGCAGATTCTCCTACAAGTTATGCTATGCAGATTGAACCTCTTATTAAATTTCTTCAAGTCAGCCCTTATTGGCTTAAAACTTAAGTCTTTCACACTCACATGTTTGTATCTCTCTTGTAGAATCCTTGGCAAAACGTATGGATAATTTCCTGCTTTTACAGGTTGTTGCAGAATTGAAGTTTCCTGTACCATCTGTTTGACTGGCCCAGAAAGGAGCACATGAACCTTCCTAGCCTTTATCCTGCCCCTGCCTTCAAACTGCTAACCAAAAGGTGGGCGTTTTGAAACCACCAGCGGCTCTGCGGGCAAAAGATGTGGCAGTCTGCTATCGTAGAGATTTACAGCCTTGGAAACCCTACAGGGTCACTATGAGTCGGAATTGACTAAAACAGCAGTGGGTTTGGTTTTTTGTTTTTTGGTTTGGAGCTTCAAGTGAGGGTCTGGGAAGCTTCTAGCTTGCCTCACACTTCAGCCTTCCCCCTTCCCTACCCTCCCAGGGGCAGCCTCACTGCTCCAGTTCCTGAGGTCTCATGACAGAGAAAGGGGGGAAAAGCGGAGGGAAGCAGAGAGAAGCATGACGGAGAATGGTTTCCTCAAAACCTCAGAGGCTCTGATCAAGCAGAGCACCTGAGGAGATAAAGCAGTGGGCTGATGAGAAGAAAGGGGGCTTTTAAGAAATACTTCTAGGGGACCATAACTCCTTTCATGGTATTTTAAGAAATTCAAACAAAAGAACTTTGTAATTCTGAAATGATGTTTTGGCTACAGGAGTTAAGTTCTCTTAACTCTGGCTGACACCACTCAGATTAAACCACATGGATCACTATTTCATAAGCATATGTATTAAAAGCTTATAGCTTAAACACATCTCTTCTTGACATGACCTCCATACTCCGTTCACATGGTCTGTGGAGGGGCCGTAAGTGCTGTGGGCCTTGGTTTAAAGAGAGGTGGCCAAAGCCACAGTTGACAAAGCTGTGACTGCTCAGAGATTCTGTATGTTAAAATGTTAAGTTTTCTCTGAGTAGTAGGATTATGGGATTCTGATTTATATGTACTTATCTGTACTTTTCAAGTCTTCTACAATGACTTGATATTGATCATAAAAGGAAATCAACAATAAAGCTTCCCTGAGGTAGGGTTATACCTGGGTGCTACTGAACAGCAGATCCTGGGGAAGAGTAGAATAGACCCAAAGGAAAGAGCAGATGGAGGATTCCAGTGATCTGAGCATGGACAGAGTCCTTGCCTCACTAAGAGTTGGCCCCAAAGGCCATGCTCAATGCTCCCGTGGCCCCAGTTCCAGCTACCAGCTTGGGAGTGGCCTTGACCCCCACGGGCTGACAGAGCTCTAAGTTCTGGAGTAGAAGCCCTTCTTCTGCGGACACCATAAAGCTAAGTTTATTAGAAGAGAAATCGAAACAACAGAAGTACAAAGGTTCCTATACTACAAGGGGAGTGCTCTGAGTCTGAATCCCGTTCAGTTATTGAATAGGTGAATAATTCTGTTACTCATAAAATGAGGGATGGCTGAGGGAACTAGAAATATTTACCTTGAAAAAAACTTACAAGATATGGTAACTGTCTTCAAAGTGGTAGAGGGTTATCACATGGAAGAGCTTAGGCCAAGGAAACCACTATATGAAGTTACAGGGAAATAAGTTTTACCCTAATTTAGGAAGAACAAACATCAGAGGTGTCCATCCTGGAGTGGACTGCCTCCTGAGGCAGCCTCACATTCACCAGAAGCTGGATCTCACGGGCTTAAGAGACTTAAAACGGTCGTCAGTCATCAGGAGAGAGCTGGACCAGATTACCTCTCTGACCTCTAACCCAGATCTCCTGATTCCTCAGTCCAGGGCTGTCTGCACCAGGTTTTGGTCTGTTTTTATTAGAGCATGTTCCCTTTTAGCCTCTAGGCTAATGTGTAGCTCCAAAAACACACCATTTGATTAGTGAACCACTGATTTCCTTACCACAGCAGCTGGTGCTGTTTCCCATTATTGGATTCTAAATGCTTAGCCAGTGGAAGACTATTCAAGAGCTGCTGCCCTCTTGTGGAAATGAAGAGTATAACTGCTTAGAAAAGTAAGAATGCATTTTGAGGTTGTTGTCT
>NW_004444026.1:6155117-6156750 GCF_000243295.1 Trichechus manatus latirostris | reverse complement strand
TCTTTGCATATATCATAATACTTTGTCTTCTTGAGCCACCCTTTGAAATCTTCTATTCAGCTCTTTTACTTCATCATTTCTTCCTTTCACTTTAGCTACTCGACATTCACAAGCAAGTTTGAGTCTCTTCTGACATCCATTTTGGTCTTTTCTGTCTTTTTAATGTCTTCTTGCTTTCTTCATGTGTGATGTCCTTGCTGTCATTCTCCAACTTGTCTGGTCTTCGGTCACTCTTGTTCAATGTGTCAAATATATTCTTGAGATGATCTCTAAATTCAGGTGGGATATGTTCAAGGTCGTACTTTGGCTCTCGTGGACTTGTTCTAATTTTCTTCAGTTTTAACTTGAACTTGCATAGAAGCAATTGATGGTCTGTTCCACAGTTGGCTCCTGGCCTTGTTCTGATGATATTGAGCTTTTCCATCGTCTCTTTCCACAGATGTAGTCGATCTGATTCCTGCGTATTCCATCTGATGAGGTCCACGTGTATAGTCACTGTTTATGTTGGTGAAAAAAGGTATTTGCAATGAAGAGGTTGTTGGTCTTGCAAAATTCTATCATGCAATCTCTCGCATCATTTCTATCACCAAGGCCATATTTTCCAACTACCAATCCTTCTTCGTCTCCAACTTTCACATTCCGATCGCCAATAATTATCAATGCATCCTGATTGCATGCTTAATCAATTTCAGACTGCAGAAGTTGCTAAAAATCTTCAATTTCTTCATTTTTGGCCTTAGTGGTTGGTGCGTAAATTCGAATAATAATTGTATTAACTGGTCTTTCTTGTAGGTGTTTGGATATTATCCTATCACCGACAACACTGTACTTCAGGACAGATCTTGAAATGTTCTTTTTGACGATGAATGCAATGCCATTCCTCTTTGTCATTCCCACCATAGTAGACCATATGATTGTCTGATTCCAAATGGCCAATACCACTCCATTTCAGCTCACTAATGCCTAGGATATCGATGTTTATGCATTCCATTTCATTTTTGATGATTTCCAATGTTCCTAGATTCATACTTCATACATTCCATTCCATTCCATTCCATACATTCATACATTCTGATTATTAATTGATGTTTGCAGCTGGTTCTTCTCATTTTTTGAGTCGTGCTACAACAGCAAATGAAGGTCCGGAAAGCGTAACTCCAACCACGTCTTTAAGGTTGACTCTACTTTGAGGAGGCAGCTCTTCCCCAGTCGTATTTTGAGTGCCTTCCAACCTGAGGGACTCATTCTCTGGCACTATAACAGACAATGTTCCACTGCTATTCATAAGGTTTTCACTGGCTAATTCTTTTCAGAAGTAGACCGCTGGCCCTTCTTTCTAGTCTGTCAGCTCAGCTGAAACCCGTCCGCCATGGGTGACTCTGCTAGTATTTGAATACCGGTGGCATAGTTTCCAGCATCACAGCAACATGCAAGCCCCCACAGTACGACAAACTGACAGATGTGTGTGGGGGTTTCTGGGGAGTGGTCACAATTTGTGGGCCCCATTTCAATTTATGGAGTGATCTTTGGATGTTAACATGGTGCTGTGGAATGAAGACTGGACCAGGTTTAAAGACCCAGTAGGCTCAAGTTCTACCATTCCCTGTGTGATCAAGTCATTTTACTCCTGCTC
>NW_004444026.1:6149643-6154286 GCF_000243295.1 Trichechus manatus latirostris | reverse complement strand
TGAAACTCACAAACTGAAATGACAGTCAACTGCAAGCAATAAATGTTTAATGAGTCACTTGGCCTGACCTTTCAAGATACTTTTTCACCTCCCAAACACTTTGTCAACTAAACTGAAAATTTCTTTTTTAAAAATTTGATTATAAGGAGACTCCATGCTGAAGTGCTAATATTAGGTCTATAACTAGTACAAAGAGGCTCCATTAAAAACTGTTTTCATTAAAAAATGAGCAAGTCTCAATGCCTAACACACAAATTAACAAGTGCTAGTTAAACAACCAGCTGACCTGTAAGAGTAATCAAAGTCAAATTTGCCTTAATAAAAGTCTGTTAATAAAAGCAACCCACTATGAGTGCATACTATGGGTCAGGCACTGTTCTTGTGTTTTATAATCATAAACTCTTATCCTCATAATAACCTTAAAAGGCATATAAGTAAACACTCAAATTTGTTAGAAGACTAAGCAAGGCCACATAGTTAATGGCAGAACCAGAATTAGAACTTGGTCTACCTAGTTCTTGCTGTGATTGAGCCTTTCCCTCTCCATGTCCTCAGAGTTGCCTCGGATTGAGGAGGGGAAAGAAACAGAAGGCCTCCCTGACCCCACTTACCTAGTTAAGATTTTGTTTGAGGCAAGCGTTGATTTGCTTCAAACCACTTTTCCAAAAGAGGTACTTCATTTCCTATTTATCATCCTCTTTTCATTCATGGCAGAAGACTCTAGAGGGCCCTGAAAATGTGTGAAACAAAGATAGCTATGCAGCTCCTGTAGTAACTCTCAGCCTGGAATCAAACTACAGTATGTTGTAAGAGATATTGCTAAAAAGAGCTGAAACGGGAAGCCTGATGAGAATAGGGTATAAAACATGGACCACGTACTTCTAACACAAGGGATCTGGTTCACAATACTGGTTATGATGTTCAAAACTGTGACTCAATGAGATGCATTATTATATAGTATATATTTGCTCGTTGCTATTGCTTTTCTGATTAGAAGATACAACAATCACTTTAGGTAACTTCCATTTAATTTAACATTTATTTTCATTTTATATCCAGATGTCACATTTTCTACATTAAAATAGTGTCATGCTGACTCCCCCCACCCCCTACACCCACAGAAGAAAAAAAGTAAAGAACTTCCACAACTTGAAAGATGGAATGCACAGAGTAGAGAAGTTGCTACTGCACCCAAGTAACAAAGAACACAAAGAGACCAAACAGTAGACATGGCAGAACTGCATAGAAGATAGCTTCAGGGCTAACCTGAGGAAGGAGCAAGAATTATACTTCTAAAGCTTTTAAATGCTATCACTTGTGCCACAAGATTACTCTGAAAAGGCAAAGACAGGTCAGAAAGCAGGAACAAATGGGAAATTTCCAAAGGCTGCTCTCTAACAGAGTTTAAAATATGCATAAAACATATGAGCGGTCAGCTTTCTCCTCCCTACCCTGCCTTTTGCATCTGAGAAACACTTCAGAAACTTAAACCACTGTTAGCAAGTCAGAATGTAGAACAGGATTAGGTTTTGCTTTCTGCTTTTTATTCCACCCCAACTCTTCCAAGCAAGAGTTCTGTAAGTTATTTTAATTGTATGATTCCTCTGCATGGAAACCCAGTAAGGATCACCAGGACGAGGCATCTCACTCCTACCAGACATGCTGGCCATGCAAAGGTTGCATGATTCTGTGTTACTGAGAGGGACAACTGTTAAGACACAAGAGTCCCAGCTCAACACATACTAAAATGAAAAGGAAAACAAAACTTCTTTTGCAAGTCTATTCATTAGGAAGGAAAGAGCAAGTGGATGGTAAAAGCCATCTGCTTAGAGCAGCAGCACAGACAGATCTAGAGAGACAACACAATCCGAAAGCAAATGCTCAGGAAAAGCCTCGTGGCTCTCCCTAAAGGAGGATCCTTTCAGATCTGATCTTGGCCCTAATTTGGAGGCCAAAGAGTTACAACTTCAGACAGTGATACTCTAAAAGGGGTTGATAGATGAAGTCGAGAAGACCCAAATAATGAGGACATTATTAGGCAACTAACTATGTCACTATGTACAAATACACACATCAAATAAGAAAACTTCACCTCCACTCCTGCAGCTATTTTAAACAAAGCATTGAAGATCCAGGCTTTCTGAATAGCGGGATACTTCAAAGTCTGTTATCAGTTTTAAACATCGGAACACTGGCACAATACGTTACCTATTCTTTGTTTTTAATTACAGGGTAACATGGTAAACTCCAACATAAAGATGGGGATGGGGGGTGCAAAAGGAATAAAGAAAATAGAACCAGTATTTCATAAGTGTATCGAGCCAGCGATGAAGTAGCAGCTAATGCTTCGCAGAGTCTCGAGGGTAAAACTCGCTCAGGGTACTCTGAGGGATTCTCTTCAGCATTTCTTTGGGGAAGATTCGGAGCAGCTGCCAGCCAATGTCCAAAGTCTCGTAGACAGTACGGTTTTCATAAGGACCTTAAAAAAATTTTTTTGAGATTGAATTAATAAAGGCAAACTACTTCCATTTTATCAGTGTTATTCGGTATCTACTCTGTTAGCTGCCTAGCACTGTGAGTACAAAATATGAAAGAGAGGCAGAAAAAAATGTTAATTCTCCCAAGACTGGATGTGATTAATGTGGAAATGAGGGATGCAGACAGGAAGTACCAGATGAAATCGGAGAAAAGGGAGAGGCATGTGGGCTAGAGAGAGTGGGAAGTCTGGAGAGAGGAGGACCCTGAGCTGGGCTTTGGCAATTTTGTAGGATTTAAATACCCTGAGCAATGGAAACTATATGTAAGCAACGTCCTGGGGCCCAGACTCAGTGTTTGTCCAGAGATTAGTGAGAAAAGCTGCCTTCCTAGAGAAGAAAGAAGAGGCTAAATTTGAGGGAGACCAGTACAGATGCTCAGAAAGCGTAAATGTTGATGGAGCATCTGAATGCATGCACAGATCAATGGTTTTCAAAGTTGTTATTATTATGTTTAATAGCAGAATCATCTTTATCTCCCAAATAAATCTCATAAGAGAGACATGTGAGCCATCTGAATCACTGGTTATAGGAAAAAGAATTTAACTTTACCCAAAGTAATCTGACCTTTCCCTTGTTTACTGAGCGGTAACTCTTATTGTTGTTGGGTGCTGTCAAGTCGATTCTGACTCACAGTGACCCCACGTGACAGAGCAGAAATGCTCCATAGGGTTTTCTTGGCTGTAATCTTTATGGAAGCAGATCACCAGGTCTTTCTCCCACAGAGCTGCTGGATGGGTTCGAACTGCCAACCTTTCGGTTAGCAGCTAAGTGGTTAACCTTTGCTCCACCAGGGCTCCTTGAAGTAACTCTAGACTCTTGGAATTTGTTGAATAATTGAGGTGCCTTTGTTATCTAAACAATACCTGAGGATTTATGCAAATGAACAGGGGACCAACTGGCAGCCTGATATCAGCAGACCTCAGGGAGGGAAGGGAGCATGATTCAATCAATCATGCCTATGCAATGTGGTCCCAACATGCCTACGCAATGAGGCCTCAATCATGACTACGTAGTGAAGCCAATAAAAGCTGTGGGCATGAAAGCTCTATGGGCTTCCTGGTTAGTGAAAGACATTCATGCATGTGAGACGGTAACATGCCCGTTGCAACATGGAAACTGCACTGAGAACCCTCCCAGACCTCATCCAAGGCATCTGTTTGTATCACTTTTTGCTATAATAAAACTATAATCGTAAGCACAGCACTTTGCGTGAGTTCCATCAAATTACTGATCCCAAAGAATTAGTGGGAGCCAGCAGGTCAAAAGTGAGGGAGCTCAGTGGGGATTCCTGAGCTTATGGCTGGCATCCTTAAGGGGTAGAGGAAAAGCCCTGAATTTGTAGCTAGCAGATCAGAAGTTAGGATGTCATGTGGACTCCCAAAACTGTGGCTGTCACCTGCCTACTTGGCAGTCTAAAGAATGGTGTCTAATCTAGTTCTGGGTGGCTAGGGTCAGCGAAAGAAGTGATGCATGGATGGCTGATGTAAGAAATGAACAGAGAAGTAAAAAGTGGGGATTTGTTATATCCTAATAGTTGAGGACAGAATAGTGGGATTTTGAGATTCTCACTTAATGTAGTTGGCATTGAAGTGGGATTTGCTAGAACTACTCTAGTAACGTTCTATTCTTGACCTCAGTAGTGGTTACAGCAAGTGTGTTTATGCTGGAAAAATGCATCAAGCTGTATACTTCGGATCTGTGTACTTTTCTATTTACAAAATAAAATTTTAAATTAACATTAAACTCTCAAAAACATATGATTGTTCCTTTTTTAGGCAGAACTTCAACACCTTAAAAAAAAAAAAAAAAAATGAAGTTCTTCTGGTGAGAAAAGAACCCAGAACTTTAGCTATTTAGATTCCTTGGTTGAAGAAGGCAGTGACAGGGTGGCAGGGTAGAGACCAAGTTAATCAGCTTGAAAATTCTACATACGATATGTAACGATAATAATAATGATAATTAAAAAAAACACTATAGCCTTTTCTTTTATTAAAGGGATAACTGAAAAAATTAGTAATAAATTTAATCTGGCAATGGCATGCAGGGAATCAGAGAGACTGGTGAGAAAGGTGGTACTAAAGGCCAAGGATCATGGGACAAAGGCTC
>NW_004444026.1:6142401-6148174 GCF_000243295.1 Trichechus manatus latirostris | reverse complement strand
GGTGAGCCCTGGTATCACAGTGGTTAAGTGCTCGGCTACTAACTAGTCTGAACTCACCAGCTGCCCCACAGGAGAAAGATGGGGCAGTCTGCTTCCATAAGGATTTATAGCCTTGGAAACCCTATGGGGCACTTCTACCATGTCCTTCCTGTAGGGTCGCTATGAGTTGGAATCGACTCAAGAGCAATGGGTTTGGTTTTTTGGTTTAAGGCACTCAAAGATGTGGGATTAGAGTATTAGAAAGAAAGCAAAGGCCATACATAACAATTTACAGTTAACAGCATAGGGTAAAAGTCAATACTAGGAAAAAAAAGCACATAAAGAACAGGTCATGGAGCTTTTTGGATCATTAGCAATTAATTAAAGGGCAGGAATATAAGAAAGCAGAAAAGGAGATGAAAACAGAAGATGAATCAGAAAAACCCAGAACATCTAAAGCCAGATGAGATCATTTCAGAAAGCTTACTTATGATGAGGGAGAACCGGCAATGAGAAGTCACTGGAGGTAGTACAGCAAAAGGCTGGTGGTAAGGAGGGTTCAGAAGTACACATTGTCTTTCAAGAAGTTTGGCAATGAAGGAAGGAAAACAGTAAGGTGGTAGACAAATAACTGGATCATCAAGTTAAGATTTTCACAAGATGTTTAAAAGGCAGAGGGGAAGGACCCAGCAAAAACATGGCCCAGAAACCAGAAGAAAAACCAAACAGAGACCAACATAAATTCTCTCAGACTGGGAAAGAAATCTTCGAAATTACATATGAGGCTGTTTTACGTTCGTAAAACGATAGTCATCTTACCCTGAGCAATAAAGTTCCTCTCAAACTTTTGCAGAAATTCCAAGTAAAGAAGATCATCTGAGGTAAGGGCTTCTTCTCCAACTACGGCTTTCATGGCTTGGACATCCTTGCCAATAGCATAGCAGGCATACTGCAGAAAGAGAAAGTTTATATAAACACAGGTAAGACTTTATAAATGTTAACAGTAGTCCAGGATATGGAAGTGTATTGCTGTAGCTATTACTGTAAGAGACCACAGAAGAAATTTCACTGTGTTATTTATAAACATAATCCATATAAAGTTCATATACAAGTATAGAACGAATTTATTATAGTGTCAGACAGAAGGGAGCCTTGAGGCATGTAATGCACAGACATTACCAATACTCTTCGAAAAAACGTATTTCCTCAATATGTCAGTATGTCAAAATGAGTTTATGTTTTACAGAGCTTTTTGAAATAAGAACCCATGCTTAAACCACTGGGAAGTCCACTGTGAGGCTCCTTTCAATAAAAATATTTGTGATATCAGTAGGTTTACCATTTCTACCTTATGGTCAAAAGTATTTTTCTTTATTTGTGGTTGGTGTACAACCTAACATGACTGTATAAAGAGGATTTCATAGAGCACAGAAAACTGTATACTTTATGATCCGGTGACTGCTTAATATGTTAAGCAAGAAATATGTTAAAGTATCCTTTTTATGACTACTTTATAATGATTATTAAAAATTACTAATAAAAAGGTAAAACAGCTTTATTGTTTTTTTTTAATTTAGAACTACTTTATGTAGTATTGGATGTGGGTTTCAAGAATATATTTTTATATTTTAATTATCAGTATTTATCCTTATGAGAAAAAGACTAATTGGGTTCTAATGAATTATATTCTACATCAAGCCGACATTAAAATTCTACTAATGCAGGAGATATACACACACACACTTTGTTTTGGATGGAAGAGAGGAAAAGTGATAAGGGAGAAAGACGAGGTGTAAGACAGCAGAAAGATCTGACTGAGAAAGGTATTTATTTCTTTCAAATACCATTCTTAGGAGGACATACGTACCAGCTGGTTGGATACGTCAGCATGATCCTTTCTGGTCATACCTTCTCCAATAGCAGACTTCATTAACCGTGATAATGAGGGTAGCACATTAATAGGCGGGTAAATCTTGGGTAGAGTGGGAGAAAAAAATTCTTTTCAGTGTCAAATCCTAAAAGTGAGATCTACAAAACAGTATAAGACTATACTGAAAGCCTACACATTTTCCACATCTGTCTTACACTACCATAGTCTCATATCTAAATGGTATTCTGAACTCTGATTCATAAAATCATACATAAAACTAAAAGCCTAAATGGGAGATCATACCATTATGAAATAAAATCCCCCCAAAAGTTCTTTGAGATAACTGACTCCATTTTAAGACACAATAAAGAAAAGTGAAAATTTAATTCTTAATTCTGGTACTTACACCATAACTTTAGTACACAGAAACAACAATTCTGTAATTATACTATAACAGTTCAAGTTGATCTTTTCTAAACAAAATAACTCCTAACAGCAAAAGCCAAAGTCACAAAAAAATAACACTGAAGAGGAGATTTATAAGTTTCACAGCATTATTCAAAAATTAAATACCTGTCTGTTGTGCAGCTGTCTGTCCACATAGATTTGTCCCTCTGTAATATATCCAGTCAAGTCAGGGATGGGGTGAGTGATATCTACCAGAGGAAGACACTTTACATTAAACATGGTATTTTAGTTAAAGTGGTCATTTGATATAACCGAACCCGGAAGAAGTTAATCTGTATTATGTTTAGCATTACCTGGAACAGTGCTACACAAAAGTCTTCTTTGCGGTGTTATCTATGCTGGCCAATTTGGTAGCCACTAGCAACATGTGGCTATTGACTACTTGAAATGTGGCTAATGCACCCGAAAACCTGGATTTCAAATTTTATTTAATTTTAACTAATCTAAATTAAAATAGCTACATGTGGCTAGCGGCTACCACATTAGACAGTTTGTTTGGGTACAGCCCACGTTAGACGTATGTGTTGGCGCTGTGAAGTAAATTAGCTACCCTCACAAAAAGTACTATTTCTTCTAGCTATGTGATCTTCCCCCCAAATATAAATAAAATGTCATTGCTAAACACAAAGTTCCCTTGCAGAAATTTGCCAACTTGATATATATACTGAGAACATTACTGAGAGAATATTCTTGGTTCACACGGAAAATATACTAGACAAGTAAAGTAACAGTACTCAGGCAGGAAAGAGAGCTCACAAAGAAATACATTTCTAAATCTGTTCAATGACATAGGGAAGTGACTATTTCCTAAGAAAAAATCATTTTCATGTCAGGAGGCAGTATAACATGATAGTTAGTGTGAATTATGAATTCAGACTGTATTACTTCTTAACCCTGACAAATTATTTCACCTGCCTGTGCCTCAGAGTACAGCACTGACCTCAAAGTTGCCATGAGGATCAAATGAGTTAATATTTATAAAGCACTCAGCACAGTGCTCAACAGAGTGAGTTAGTACTGTTTCTGAAAATACAAAAGTAATGTTTAAAAACTGAGATAAGGACAAAAAGACGGTAACCTAAGAGGAATGCTGAACGGTCCTCACCCTAGAAGCCACCCTGGCACGTGCTCAGCGGCACTGCACTGTGAGCTTTCACACACAGAGGACAAGAAAGGAGATTTTAACTGGTCTTTGGGGATCATCCTGTTCTCTAAAGTCTGTGGCGTTTACTTTCTGTGCCTTCATTTGGCACTTAACATAAGCTACCTTAAAGTACTGAGGCGCATGCATAAAACATATCCCCAACTAGATTTAGTAACTTACATTACGTAGAGACCACAAATTGTTTTTTTTCAATTCTTTAGATATAAGAATATATAAATTTTAGTAAAATGAAATTTAGCGAGTACCTTCCATTTAATAAACGAAATAAATGAAAATTAAAAATTCAAATTACAAATAAAATTGTTTTTTTGCTAAATTATTCAGGCATAAATAACTACCTAAGGTGAACTCTTGGAGGATAAGCTCTCAAAAGAATTTCAACTCAAAAAGTTATATGGTCAAAGAAAAAAAAGTTGTATGTCTTCTCTCAGTCCTTACAATGATTAAAAACTCTTTGCTGTCGAGTTCATTCTGACATGTAGTGACCCTATACGACAGAGTAGAACGGCCCCATAGGGTTTAAGGCTGTAATCTTTACAGAATCAAACTGTCACATCTTTCTCCTGCGGAGCAGCTGGTGGGTTCGAACCGCCAACCTTTCAGTTAGCAGCTGAACGCTTAAATGCTGCACCACCAGGGGTCCTTTTATAATGATTAGATCTACTGTATTCCAAAGACTAAGAACTTACCATCGTTAGGCATAGTGAGAATTGGGATCTGAGTAATAGAGCCATTTCTACCTTCCACTCGGCCAGCACGTTCATATATTGTGGCTAAATCTGTATACATGTAACCTGGGAAACCTCGTCGACCAGGAACTTCTTCTCTGGCTGCTGAAACCTGACAGTAAATCAAGGAAAAGAATATCACATGCCAGAATATGAGAAGTAAAGCTCGGTTAGAATATGTCTGTTTGAACATGCTTTAGAAAACTCTTCTAGAAACTCAAGTTCAAATTATTCTGCAACAAAAATGTTGACAAAGGGGGATCAAAAGTTTTTTGCAAAAGCCATATTGCCAGAATGTAAATCTTTAAACAGCTTTGCCAGAAGAAAATCTACTTGCAATTTTATAAATCAAAGACAGTTTTAAAACTGAGAGAACACTTTTAGTTCACGAGGTATGGTTCATGCCATGGATCTAGCCGTATTTGTGACAGAAGGGAAGGAAATGTATGCCAGGATTCATATGCTGCATTTACATACATTATTTAACTCTCACAATAACACTATGAAGGGAGATAGTGTTATCCCCAATTTACAGTTGGAATCAAGAGTCAGATAAGTTAAATAACTTCCCAAGACCACAAAGCTAGCAGTCCACTCCATCACACAAAATAAGAATAGTAATAGATGGTCTTTCACTTAAGAGGTATGCGTAGTAGAATATAGGCATACATATTAACTAATCTACAACCACCAAGATCCCTAAAGCATCATTAGGTGCAATTTTTAGATACTTTGGAACCTTCAAAAGAGTGAACTACAGTAGTTCTACTCGGAGTGTGGTCTGTAGCCCAACTGTTACCAGTGTTCAGTACGGTAATAGAGAAACTGAGATAAACATCTAGAAACTTTAATGGCAATTTGACAGAATAATTTCATGTCTGTTAAATCTAGTAATAATAATAATAATAAAGGCTTGTACATTAGAAATCTTAAAAGTTTTTCCCACTTTTACAATAATTCATTTCTATTTTATTTTATAAAAGTATTAGTCTCCAATGGATAGGGAAACAGAAAACTAGTCCTTCATCAGAGTTAGTTTGAAAAAGCACTGTAATAGAGTGAGATACGGTGAAGGATTTTAAAGAATTTTAAGAAGCTAGATATTTATATAGCATATCCCTTCAGAGGTCTTTTTCCTTTTTATGTGCTTAAAAGAGTAACTTATGGAAAATTTCAGTAACTTGCAGAACAAATATCCCAAAACTTCTGAGAGATAATTGCTAGATTCTTAATATTGTTCCTCAATAAACACTGGGTTTTCTGAAGGCAAAAGTTTTGAAGGGTGCTGCCAGAGAATGTTGTTGTTAGGTGCTGTCGAGTCTGTTCCGACTAACAGCAACCCTATAGCACAGAGCAGAACTGCCCCATAGGGTTTCCAAGGAGGGGCTGGTGGATTTGAAATGCCAACCTTTTGGTTAGCAGGCGAGCTCAGAGCCACTACACCACCAAGGCTCCACCAGAGAATGGTCTTCATCTATTTAAACACTAACATCATTAAAAATGGAATTCTGAATAGGGTTAAAAATTGACAGCCTGGGTAGAGACAAACTTTTTTAAAAAATT
>NW_004444026.1:6133927-6135721 GCF_000243295.1 Trichechus manatus latirostris | reverse complement strand
GAAAAAAAAGGGTAAAAGAAAAAAATGCATAAATTGAGAAACTGGAAATGAAGAAAGATGAAAAGGGGAAAGAGAGAGAAGAAACCAAAACAAAGAAACGAAAAAACCCAAGAAAAAAGAAATGCCCCCAGGGATGTCACTCTTCTGCGCAGAGTAACGGAGTGTCTCCCAAGCTGCTAGGCACCGCCCGGCCTGAAGGGGGTCCCAAGCCGAGAAAAGAAAAAGAAAACAATCAAGCAAACAAATTAAAACAGAAAAAATCAGAACAAACAAAGAAACCAAAGCCCCGGGGTTCCCACTAGCGCGGAGGCACGTGCCAGGAAGCTGTTCCAGAGTCGAGCGGTGCCTCACAGCCCCCCAGGAAGAAACAAAGATGGCCACGGAGCCAGGTATTTAAGAGAAAGGAGGGGGAGGTGGTGAGAGGTAAGGAAGAAATCTAACGAAGTGGAAAAAAGCTGCACCAGCAGCCAACAAATGACACTCAGGGAGCCGGCCAGTATGGCGGGTGGAATGCAAGTGACACCGGGGTGAAGCTCATGCTTCCCAGACAAGAGACTGTGCCCACGGGAAGCAGAGGAGGTTGAGTGGGGGTGAAGACGGGTGGAGGGTGAGAAAGTGTTGGTTACTGGTTGTTCTGTCTCCTGCTGGAAGTTCCGTGAAGCTGCTTTCTCATACCCCCTGTTCGCTGATCTCCGATAGGAGTCCAAGATGGCGGATCAGTGCTTTGGTAGCTGACAGGGGACCTCTGCACGTATCTTCTCCTCGATCTCTGTTCTCGGTCAGTTTCTTATTCCATTCGGTGCTTGGCTGAGTTCTTTATCTCTTCATTTGATGCTTAGGGTTGCAGGACTGATGTGTGACTCTGTATGACTTAGTTTCTCGGATCTTTGCTGTGGAGGGACAGTGGCGCTTCTGACTATAGCGCCATGTTGCCCTCAAGTTCCAAAACAACCTTCCTGGGGAAGGAACTGAAGAAATAGCTGGCATCATTTACTCCTTTTACAATCAGTTCTTAATCCAAAGAGACAGTCATAGTATGATAAATGCACTAATAATTTAAATCTCACTTTCTAATCATTTTGCTAAGTTGAGAGATACAAAAGAAGCCTTATTTTTCTTGCTAATTAAGGTATTCTCTTGAAAAATGTATCATGAAGTTAAAAGAACATGATTAAAGAAAAATGAAAATTTGCAAAGAACAAGATAACTCTGAAAATGGACTTGCTTTAATTGAGAAAAGAAAATAATTGAACACAGTTTCCATGGTCAAGTACCAGATTCTCTGATAAGGACAGGTATAAAAAAAGGGGGGAAAAAAAAAGTTACCTCTCGAAGTGCTTCTGCATAAGAACTCATGTCTGTGAGGATAACTAGTACATGCTTCTCACACTGGTAGGCCAGAAATTCAGCTGTGGTTAGAGCCAGGCGAGGGGTGATAATTCGCTCAATGCTGAAATGGAACATTAAGTCCTATGTTACTCAGACAAAAAGGCCAAAAACCAAACCAAATGATTCCAGAAATACAGTACAGTCGCCCTTTTAAAGTTCAAACAAATTGTTACTTTACAAACTCCCAAGTAAGGCAGAGCATTTCATGTATTTTATAATAAGAATTACTTAGTGCTACAAAGTTTAAAATGATTATTTTATAAATGCCTCATAATTCCTCAGAACAATATAGTATCTCAAAACTGAGAGGGTAAGACACAGAAAGTGGTAGAAGAAACAGAGGCCAGATTTCTCAGTTAAGAGGAAAGGGTCATTTACTGAGTATCCACTATGTGGATGTGCTAG
>NW_004444026.1:6130857-6132749 GCF_000243295.1 Trichechus manatus latirostris | reverse complement strand
TAAATGAAATTGGGATGTTTTAGAGGTCTTTCACCAACAAAAATAGTTTGTACTTTTTTCAAAAATACCAGTTAAGAAGAAGACAGAAATCATGCATGGAAAAGGATCAAATGTAATTGGATTATACAAACAATAACATTAGATATTTATTTTGAAAACCCTTTATTTGGTTTCTCCATAAAAGTAAAGCATTTAGAAATACTTCCCTGTTAAATTTCATACCAACCACATGCTCATTCTTACCTCATTGTGTGGTAGGCCAGCAGCAGAAAAGATAGGAATTTTCTGCCCCCTGGCAATGCTGTTCATGCCATCTATGGCCGAAATGCCAGTCTGAATCATCTCCTCTGGATAGATTCGACATTGAGGATTGATTGGCTGGCCTAATACATTTCCAAAAGAGAAAATTTTAGTATGTCTGGACATTATTTGGGAATGGAAGAAGAAATCAGATGAAAAGAAAAACAAAAAGGAGATAAGAAAAGATCAGAACGGTATAAAGCATATCTTTCTACTTTCAACCTGAAACTGTTGAAATAATTATTTCCCAAGAGTCTTTTGTAGCTTCACAAAATACATGGTAGCGGAACAAGTTCCTCAAGTTAAATAGGGGTAAAATAAATAAGACAGGAATCCTTATTTCAAAGCCATGTTTTTATCACTTACATTTCAGATAGTCTGTAGTGATATTTTACAATGTTCTAAGATAGTACACGTAAAGACACGGAAGATCTTTACATTTGTAAAGATGGTCTCTAGGAAAAATAAATTACATATAGAAATAGTCTAGAAAATTATTAGTAAAATGTTGAGTATCTACTTAGAACAATATCTCTCTCATACACACGCACAAAACAACAGCGACAAAAAACAGTATCTCGTAGAAGTGTAATATAGATAGAGGCTATTTTACCCAAAACACAGAAATCCATTTACTGCCCCTACCCATGATGTCAAGGAAGTCTTCAGCCAGCACAACTGGGCCTCTGTCAATGGGTTTTCCTGATCCGTTAAATACTCGGCCTGTAAAACAGTAATGAGACAGAGTGGACACTGATTTTCAGATGTTCATTACTTTTCTTGACTTTATGGAAAAATGTTTAGAAGGAAACAAGATCTCTGCTCAGAAGAATAATTATATCCACTTACCAAGCATATCCTCAGACACCGGTGTTCGGAGAATATCTCCAGTAAACTCACAGGACGTTTTCTTCGCATCTATACCTGAAGTACCTTCAAATACCTATCATCGAAGAGATGTAATCAGAAATTTACATGGGTACTTAAATTTTACCTCTGTTAAACAGCCCATATAAAGTGAAATACATAAACAGACACTACATTAAAACAAGGAACAAAGAAATGTTCATACTGATAGACCAAATTGTTAATCTTTTGACTAAGGGTTGGCAAGCTATGCCTGCAGGCCAAATGTGACAGGCAAGTACAGGTTTTTACATTTACAAATGGTTTTTTTTTTAAAAAAAAAAAAAAAAGGAAGAAAGAAGATTATACAACAGAGATCTTATGTGGCCTCACAAAGCCTAAAGTATTTACCATCTGGCCTTTTATAGAAAGTATGCCAACCCCTGCTCTAAACTATTTTTTAGGGGAGGAGCAAATTATTTGAGAAAACTGGCATTTGTCATAATTGAGTTAACATTAAAAACTAGGAACTTTAAGAAACAATTTAAAGGAACAGACTCCTCCCTCAGATATCATTTTGGTTTTAACCCATTAACCAGTGAATTCTGTTTTTCATGTCTCTCCTTCTATGTGACTTTCCGCTTCATTTTATCCACTGAAAAAAAAGCCATTTTACTAGTGGAGCTATTAGGCTAGAATGAATATAGGTAGCTGATATTAGACCAAGAAAAAAAGGAAAAATAATA
>NW_004444026.1:6126418-6129953 GCF_000243295.1 Trichechus manatus latirostris | reverse complement strand
AAAAGATGCATCACTATTTTGTGTGACATGAAGAAAAAAAAGTCTGCCAATTAAACTGTGATGCCTCAGTGATTATGCTGAAATGAATACTGTTCCATGTAGCTTCTCATGCAAGTGTGCCAGAGTTTCCCTAACGCTGGGCTACAGGGTATGCATGTCTTCTGCCAAATCATCCTGGAAAGCAACTGTATTAATTTACCATCTCCTTAGAAGTACACAAAAATATTCTTTCCCTACACCTCTGCCTTTCTTATATTGCTAAAGTTTAATTTTTGCCATTTTGATAAATTAAAAAATGGCATCTTTTAAATTTGCGTTTTCCTAATTTCTACTAATACTGAGCATCTTCTCATGTTTACTGACAATTCAGACTTCATTTACTATGAATGTATTACTAATATCCTTTCCTCGTTTGCTACAGGATATGCTTTTTCTTATTTGTTGGCAGTAGTTTATATATTCTGGATATTAACTCTTTTACAAATATGTTCTCCCTGTCTGTTTCTTGTTTTTGAATATTGTTTGTTATCATATGGAAGTTTTTAAATTTTTATATAATAAAATGATTTCCTATATGATTTGTACTTTTTTGTCTTGTTTAGGAAAACTTTCCAACCTGAAGTTATAAAGATGGCCTCTTATATTTTCTTCTAATAGTTTTACATTCCATTTTTCCTGTTTGGGTCTTTAATCCATCTGGATTCATTTTTGATATATAATTTTTTCTCCTTTTATTCTTTTTCATATGGGAAACTAATTGCTCCAACAATATTTACCAAAAAGCCCAAAGTGTTCCCCATTGACTTATAATGTGCCTCTGTCATTCACCAGGTTCTCATGCGCTAGGAGAGACCAACGTTTTAGGATTTTTAATTTTGTTCTGCTGATATCTGCTTATTCCTGTGCCAAATCCTTATTCCTAATTACTTTCCATCTCATTTTGTTATCTGGTAGGGGAAGTCTCTTTTCTCATTCTTTTTCAGCACTGTCATTGCAAACACTGAACTTTACTCTTCCATATGAATTTTCAAATCAGTTTGTCAGTGCCACTGACACATATACATACATACTTTTGGAATTATGATTGGAAATAAATGAATTTACAGATTAATTTGGGTAGAATCAACATCTTTACTATTTCTAATCTTTCCATTCATGAATATGGAATCTGCATTTACTTAGGTCTTCTTTTATGTCTTTGAAGTCCTTCAGTGGTACAAACAGTTAATGCACTCAGCAGCTAACTGAAAGGTTGGAGGTTCAAGTCCACCCAGAGGTGCCTGGGAAGAATGGCCAAGCAATGTGCTGCCAAAATTTCAGCCACTGAAAACCCTATGGGGAGCACAGTTCTACTCTGACACACATGAGGTTACTACGAGTTGGAGTCGACCTGACGACAACTGGTTTGGTTTTGGTTTTATGTCTTTGAACAAAGTTTTATAGTTTTCTGTAAATAATTAGTTACTGATTATGACTAATCCTATATCCAGCAACTGTCCTACACCACTGTTTCATTGTTTCTAATAGTCCACTAAATGGCTTGTATTTTCTGTTTAGTTAATCATATCAAGAAATGATAATTGTTAGCTGCCATCAAGTTGGCTCCCAGCACATGGCAACTCCATGCACAACAGAAGGAAATGCTGCCTGGTCCTGGGTCATCCACATGATAGGTTGTAGATCGGATCACTGTGATCCGTAGGGTTTTCACTGGCTGATTTTCAGAAGTAGATCGCCAAGCCATTCTTCCTAGTCCATCTTAGTCTGGAAGCTCCACTGAAACCTTTACAGCATCACAGTATCACTCAAACCTCTATGGACAGACAGGTAGTGGCTGTGCGTGAGGTGTATTGGCTAGGAATTGAACCCAGGTCTCCCACATGGAAGGGGAGAATTCTACCACTGAACTACCAATACCCCACAAGAAATGATGGTAGTTGTGCCGTTTCCTTTCTAATCCTTTTATAGTCTAATTTCTTTTTCTCACAGTATTGGCTTGGTTCCAAGTACAAAGGTGAACAGTGATGATGACAGCAGGCATCCCTATCTTGTTCATAATTCAAATGAGAATGTTTCTAGTCTCTCCTTAAGTATGTTGTTTGCTGAAGGTCATAGTGAACATCCTTTAAGAAGTTAAATAAAAGTTTGTTTTATTCTGCATTTTCTAGGAGGGCTTTTTCTTTTCTTTTTTTTTAAGAGATGGTTATTTAATTTAATCAAATACTTCTGTGTTTACTGAAGAGCATAAGCCTTTTCTAGTTTAATCCATAAATGTGCTGAATCACACAGATATATTTTCTAATGTCAAATCATCTTTGTGTTGCTGGGATAAACTCTACTTTGTCATAATTTTTATTTTTTTATGTAGTTATTTTTGCTAACACACGAATGTATTTTATTATGAATTTTAACATGTGTTTTTAAGTGAAAATGGCTGTATTTCTCTTTTCTGGTATTACCTTTTTGTCTAGCTTTGGAATCAAAGATAACACTAACTTCTGAAATGAGCTGGGAAGGAGCTCTCCATTTTCTGTTACTCTCTAACACAATCTGTATAAGAGTATCTACCTGTTCCTTGATTCCGTATGTATGCTTTAAGTTAAAACTAAAAACCAAAAATAAAACCTGTCATGTGTCTGAGAAAACAATGAGAAAATTCAAAGCTAAACCTTGGGGTGGCATGGGCAGGCTATAAAAAATCACTGGAGAGTCTGTTAAAGAAAAAACAAACAAACGAGAAAACCCAAATCTGGTGGTCAATTCATTTAGTAGTCTTTCCTCACCTAGAGGTATACCACAAAGTAATAATCAATGTAAATTTTTTAGCTCCCTTAAAATTGCTTCCTCAAAGATATTTTCTAACTTCTACCTGTTACTGTCTCTCATAGTTTCCTATACTTCCCCTTTACAGCACTCACCATAATTTTTAATTATATATTTACTTACGGCTCCAGTGGGAACAGAGCCATTTCCATTGTTCACCACCATATTTTCTAGGCTAAACTCAGCACTTAACACAGTTGAAGTTCAAATATGAAAATTTAAAAAACACGAACTCAAAATTTTATTTAATCAGAAAGAATGAAAAAGAGAAACAAAACTTTCTAGTATTTTCCTGCCCCCCCCCAAAAAAAAAAGTATAGGCACTACTCTTTCACAAAATATTAATTGGTATTTGCCTAAATCTCATACAATGTAAGAATGCTATACCGTGAGGCTTTGAATCAATTTGCAGACTAGAATGAAACTGTGGCGAGGAAGTAAATTTGCTATGCTTAATCTTGAGATTAATTTGTACAGGTACCTCATCACACACAAAAATATTATCTTAGTAATAAAGCTGAAGAGTCAATGCATTCTGCTTTTTCTTTTAAGAAATGTTTCTTAAACATTTTTCTGCTTCCAGAGGGGCCACACGTCAACATACTCATACCATTAACCTCTCTCAACAAACTAGTAATTGTGTGCCTCCATCCCTTACCCCACACCAATAACAATCAATACAGAATTACTGTTCTAGAAGGCATATTATATA
>NW_004444026.1:6121863-6125916 GCF_000243295.1 Trichechus manatus latirostris | reverse complement strand
TTTGCAGATGAGGGACTCAACACTATAAACAGAATTCACTGTACATCCAGTACTGGAATCTGGTATTCTGATTTCTGGTGTGAAATTTTTGTCTCCTGTATAGCACTGACATTGAGGTCAAGGAATGGCTTAACATAAATTTTAAAGGATTTACAGGATTTTTAACTTCATAAATGGTCAAACTATAACAGATAGTGGTATTACCTTAACATGATCTAAGATCACTAGTGGACCATTGACTCCTGATACTGTCTTGTATGCTGGAAAGAAATACAGAAGAGTCAGATGTAGCAAAATAGCACAACATCCTAAATTACCTCTCTGGTATTACCAAAAAACCTCTCTCTACTTTATCATAACTATTATCATATGGAACACTCTAATAGTTACAGTATGTTTCAATGTATTTATAAAACATGCCTATATATGTTTCATAATCCACCCTCATCCAACCAAAAAAAATTTGAACCCCTATTCCAGTCCAGTCATTGTGCTAAGCACTCAAGATACAGAAATAAATGAGGAACAGACCCTGCCTTCAAACAGTTACAGTCCTATGGTGGGGAAGGGTGGTGATGGGTAGTTACAACGTGATGAGATGAGCTGTGCAAAGGTTTTGTGTGAGCACAGGAGGAACAAAGCAGCTGTACTTACTTTCCCAGAGAGAAAAGGAAAAGCTTTATAGGAATGGCGCTTAGGGCTGAATCCTGGGATAAATCCACTGCTGTTGAGTCTATTCCGACTCATAGTGACCCTATAGGACAGGGCAGAACTGCCCCATAGGGTTTCCAAGGAGTGGCTGGTGGATTCAAAATGCTGACCTTTTGGTTAGCAGCGAACCTCTTAACCACTGCGTCACCAAGGCTCCAAATCTCGGGATAGGAATTAGGAAAGTAGATGAGGGACAGGAAGAGAATCCTTAACTTTAAGCAGAAGAGACAAAACTCACAAAGGAAATTTGACAACATATAGTCTTGTAAGGTAAATGCGAGGAGCCCTGGTGGCAGAGTGGTTAAGCGCTTGCCTGTTAACCAAATGGTTGGTGGTTTGAACCCCCAGTTGCTCCTTGGGAGAAAGATGTGGCAATCTGCTTCCATAAAGACTATAGCCTTGGAAACCCTACGGGGCAGTTCTACTCTGTCCTATAGGGTCGCTATGAGTCAGAATTAACTTGATGGCACACAACAAGGCAAATGTACTGGAAATACAAAATATAGTCTGTTAGGTAAAAAAGCCGTGTTAAAATGGTGTCATAAAAATTACGGGAAAGAGCTTTATGAAGAAGAGAATGGACAATGAAATGAAAGGCCAGGTCAAGTCAAATAAGTACCTCTTTTATAAAAAGTCAGATAATACTGTCAGTTCAGACACTGCAAATTATGCCCTAAAAATAAACTGTCAGTCTACTCTGTAAAGTACTACCAAAATCCCTCATTACAAAAAAGCAGCAGCCAATCTTCGACCTTATCACACCTACGTCAAGTCTAATGGTCATTAAGTGTAAAAAAGAATAACAAACAACTTCAGAATCAACTAAATTTGAAATTAGAATAGCTGAAATACATGAAATAAGAAGTGACTCCCCCATTTTCCCTCCCTCTCACCTGTCCCTAGTAATCATTAATAAACTTTGGTCTCTGTATACTTGCCTATCCAAGGCATTTCATATAAGTGGAATCATACATTATTTGTCCCTTTGTGGCTGACTTATTTCACTAAACTTGCTTGATATCTCATGAGGTCTTACAATAAGCTCAGGCAGAGATTCCTGACACAAACACAGACTCCCAAGAATGGTTCCAAGAAAAATCATTCTGTCCACTCAAGAGGCTTCCAAATTAAAAACACAATCCTTCAGCCTAAGGCCAAGAAGGAAGTGCCCTGGTACAAATGCTGGGATAGAGTAGGCAAGCACTATCAGAGCCCCTTTCATTCACACCAACTGGACATTTAAATCTAGACATCAAATATTTGCTCGAATACATCTGTAAGTGTCTCAACAGAGGCCTCCAAACTGACTTTTTTTTTATACCTTAGATAAAAGACAAGTCACAGCTTAAAGTTAAACTTCTTGAATGGGTGATAATCTAAAGGGATTAACCTTTCCTCTATTACCAGAAAAACCCGTTTGCTACATTTTCTGCCACTTTTATGAACACCCTTCCCTTTGTTTTAAAATAATCAAATACTCTTTTTAAAACATAATTTCAACTTACTAAAAAAATTTCTTCATTGTTCTCATTTTGAAAGAAAACATGTTTTTTAGTGACTTCCGAAAAATGCTATGTGGAATGAAAAGTGAGTTACATTAGAAACATTTTTTCTTAGAGCCTAGTTTTAAAAAATATAGAAACATAGGCCTTTTCAAAACCTTTACCTAAACAGCTAGGGTGGGGAGAGAATTGGGGGGGTGGGGGTGGGGGAGATCTACTAAAACCAAGCCAGCTGCCATCAAGTTGATTCTGACTCATAGTGACCCTATAGGACAGAGTAGAACTGCCCCACAGGGTTTCCAAGGAGCTGCTGGTGGATTTAAACTGCTGACTTTTTGGTTAGCAGCAGAGCTCTTAACCACTACACCACCAGGGCTCGAAGGGGAGATCTAGTTGAGATTTATAGGCAACTGTTTTAAATAAAATGTAACATCAATAAAATCCTTCAAATTGTTAAAATTCTCTTTACTTTATCAACAAAATCTGCATCTCCTTTGAACTTCTACCCTCTACCATAAGGGTGGCTCAGAATCTCATGTTTCAAATTCAACTTCCTTCAAGACTATTAAGTTTTGCCGGTCACGAGCAAAAGCATGACCGAGAAAAAGAAATGCTAGTCATGGCTTTTCCTGGAAACAGTAAATCAAGTTGACTTCAACTTAGAAGGCAAGATTCTACTTCATCTAAAGAATAGCCTTTTTTAAAATAAAAAAAAAAAAAGCCTAATATCCTACAAGTTAATTAATACCCCAAAACACATTTAATAAGTACTTGTCAAGAATTCTCATTTAATCTCCGTAACAGACCTATGAGGTAATAACTAACTATTCTTATCCCAAGTTTTAGGTGAGAAAAATGATTCTCAGAGACATTAAGTAACTCGCTGAAGGATCTGAATCCATACAGTCTGGTTCCAGAGTCACTTGTTCTTTTAACTCTATGGCTATATCGCAGCCCCAACTCTAAAACTGAAGTGATTGTTTTTTATGGTCTGGTACACTATTATACTTATTTGCAAGACTTATGTGGCTAATTTCGTTAAGTCTGCAATTTTAGTTATGAAAATAGGTCATTTTTACTATTCAGTGCACTGGGCGATATTTCCCTAGTGTCAGCATTTTGTCAATACTGCAAAACAATCCTTCTCCAATGGAGTGCAGTCACTGGGAGAGTTTAAGTAGAGAACAGAGTATCTGATGTCAATGCTTCAGCAGTTCTTCCACGCTGAAAAGCACGAAAAACAGGAGAAGACCACTTCATATACAAATCAAAGGTTAAGAAATTTCTTTGGCTTAAATTATATTGATATATTTATAAACTAAACCAATAAATAAGGAGTCCTGGTGGCACAGTGTTTAAGCACTTGGCTGCTAACCAAAAGGTCAGCAGTGCGACCCCACCAGCCCCTCTGGGGGAGAAAGATGTGGCAGTCTGGCTTCCGTAAAGATTATGAACTTGGAAACCCTATGGGTAGTGTACTTAGACCAAGACACAGTCGTTCGAACAGAACAAGGGGATACTGTGTGGTTTAAAGTCAGGAAAGCTGTGCATCAGGGTTGTATCCTTTCACCATACTTATTCAATCTGTATGCTGAGCAAAGAATCTTAGAAGCTGGACTGTATAAAGAAGAACATGGCATCAAGACCAGAGGAAGACTCATTAACAACTTGCATTATGCAGATGACACAACCTTGCTTGCTTAAAGTGAAGAGGACTTGAAGCACTTACTGATGAAGATCAAAGACCACATTCTTCAGTATGGATTACACCTCAACATAAAGAAAACAAAAATCCTCATAACTGCACCAATAAGCAACATCATGATAAACGGAGAAAAGA
>NW_004444026.1:6118772-6121306 GCF_000243295.1 Trichechus manatus latirostris | reverse complement strand
GAATCAACTTGAAGGTACCTAACAACAACAGCAACATCCTATAGCGTCGAATCGACTCGACAGCAATGATATATACCAATAAACAATATAATGTAAACTTCATAACCCAAACTACATAAAAATACTACCAAACTTTATATTTAGAAAGCACTTTACACTTTTAAAGAGCATCTTCACATTGTTAGCTGCCACAGAGTTACTCCTACTCATGGCGACCCCACACCCAATGGAAGGAAACACTGCCCAGTCCTGTGCCATTCCCATGACCAGCTGTTTATCAGATCATGGTGATCCAGATGGTTTTCACTGGCTGATTTTCAGACGTAAATCACCAGGCATTTCTTCCTACTCTGTCATAGTCTGGAAGCTCCAACGAAGCCTGTTAGCATCACAGCAACATGCAAGCCTCCAGTGACAGACTGGCAGTGGCTGCACCATGAGGTGCACTGGCCAGGAATCAAACCCGGGTGTCCAGCACGGAATGTGAGTATTCTACCGCTGAACCAACACTATCCCCCTATCTTCACGTACATTATCTCAGTTCACCTTCACAGAACACTGCTGGGTAGGCAAGGCTGATAACACCACCACAACTTACGGAAACTAAGGCTCTGAGAAACAAGTAATCTGCCTACGGTTGCTGTGTTACTAAATGGGGGTGCAAGGATTACAACTTTTATACATGTGTATTTTATTCTAAAGTTGGTACCCTTTGACCCTAGACTATTTCTGACCTTAGTTTCCAGTATAATTTAAAAATACAGAAATTACACAGTTCCTAGTACTTAGAAGGAAACCCTGGTGGCGCAGTGGTTAAGAGCTACAGCTGCTAACCAAAAAGGTCGGCAGTTCGAATCCATCAGGCGCTCCTTGGAAACTCTATGGGGCAGTTCTACCCTGTCCTATAGGGTTGCTATGAGTTGGAATCGACTCGATGGCAATGGGTCTTTAATATTTACAGTACAGATAGGTTCTAGAAGACAGTTTATAAACTATAGTGCTTTTCCATGTAATAAAAGAATTTGCAAAGAAAATTATATCAAACACTACATTTTATCCCTCAACAATATTTATTCAGCCATTACCAATAACAGCCCAAAGCAGAGATAACAGTTTAGAGTTAAGGCTCATGAACCTGGCTCTTCAAAAAAGTCAAAACTTATTAAAAAATTCCATAAATATTTCTATTTACCAAAATAATGATCACTCTTCTTTTGAAAATTTCCAAATGAACAGGAACATGGGTCCATAGATGGATGTGGGGGGGATGACCAGAACTTCTGATGACAACACAGCAAGTACATGTTTACATTACATTACATGCTGAACACATTTTACAACCAAAAGGTCACATCTTTGGTTTTGAACTATCAAGCAGGCAATAAATACTTATGGAGTAACATTTAAAAACCAAAAGCTACAAAAGTTTTAAGAAGCATATTTTCTCAGATGACATCCTCTTCCTCTTGCACGATATAAGATTGTCCAATATACTACCAACACCACTTGATTGTGAAATTTTCAAGAGAAAATCCAACAGCCACTGCACAATAAGAGATCTAGTCCTAGCCTCCGCCTTATTAATGAAACAAAAACCCAGCACTGCCATCTTATATTGTGCAAGAATAGCAGAGACCCACACCCTGAGCAGTGAGTACTTGAGGAAGGAGAAGTTCTAGAAAAAGGCAAAGATTCCTTAATTTGACTTTTTGCTGGGGCCAACTCTGGTTTATGAGAAACTTAAGGTTAGGTGATCTAGGATCTCAAGAACAATGGAGACAATCTAATTCAAAATGTTTAGAGTCCAAAAGCTCCATGTATATTATTAAACCTTGCTCAAGGTTTAAAAGAAAATCAAGTTTTCTTTCCTTGTGACTTTAGAATCTGGCTAAGTACACAAATACAGAATTTTACTCATATTCCTTAAAGCTTACAACCTTAATCATAGGGTACTGTTTAAATGTTATCATTATTTCAGGTGATACTCTCTACTGACTTCATTCATGTTAAGAATCTAGTCACTAAACTATTAGAACAAGGAATTTAAATGCAAGTTATACAACAATTTTGGACACCTTCTATGTGGCAGCGCAGTGGTTCAGCGCTAGGATGTTAACCGAAAGGTTGGCAGTTTGAACCCACCCACCGTTCTGCAGGAGAAAAGATGTGGCAGTCTGCTTCTGTAAAGATTACAGTCTTGGAAACCCTACGGGCAGTTCTACTCTGTCCTATGGGGTTGCTGAGTTGGAACTGACTCAATGGCAACGAGTTTGGTTTGGTTTTGGTTTTCTATGTGGCAGGCACTGTGCTAGGTACTCTCTGAATTGAAACTGAATGAATAATTATAAGGAAAATGACTACTACACCCTTATAACCTTTTTCTACAAGCATCATTAATCTATCTGTCCTACCCAAAGAAAAGTATACAAATGCAATTAATAAAAGAGAATCTGTAATTCTTAAGTATAAGCTTACAACCAAAGTCTATAAAATAATGTAACTTCTGTCAATATCCTGAAACATTTACTTCAGGT
>NW_004444026.1:6116045-6118195 GCF_000243295.1 Trichechus manatus latirostris | reverse complement strand
CAAGGCTGCTTAACTGATCAGTAAATGAAGAGGCAATGCTAGAAAAAGGTCCACCAAGAATTAAGTAACCTGTATTTTTAGTTCCTGCTCTGCCACTAATTAGGTGTCTGAAACTTGGGAAGTCCCACCCCTCCCAGAATCTTAAGCTTCTCACTTGTAAAACGAGAGACTTGGACTAGATGACCTGCAGGGTACTTTTCAGCTCTAGCGTTCTCTGATATCTAGGTATCCTCCTGCGGAGCAGCCCCTCCACCGAACAAGCAGCCACGTCTCCCTCCGACTGCGGGCCTACCCTCCATCCACGAACAGGCCTGACCACGTCAGCGACGGCGCTACACTGTCCGCGTTCTACAGGAGCCTCACGACAGGCCCTAAGTTCCTCACCAGTGAGAGGGGATAGGAAGGGGAGTTCCCTCGACCCCTAAAATATCCAAAGGTGGTCAAGGGAAGATAAAGACTGGGGTGACAAGAAATGGCCCTCCGAGACAGGAAGCAAGTGCTTGTGTTTGAGAATGCTCCTTGGAGACGGTGGGGCAATATAGCCAGGAGCCCACCACCCCAGGAGAAAGGTCCCGCGGGTGCTCTTGCCCTCGGCCCACCTCTGTCCCGGCAATGCAGGGTGCACGCAAACCTCGTTCTAAAGACAGATATACGTGGGTCAGGGTCAGGGTCAGAGGAACGCCGCAGAGAGAAATAAATACCCGGCCCTCCCCGCGGGCCAAGCAGGTGAGTGGGAGCAAGGGGCAGGGCTAAAGTAGCAAAGACAGCATTCGTCTTGTTCTCTGATACTCACTGAGGCGAGGCTGGGAGATGTAGTTCCGGCTAACTGCCAGCGCCTGCTCCCGAGCTCCTACCACCGGCCCACTGGTGGACACGGGTAGCTCGGGTGCGGCCCCATTCACGATCCCCCGCATCGCCCGCAGCGCCATCTTGTCTCCTCGGTCACGACTGGCCCCGCAGCAGCCCGGCGCAGGCGCAGATATAGCAGGGGCGGCCCGCGCCCCCGGCTCCGCCCATGAACGCTGCGGAGTCCCCACCTCGCCCCGCCTCCTTCGCGGCTCACCGACCTCAGAGTCGTGACGGGAGCTCCGAGTGGGCGGGGCTGAGCCTGCGCGCCGGCGAGAGGAGCTGACCAGCGTGCTGGGAGGGAGGGTGCAGGGCAAGGGATACAGAAGGAGAAGCGAAAGAGGGGCCCAGAGATAGGCAAGATATAAGGGAGAAAGTGAAGAAACGAAGAAAAAAAGAAGTGTAAATGAAGGGCAGGAGGGGGGAAGAAAGCAAAAAGTGCAAGAAAAGGTCAAATGTCCATTTAAAATGGCATTTCATGGCTCCTTCCTCCCCTACTTCTGACCCCCCTCCCCCATTTTTTCTGCTGACATTCAATTACGTGAAAAATAAACTTTTTTTTACATAGGGGGACATTTTAGGGTTTGGACTATACATAACCGTTGCCTCAATTCTGACTCATAGCGACCTTATAGGACAGAGTAGAACTGCCTCATAGGATTTCCAAGAAGCGGCTGGTGGATTCCAACTGCTGACCTTTTGGTTAGCAGCTGAGCTCTTAACCACTGTGCCACCAGGGTGGTCAAATGAAGTGAACATTTCTCAGTTATTTAATGTCTATTTTAGGTGCATCTTATTTCTATGGCTTTAATACAAATGCTCACAGCCTTTTTGCACCTCATCACTGAAGCAAGTGTTCTTTTTTTTTTTAATTTTATTTTACTGTTGTATTTTAAGTGAAAGTTCACAATTCAAGTTAGTCTCTTATACAAAAAATTATGCATATGTTGTTATGTGGCCCTAATTGCTCTCCCTATACTGTGACAGCACACTCCTCCTTTCCACCCCTCGTTTCCTGTGTCATTCAACCAGCTTCTGACCTTCTCTACCGTCTCATCTCACCTCCGGACAGGAGCTGCCCATTTAGTCTCATGTATCTACTTGAGCAAAGAAGCACACTCTTCACAAGTATCATTTTATGTCCCCGTAGTCCAGTCTAATCTTTGACTGAAGAGTTGGCCTCGGGAATGGTTTTAGTGCTGGGTTGACAAAGAGTCCGGGGGCTGTGCTTTCTGGAGTTCCTCCCGTCTCAGTCAGACCATTAAGTCTGGTCTTTTCACTAGTATTTGAGTTCTGCACCCCAC
>NW_004444026.1:6112285-6114560 GCF_000243295.1 Trichechus manatus latirostris | reverse complement strand
GTTGGCGTCCACTCAGAGGCACCTCAGAAGAAAGGCCTGGTGATCTACTTCTGAAAAATCAGCCATTGAAAACTCTTTGGGGCGTAGTTCTACTCTGACACACATGGGGTTGCCATGAGTAGGAATCAAGGCAACAGCAGCTAATTTCGTGTGTGTGTGTTTGTGTTTAACAGTGCTTGGCTGCTAAAGGAAAGATTGGAAGTTCAGTCCACTGAGAAGCACCTCAAAATAAAGACCTGGCAATCTACTTCCAAAAAATCATAGCCATCGATAACCCTGTGGAGCACAGTTCTACTCTGACATACATGGGGTCATCAAGAGTCAGAATCAACTAGATGGCAAGTGGTATATATAGTTCAAACACTAAAATGTTCCTCCTATGTGAAAAAAAGGAGCCCTAGTATCACAGTGGTTAAAACGCTTGGCTGCTAACCGAAAGGTTGGCAGTTCAAACCTACCAGCTGCTTCCAGGGAGAAAGATACGGCAGTTGGTTTCCATAAAGAATTACAGCCTTCGAAACTGTATACAGCAGTTCTACTCTGTCCTATAGGGTTGCTATAGTTGGAATCGACTCAGCAGCAATGAGATTTATGTAAAAAAAAAAAAAAAAGTTGTTCACATAATTGAATGCCGGCAGATAAGATCTGGGAAGAAAGGGCTTGGATGGTGGGTAGAATGGAGGGGAGTTAAGAACAGGGTGTGGCCCTTGATGAGGAAAATCACCAAGTCCACCCTCTCTTGTTACTCCTGGAGTCCCTTGTCCTGCTTCAGGCTATCGTCCTTCCTTCAACCCCTCAAAGCTTTTTCTCTCCATTATCTATGAGGCATCAGTTAGCCATTCTTCTCTGTTTTCTCTTTCAAATATTTGAAATTTATTTTTTTTCTGACTCTAAAAGTTCACCGAAGAAATTTGGAAAGTACAAGCAAAAATTACCCATGGTCCTACTACTGTGCAACTGCATCAGTACGTTTTCTTCCTGATTTTCCTTTGCCATTTTTGAACACAGTTGGTACCACACTGTATCCATAATTCTGCATCCTACTTTGTATGTAAATTAAAGCATAAGAACCTCATATTATCAAAACTGTTTGAAAACATCTCCTTGAAATAATGCTTTCCACTTGCTGTCTTATTCTTCACCTCGTATTAGGTTTTTATGAGTCTATACACAGAGAATAAATGAGCATTACCATTTTTGTGCTATTCCGGGTAAGCAGTGTGCAATTCACTGAGCATCCATTTTCTCCATCAGGCATTTGTCTCTGCATCATATCACAGTGGTCTCCTAATGCCAAATACAATGGATACTTTTAGTCTTCCAATGACTTGCCATCTCTTTTGACATTGTACAGTAGCCTCTCCTTAAAACTTTCTCTTCTTTTGATTTCTAGGGCAAAGGCTCTGGTTCCCTTCTACTCTAGTTATCATTCTTTCTCAGTTCATTGCAGGATACTCTTCCTTTACTCACTCCCTAGTTTTAGCTATCCCTTAGAAGTTGGCTTTCAGCTTCTTCTCACCCTGTACACACTCTCTGGTTAGTCTCTTTTATTTCCGTATTACCAACATCATGATAAGTCCCAAATCTCTCCTGGGTTATTTATCTGTTTAATTAAATAAAAATCTCAGTCTGAACAATGCACAGGAAACTTAACTAAACAGATCCCCAAACAGAATAACTCATCTCTTTTTCTCCCCCACCTCAACGAAATTCCTCTCTTCCACTGTGTTGCCTACTCTGTAAACAAAACCATGATCAATCCAATCGCTCAGACTGGATATTATTAGTTCTACCCCTTAAAGAGTTTTCACATTTGCTCACCTTTGTCTTTTATACCTCTAAACCAGTTGCCAGATGGAGAATTTTACTTTTCATTTAATAATATTTCTGTGTAGTTTCAATCGTTTTCAATCCTTTACCATGTGTGCTATATAGCATTTTTCTTTCTTCCTTTTTTTAAATTAAAACCATTTTTTTGGGGGGGGTTTAAATTGTACTTTAGATGAAGGTTTACAGAGCAATCTAGCTTCTCATTAAACAATTAATACAGATACTGTTTTGTGACATTGGTTGCCAACTCCAAGACATACACTGCATTTTTTCAAACACCATGTATGATAGCTTCCTTTTTTTATATAAAAATTACAAATCTGGTCTTTTGAAGCCAATTTTTCACAGGAATAAGAAAACATCAGACATGAGTATTAGCCTGCTAACCATTATTATAAGGAGCCCCGATTGCACAAAGGTTAAATGCTTGGATGCTGACTGAAAG
>NW_004444026.1:6100904-6111195 GCF_000243295.1 Trichechus manatus latirostris | reverse complement strand
ATCAATGTATAGATTCCTCATGAGCACAATTAAGTGTCCTGGAATTCCCATTCTTCACAATGTTATCCATAATTTGTTATGATCCACACAGTCAAATGCCTTTGCATAGTCAGTAAGGCACAGGTAAACATCTTTCTGGTAGTCTCTGCTTTTAGCCAAGATCCGTCTGACATCAACAATGATATCTCTCTTTCCATGTCCTCTTCTGAATCCAGCTTGAATTTCTGTTGATGTACTGCTGCAACTGTTTTTGAATTATCTTCAGCAAAATTTTACTTGCATGTGATATTAATAATATTTTTCAATAATTTTCCCATTCCATTGGATCACCTCTCTTTGGAATGGGCACAAATATGGATCTCTTTCAGTCGATTGGCCATGTAGTTGTCTTCCAGATTTCTTAGCATAGATGAGTGAGTGCTTCCAACATTGCATCCGTTTGTTGAAACATCTCAGTTGGTATTCCATAGATTCCTGGAGCCTTGTTTTCTTTGCCTTAGCATGTAGTATATACTTTACCTTTCTATGCATATGAAACACTTAAGAAACACTTCCAAACCACACTGTATTTTCATGAGCATCACAAAGTAGTGCGTGTGTTCGTTATTACAAACCATTGTATGTATTTAACTCAAAATTTTAATATAGTAGGCTTTATGAAAGTCAGTTCTTAAGTATGATTGGATGTTTGTAACCCAGGGACTGCCTGTAGTTAAGAATTTTTACTTCTGTAAAAGTTTCTTTAAGTGTTTGCTCTGTGAGCAGGAATCAGTTATGGTCTATAGTGCATAAGCAACATATTAACCTCAGCATTTTTTTTAACAAATACTTTTTGAGCAACTTACTGTGTGTACTGGGTATTATTCTAAGCCCTGAGGATAGATCAGAAAATAAACAAAGTTCTGCCTTCATGACATCAGAAAACAAACAAACAATAAATAAAGTGCCTGGAAGCAATAGTGTGGTAAGAAATAAAAGCACAGGGAAATGGTAAAAGAGTGATTGAGGTGGGACAAAGACTTTAGATGGTGTGGTCAGGGAAAGCCCCTGTCAGTTGCCTGAGATCTAAATGAAGAGAGAGAGAGCAAGTCATGGGAAGATCCAGGATATTTGTGATCCAGGCAGAGGGAATGGCAAGCGCAAATGTCCTGAGGCAGATGAAGGAAAGTGAGACTAGAATGGCCTAAGTTAAATAGAGAGCAGTAGGGTAGGGGGTAGGGCCAGTTCATATAGAACCTTGGAGGCTATAGATGGGAGTTTGAATTCTATTCTTAGTGTAATTGGAGAGTTTCCAGAAGTGGTAACATGGTAGGATTGGACTTTAAAAAGATATCTCAGATGACCGGGCAAAAAATGGACTGGGGCAGAAGGCAAAAGAGCAATAGGATAGACTTATCAGAAAGCTATTATAGTTGTCTGGGTGAGAGATGATGACTCAAGCTAGGGTGGTGGCTGTCCTCCACAGCACTCTGGGCTTTCCCCACCACAGAACTCATCACTGCAATGACATCATTGACAATTGTCCATTTATGTTTTTCTCCTCTGCTGTTCCTCTCTGTAACCCAGACACAGAAGGAGGGGATAGGCAATCTGAATATACAGTACAGTTATGAAAGACGTTTTAAAGGAAAAAATGATAGCGATCAGCCAAAGATGACTGTAAAACAGGACTTTTTTTTTTTTCACATATGGAAAAATGTATATCTATTCCTTAAATATGCAGCTTGATGAATTTTCACAAAGTGAACACAGCCATGTAATCAGCATTCACATCAAGAAATAGAATAGTTCCTTAGGAGCCCCACCCTGCTCCGTTCTAGTTAATGCTTTTTAAGGATAATCACTAACCTGACTTCTAATATCATAGTTTAGTTTTGCCTGTTTTTGAACTTTATATACACTGAGCACCAGTTTTTAATTCTTCCTCTTATATTCCTCTCATTTTCATTTGATTATGAAGCGCTGTTGGTCTGCCTTCTAGTGTCCACGTGTCCACTTTATGCATTCTTACCACCCTAGTTCAGGTCTTACCTGCTTTTGTCCGGTCTTTTGCAAAGGCCCTCTAATTATCAATTTAACTACTTATAAAAATTTTTACATCTTCCTATTAGCCAAAGAATAAAATCTAAACTCCTTAACATGGCCTACAAAGCTCTCCAGGACCTGACCTCTTCCTGTGTTCAGCCTCATCTTGCAAGAAAACAGGACTTATTAATGAGGGACCTATGGAAGTCTGTGAAATCCTATACAAAATGTATGCACATGGGCATTTTCTATGGAGATCATCCATAAATTTTTATCAGATTCTCAAAGAAACCTGAAACTCTTTTTTATTTTTATTTTTTTCATTTTTTCCCATACAAAAATTTATACATACATTGTTATGTGACTCTAAATGCTCTCCCCGTACTGTGACAGCACACTCCTCCTTTCTACCCCTGATTCCCCATGTCTGTTCAACCAGCTCCTAACCCTCTCTACCTTCCCGTCTCACCTCCAGACAGAAGCTGCCCATTTAGTCTCTTGTATCTACTTAAGCTAAGAGGCACATTTCTCACAAGTATCACTTTGTGTCCCACTGTCCAGTCCAATCCCTGTCTGAAGAGCTGGCCTCGGAAATTGTTTTAGTTCTGGGCTGATAGAGAATCTAGGGGCCATGCTTTCTGGGAAAAACCTGAAACTCTTAAAGAAAACAAAACAGTGGAGCATCACTGAGAGTGGTATTACCATTTATAGAATCCCAGGTGTTAAATCAGATTTCTATATGGCAATGTCGGGTAGTTGGTACTTCACCAATTACAGTTATTTTTATTTTATATTTCTTAGGTCTTATGATGGTTTTGTGCAAAGTAGACTGCAGGTTACCCAAAAATGTTCATGTACTGAAATTGAACGTGAGAGTTTTTGAGACTTATTTATAGCATTATCATTTAAACATTTCCCTCAGGTTTTTAAAATTTCCTTCATATATAAGAAAAACAAAGAATAATAACAGATATTGATGGTAGGAAAATGTGGAAACATTTTAATCTCTCAGATAATGAAGAAATTCAAACTAAAACTACTATGAGTTTCCACCAAAAACCAAACCCGTTGCTGTCGGGTCAATTCCGACTCATAGTGAACCTATAGGACAGAGAAGAACTGCCCCGTAGAGTTTCCAAGGAGCACCAGGTGGATTCAAACTGCTGACCTTTTGGTTAGTAGATGTAGCTCTTAACCTGTTACATTAATAAAACTAACCAAGTGATTTTTTTAAAAAAGTGTTGGCAGGATTGGGGCTAAGAGGTGCGCTGCTACATTCCTGGTGACTTTGTAAATTGGCCAGTCCTTCTGAAGAGAGATCAACTTGGTATGACTGAGTTGCCACCGAGTCAATTCTGGCTCCTGGGATGAAACCCAGGTCTCCCACATGGCAGGTGAGAATTCTGCCACTGAATGACCAGTGCTTCATCTATCCACCTTGTTGTTTTTAGGTGGCATTGAGTCGATTTTCTACTCATAACGACCCCATGTGTGCAGAGCAGAACTGCTCCATAGGGTTTTCAAGGCTGTGACCTTTCAGAAGCGGATTGCCAGGTTTGTCTCCAAGGTGCCTCTGGGTGGGTTTGAACCGTCAAACTTTCAGCTAGTAGTTGAGCACTTAACTGTTTGTGCCACCCAAGAACTCCAGGAACTATAAAACTGTTCACAAATTGTTCAATAATTTGAGTCAGTAATCCTGATAATGAGATTTTGATGCAAAAGAATATGTTTTTTTTAGCTTGCTATAGCAATGCTATCCATCATAGTAAAAATAAAGTAGTAACATAAATATCTAGCAATAGTGATATGGACAAGCACTATATGTTTAATGGATGCCAGCATGAGTATGGTATGTAGTTAGTGGAATTTAAATATGTGGAATTACCTGTATATGTATACTAATGTTAAGTGAAAATAGCTGAACGTAAATAGGTACAGATTAATTGTAGTATAAAACATATTTGTACATTAATAAAAAAAATCAGAAGAGATTGCATGGTAATGTATATAATTGATGTTGCAGAATGTTGGGGAATTTTTTTTCTAAAATGTACATTAAATATCCAAAAATCACACACCTTCACAGAGAGGGAATCACCTGGGGAGCAGGGGGTAATAGAACTGTGGTTAAGAGTTATGGGCTGTGGAGCCAGTCAGACAGTTTAAATCTTGGTTTTATTAGCTCTATGACTTTGAGCAAAATATTTATTCTCTCTCTAGTCTCATTTTTTTTCATTTATAAAATGGGAATAATAGTAGTACCTGCCTCATAAAAACTGTTGTAAGCATTAAAAGAGAGAAGGAATACAGAGCATTTGGCAAATAGCAATGACTAAACGTGTTTTAGCTAACATTATTGTTACCTACTGTGATTGATTGGTTGATGAACATTTACATATTAACTACTATGTGTCTGACTCTTTTCTAAGCTCTTTTATAAATGGCATATCTTTTTTGGTTATTTTGTATTAAGTGGAAACTATACCTTATTCTTTTCATGTGTTTTCTATGTACAGTATCTAGCAAAGTAACACACAGCAGTTATTAGTAAATATTTATTAGCTGAGTGAAAATATGTAGTTCCTTTCCTTAAGAATCGGCCGTTCTCCACCAGCCTTATTCTTTCCTATGGAAGGTATGTTCCTAAGGAACACTCATCTTATTCAGCTTGTATGCAGGTTGTGCTCTCCTATTATTTGTTGAAACTCTATCCTGACTTTACCCCCAGAAATGCAAGAACAGCTGGCTCTAGCAGTAGGGAATGTGGTCGGAACATGAGACTCAGAGTCACCAGCCCCAGTTTCGTTGTTGACGCGTCTCCTTATGCACACTGTGACTTTGGGCAGATCCCTCCACTTCTGTTCCAGAGTCACTATCTGTGAGTTGAGAGGATTTTATATCAGAGTTCTCAGGGATATAAATTAAAGTTTCCAGAAATCAACACCTCAGATAAGAATGCCAACTCTGATTCGCTTATTCCAAAATTATAATTGGGGAAGAAGATTAGGGAAGGGGAGGGAAAGAAAAGCTCATGCCAGTGACCTAACTGTCCCCATATAATATGTGTCGTTCTTCATTTACTGGAAAATCCTGATCAAGGAAAACATTATGAAGAAAAACCACAACAGATAAAATAAATAGATCTCTCTCTATTTCTATGTATAAGATAACCAATATCAAGTTTTCAGCATGAGATGGGAGAAGAAGATAATTAACTTATGTATACACATATGTTTTTTCCTTTGTTTATTGCTGTGTTGGCTACTTTCTAATTATGATCATCAGATGGGCATGAGGTCGATAGACTGGAAACCATATTCTGACCTTTTGAAAATCTGAGCACTCTGATTCTATTCTGTATTCCTTTCATTGTCACTAGCTGCGTATATATTGTGAGAAAGCGAGAGCAGCAGAGGGCTCCCTACGATCAGATCAATAGCTATGTATGAGCACAGTGTAAGTGTAGAAACATAAGCCCGAAAGAAGGTAGGTAGGTGGCTGGAAGCTCCCTCACTAGGCACACTTAGGGTGAAGCGCAAAAAGGGGTCATTGGAACTCCAAGTGACCTTTGTCAAAAGCCTTTGTTTTGTAGCTGGATCAAGACTATCCTTTAACATACCGACTCTTCCAACATAAGGGAATCAGTTGGATAAATGCTGATATTTAACTATCTGATGGAATATTATTCAGACATTAAGAAGGATATGAAGGCCTGGTGGCACAATGGTTAAGCGTTTCACTGCTAGTGAAAAGGTTGGTGGTTCAACCTTACCCAGCCACCCTGTGGGAGAAAGACCTGGCAAACTGCTCCATAAAGATTATAGCCTAGAAAATCCTAGGGGGCAGTTCTTCTCAGTCACATGGGTTGCTATGAGTGGAATATTGACTTGACAGTGCCTGAAAACAACAACAACAAGAGAGATAGATGAGACGTTGGTCGTTCAGTGGTAGAATTCTCGCCTGCCATGCGGGAGACTTGGGTTCGATCCCAGGCCAATGAACCTCATTCAAAGCCACCACCCACCTGTCAGTGGAGGCTTGCGTGTTGCTATGATGTTAAACAGGTTTCTCTGCAGCTTCCAGACTACTACAGACTAAGAAGAAAGCCCGGGCTATCTACTTCCAAAGATCAGCCAATGAAAATCTTACGTATCACAATGGTATGATCTGCAACCGATCATGAGGATAGCACAGGATGGGGCACCATTTTGTTTCCTTGTGCAGGGGGTCACCATGAGTTGGGGCAACTGGACAGCAGCTAACAACAACAAGATGTTAGGTGCAGTCGAGTCGGTTCTGACTCATAGTGACCCTATGTACAACAGAACGAAACACTGCCTGGTCCTGCGCCATCCTCACAATCATTTTTATGCTTGAGCACATTGTTGCAGCCACTGTGTCAATCCATCTTGCTGAGGGTCTTCCTCTTTTTTGCTGACCCTCTACTTTACTAAGCATAATGTCCTTCTCCAGAGACTGATTCCTCCTGATAACATGTCCAAAGTATGTGAGACCTTGCTTCTAAAGAGCATTCTGGTTGTACTTCTTCCAAGACAGATTTATTGTTCTTTTGGCAGTCCATGGTATATTCAATATTCCTTGCCAACACCATGATTCAAAGGCATCAATTCTTTTTCTGCCTTCCTTATTCATCGTCCAGCTTTAGCATGCATATGAGGTGATTGAAAATACCATGGCTTGAGTCAGGCACCTTAGTCTTCAAGGTGACATATTTGCTTTTTAACACTTTAAAGAGGTCTTTTGCAGCAGATTTGCACAATGCAATGCACCATTTGATTTCTTGACTGCTGCTTCTATGGGTGTTGATTGTGGATCCAAGTAAAATGAAATCCTTGACAACTTCAGTCTTTTCTCCATGTATCATGATATTGCTTATTGGTTTAGTTGTGAGGATTTTTGTTTTCTTTATGTTGAGGTGTAATCCATACAGAAGTCTGTAGTCTTCGATCTTTATCAGTAGTGCTGCAAATCCTCTTCATTTTCAGCAATCAAGGTTGTGTCATCTGCATAACGCAGGTTGTTAATGAGTCTTCCTCTAATCCTGATGCCCTGTTCTTCTTCATATAGTCCAGCTTCTCGGGTTATTTGCTCAGCATGCAGATTGAATAGGTATGGTGAAAGAATACAACCCTGACACACACCTTTCCTGACTTTAAACTATCCAGTATCCCCTTGTTCTGTTTGAACAAATGCCTCTTGATCTAATTACAGGTTCCTCATGAGCAAAAGAAAGTGTTCTGAAATTCCCATTCTTCACAATGTTATCCATAATTTGTTATGATCTGCACAGTTGAATGCCTTTGGGTAGTCAATAAAACACAGGTAAACGTCTTTCTGGTGGTATTCTCTGCTTTCAGCTCGGAGCCATCTGACATCAGCAATGATATCCCTGGTTGCACGTCCTCTTCTGAATCTGGCTTGAATTTCTGGCAGTTCCTGTCGATATACTGCTGCAGCCGCTTTTGAATGATCTTCAGCAAAATTTTACTGGCGTGCGATATTAATGATATTATTTGATAATCTACAGAAAAATACTTTATTGCATGGGAAATTTTTCACAATACAGAATTAAGTGAAAAATCAGTATACAAAATGGCATATACAGTATAATCTCTATTTACGTGTATACACATACACTCAGAAAAATATTTGAAAGGAATATGTATTAGTTTCCTAGGGCTGCCACAATAAATTTCCACAAACTGGGTGGCTTAAAATAACAGAAATTTATTCCCTCACAGTTCTGCCGGCTAGATATCTGAAATCAAGGTGTCAGCAGGATTAGTTCTTTCTGGTGACTTGAAGGGAGAATCTGTTCCATGCCTCTTGCAGCTTCTGGTGGTTGCTAGCAATCCTTGGCGTTCCTTGGCTTGTAAACCCATCCCTCCATTCTCTGTGTCCATCTTCATATTCTCCCTGTGTCTCTGTTTTCTTCTTATGAGTACACCAGTTCATTGAGTTAAAGCTCACTATAAGCCAGTATGACCTCATCTTAACTTATTACATCTGAAAGATCTTATTTAAAAATAAGGTCACATTCTGAGGTTCTGGATGGACATGGATTTTTGGGGGACAGCATTCAACTCAGTACAGAATATATGCAGATGTTAACATTGGTTATATCTGGGTTATGGGATATTTTGTTTTCTTCTTTATATTTGTCAATATTTTTTTCCATGACTATCCATTACTTTTTAAAATAAAAGTTAGGAAAATTAAGGTGCTTGTGTTTAAGATGATACATTTTTTTATTTTAACAGAAAGCAGGTTCTATGATTAGAGGTAAAACAAGCTTACAATTGGGCGAATGAAAAGTTCTTTTTTTACAGAGACAGAGACCTGGAGGGAATCTGGGTCAAACGGAGTAGTGACAGATGACACAGAGTTAGCATTGGATGAGGTCTCACTGTAGTGCCTCTAAGACTCATTTATGATTGTTAGACCTGGAAAGGACCTTAGAAATCAACTATAATAATGTCTTAATTTACAGATGAGGAAACAAGTTCAGGGAAGTAACGTAATTTTCCCATGTTCCAGAAGCTAGATGATAGCAGGGATAGGAAGGCAATCTATACCTCCTGGATCTTAGATCATGCTTTTTCCACTCCATAGTCTCCATAGCTCACCTGTTCTGGTTTGTCATCGTGTACAAATCTAGGTAAGTCATTACAGATGGTCTATTTGACTCCCATGTGGGGAACTTAGGAAGACTTGATTAGTGTTAAGACAGATGGGGACTTCTCATCCTTCAAAATGAGAAATCCAAGGCGCAGTCTCTAATGTGGCATCTGCCTGACACTCCTTCTCTGGTGTCAAAGTGACTTGGGGACAAGCTGGAATTAGTGCATCTGGGATTCTCAGGACTTACTGTAGCTTGGATCACCTCCACTTTTCCGCCCGTTGTCATGGCAGTGTGCCTGCATTGTCTCCATGTTTGAATCTGAGAATCTTCAGAAAAGGCTTTATGTTCTGGCTTTCTTACGATGTACTCATTAAAGAAGTGCAGTGAAAGCATTTGAGTGGCATTTTCTATCAATAAGTACATACTGAGTGAGCACAGATAATGAACTCACCGTGGTGCTGGGTACTGTGGGATCTCGGCGGAACTATGGGGCACGTTCTCGCCCTCAAGTGGCAAGTTCATTGTACTGAGAGGAGGAGTAGTCCCTGCCATGTCCCTAGCTAACTCTGTGACCTCAAGCGACAGTTTCTCTGGGCCTTTGTTATCATCTTTAAAGCAAAGGTGATGCTACTGTAAAATATGTTATTTCTAAGGAGCTAAAGGCTAAATTGTGCAGACAAGATTAACACACACGATTCAACAGAGAGAGTCTGCAAAACAGTATAGAATGACATGCTGGATAGTCTGATTGGTAAGAGAAAGGTCAGTTAGTGGTGCTTTAGGTCAAGTGGATCTCTAGGGAAAGCTAGACCTCTTCAGTCAAACAGGATTTGGAGGGTAGCGGAAAAATATTGGGTGTCCCATGTGAATCTTGCACAAGATGTGTAAGCTCTTGAGGTTAGCGAAAAGAGCTCTGAAGCAGTTCATGATGGATATTGCATTTAGAAGGTGAATTTATTTTAGGGAACCCAGTGTTTGAAAATTCCCCAACAAATACAGGGACTCAGTCAAAGCAGAGTCAATATTTTTCTGATAAATGAGTGCATAAAAACCCATTGCCATTAAGTCTATTCCGACTCATAGCAACCCTATAGGATAGAGTAGAATTGCCCCTCAGGGTTTCCACGGAGGAGCTGGTGGATTCGAACTGCCGACCTTTTGGTTAGCAGCTGAGCTTGTAACCACTGTGCCACCAGGGCTCCAAGATAAGTGCATAGGATATAATATTATGTGCCTAATATGTGACAGGCACTCTTTTATGTGTTTAATGGTAATTAACTCATTGGATCTTCACAAGAGCAAGGTAAATTAGCAAACTGAGGCACAGAGAAATCAAGTCGTTTGTCCAAAGACTCGCAGCTAATGAATAGCAGAGGCAGGATCCAAACCCTGCCTATTCAGGTGCTGCTTCTCTGTTTCCAGGGGTAAGATATTTGTAGAAAATACGGCCTTTGTCCCTAGGAGACATTACTATTGGCCTTTCCTTGCCCACTTAAATCATAGATATTATCACAGGCTCTCTGATCAAGCACAATGGTTTAAGAGATGGTAATTTTTTTTTCCTTCTCTGTTTTGTGACTTAATAAGTTCAAGGTAAGTGGTAGGTTTCAAAACCCTCAGCTC
>NW_004444026.1:6097664-6098886 GCF_000243295.1 Trichechus manatus latirostris | reverse complement strand
CTGGGTCCGAAGCAAGCACTTCTCTCGTGTCAGCAGGCACAGCAATTTCCTGCCTTTTTGGACACAGACCTACTTCTACAGGGTCCACAATACCATGGAGAGCATAGCCATAGAGAACCAACCTCTTCTTTGGCCTGCGTTTCAGAAGCCTGTGACGGGAACCAAACCTCTCCATCCGAGGCTGGAACGCTGACATATGCTTGATGTAGGAGGACGTCTGAACTGATTGTTAAATATTTGAACAGCAAGGAAAACAGGAAGCAATGGAAAACAAAAGCCCTCTCCAGATTTGAGTCACAGGACCATCTACTCTGGCAGACCATGTCCACCACAGCCAAAGGTGAGTGTGGTTGGGTTGTACATGTTATCTGGTCTGGAGAAAAAGCTGTCTGTCTGAGGATACTGTGTGCCAGCCACTTTAACCAGTAAGATAAGAGGATGACCATCAAAGAGGCTCAAACTTCAGCTTCAGCCCAGGAGAGCCCTCAACAGGCTGCTCTGGCCAGAGCAGTGCTCAGAGTCCAGCAGGTACATCTACAGAAGGACTGAGCTGTTAATTCTTACTGGTGACTTTCTATTTTTAAAAGTCTTTTTTTCTGGTATAATTTGAATAATAAATTTCCCATAATTCCACAATGTAGCATAACCACTGATAGAATTTTGGGTGCATTTTCCCTATGTATATGGAGTTTACATAGATATATAATCACAATGTTCATAAAGTATTAAATCCTGCTTTTTTACTTCCCATTATAATATCTATGCATATGGATATGTAATTCTTTTTCAAGTTGATATATAGTTTTTTCTCTGTTTTAACAGCAACATGATAGTCCCTCAAGCCCACATACTATGATTTACTGAAATATTTTTCTACAGTTGGGTATTTGAGATGTTTCCATTTTTTCCCTCTAAATGCTATGATAAAGGTTTTGTACCTCTGATTTTTGGCTCCATATTTCAGCTTATTTTCTTAGACTAGATTTTTTTTTTAAAGAATAGATTCTTAAGAAGTGACATTATTGAATTAGAAGGTATGATCATCTTTCTGATTTGAAATATATGCCTAATTTCTTTCTCAAAGAATTGTATCTAACCGCATGAGGAAAAAAAAAAAAAACCTGTTGCTGTCAAGTCTGACTCATAGTGATCCTATAGGACAGAGTAGAACTGCCCCATAGGGTTTCCAGGGAGTGGCTTGTGGATTTGAACTGCTGACCTT
>NW_004444026.1:6095406-6097262 GCF_000243295.1 Trichechus manatus latirostris | reverse complement strand
ATATAACATATAAGGAGCCCTGGTGGTGCATTGGTTAAAGTGTCTCACATACTTTGGACATGTTATTAGGAGGGATCAGTCCCTGGAGAAGGACATCATGTGAAAAAGAGGAAGACCCTCAACGAGAATGATTGACACAGTGGCTGCAACAATGGGCTCAAACATAGCAACAATTGTGAGGATGGTGCAGGACAGGGCAGTGGTTTGTTCTGTTATACATAGGGCCGCTATGCGTTGGAACTGACTCCACGGCACCTAACAACGTAACAGGAAGCCTTGGTCTGGGACTTTCAGGCCACACCTGAGAATTTATGCTGGTGAATGGGAGCTGGCCAGACCAGAAAAGACTCACCTGGGAGTCTGACATCCATTAGCCTCAGGAGGCATAATTTAGCCTATCATGAAGGACTGGCCATTAAAAGCCCAGAACGCTAAGAGTTGGAGAGCTTCCTGGTTAGTGAGAACATCTGCTCTTGGGAGGGTAGCACATCCCTTGGAACATGGAAGCAGCACGTTGGGAACCCTCCCAGACTTGCCTGATATATCTCTTCATTCATATCCTTTTTGGCTATAATAAATCTATAGCCCTCAGTATGGTACACTCTCTGAATTCTTAGTTGTTCCAGTGAATTATCGAACCCAAAGGGGCAGTGGGAGCCAGCAGGTCAGAAAGTAAGGGTGTCATGTGGACTCCCGAGCTTGTGGCTAGCATCCTGAAGATGCAGTGGGAAACCAGTCATGAATTTGTGACCAGAAGGTCAGAACGTTGGGGTGTTGCATGGACTCCCCAAACTTGTGGCTGGCATCTGCCTATTTGGCAGCCTGGAGGATGATGTCCTTTTAACTTGCGAGGTCGGACCTTGCTCCAGGTGGCTAGGGTCAGAAAGACAGTGCCACAAGCGTAGCTGGTGATGCAGATGGAGAAGTGAGAATGTGAAGACTGGATCAGTCTCCACATTTTGAGGATTGGATTCATGCTGATCATTCCTGCACAGCCATTAAGTTTGTGGTAATTTGTTACGGCAGCAATAAGAAACTAACACTCCCCTTATATCCTTGTCTCCTCCCCTTATTTCTCCATTTCTATTTTAAAGCCCCAAATTAATCATACAATTAGGGGGGCCTCGTTGACCCACCAGTTGCACAGACAGGAAAACACTGCTGCTACTCTTGCTCATTGGTATTTGCTCTTCTGTAAATGGTTTATATTCTTTGCCTCATTGATGACTCTTAATGTCCGAATAATATAGATCCAAAGTACCACTCCAAGATCCCACAGTGAGCCATACTCTTTCATGTAGCCAGGCATTCCGTCATCTATACAAGAATTATTTACAGGCGGTTACTCTGTGCCAGGCTTTGAGCTAGTGCTGGGATGTGAAGTTGGCCAGCACACAGTCTATGCCTTTATCGTGGCTATTGAGGCTGGTTTTTTATGGCTTGAATACAACGTGCATACATTTTTATGCCCTGTAAGCATTCTAAGATTTAGTCTTTCCAGAAGCAATTGGGGTACATGGAGCCTCTTTCATTAAGTAACAAGGGACAGGAACTGCACTCTGGTTCAGTTTTGTCTTTCAGTTTGTATTCAGACCCAGGCAAGAGTTAAAGAGCTCGATGATAGATAAGCACAGATGAAAAACAGCCCAGCCTAGTGTATCTTTGCTTAGGATAATTTCTCCCCTCTCTTTATTCTCCAGCTCTGCCTTCCTGCCTCTGATGCAGGAAACTAAGGGTCTGAATGGAACCTCTCAGAGGTTCCAATTAAATCTTTGTAGACAAAGGGCACACATGGCATCCTCAGATAACAGGTGGTAATAAATCCATCCACACATCCAGTTTCAGAGAACACGTCC
>NW_004444026.1:6091941-6094331 GCF_000243295.1 Trichechus manatus latirostris | reverse complement strand
TGCATTTTTTTTTAACTAATATGAATAATTTAGCAATTAATAATTTTAGACATCAATCTTTGCGTGTCTGATCATTTCCTTAAGATAGGTTCCTAGAAGCAGAGTTACCAAATCAGGGACATACAATTTTTAGGGCCTGACGTGGCTCATACTTGTAATGTATTTTAAAGTTTAAATGATTAGTATTACTTATAGCACAACAGAAGCCACATAAGAAAAGAAAATTCTTCCCAGAAATTGTTCTCACCTGAAATTTAACAAGTTGTTGTGACCTAATGTTGACTGTTGATGTAAATCCTAAAAAAGACAGGTAATTATGAAAGTTACTATTTGATTTATACAAAGCAACACATCTTTCTGAGCAGGGAATCCTAGATCAAACAAAAGAATGGCAGCGCTTCCGAGACCACAGAGCAAGGAAAGATGCTGGAGTACAAGCCCGCAAGTTAAAAAGCTTGGGCTTTGCTGGTAACAGGGAACTCAAGGTTGAGAAGGGACAGTGTTGACATGTCATGGGTTTGTTAACTGTTGTCATAAAACAATATGTGTACTAACAGTTTAATGAGAAACTATTTGTTCTGTAAGCCTTCATCTAAAGTACAATAAGAAAAAAAAAAGCTTGGGCTTTGATCCCAGTTTGACACTAATTGTGTGACGTAAGGCAAATACAACATCCTGAGCCTCAGATTTCTCATCTGTGAGATAAAAGGGTTGGTCTAGGTCGATGTTCTTTAGTGAGTGGCCCAAGTGGCACATAAGATATTTTTGGGTGGTATGTAGACCAATATTTTTTCCCATGGTACATAAAGGTACTTTAAAAAAAAGTGTTTTAGTTAAAAAAATGAGTGGATTTAGAGGAAAAGATTAAGTAACTGATAGTATATGTGGTCCTCAGATATGGCATAAACCATCAAGGTGATGGGCAAATGTCTGAAGTTTGAGAAACAAAGGGGTAGTAAGCTGTAGAGTCCCTTTTCACTCTGTGCTAGGTGAAATTCAAGCTATAAATAGTAAGCAATGATTACAGTGTTAATAATGACTGACATAAGGCTGATTTCCAAAATGTGAAGATAACTCATATCCTCACTTCCCTCTTCTCCATCATCCTGGTATCAGCCACCCACGTGGCGTTTTCACTCTCCATCCCTAACCACCCAAGGTTGGGTCTCCACAAGTTAGGACTCTGTCCTTCCAGCCCCTGCCAAACAGGCAAATGTCAGCCTCTCTACTGGCTCTCACTGTCCCTGGTGGGTTCAATTATTGACTAGAATGACCCACAGTACTCACAGAGACTACCTATATTTACAGTTACCCATTTATTACAGCAAGAAAGGATACAAGCAAAGAGATGCATCAGGCAAGGTCTGGGGGTGGTCACTGTGCGAGACTTCCATCGTCCCCAGGGATGTGCCACCTTCTCCCATGCATGGATGTTCTCACCACTCCAGGAAGCCCCCCAAAGGACAGATCTAAGGTTCAGTGCCCCTTAGTCTTTGGGGCCTCAATGAACATGCGTGACTGGAGCCTTAATGCATAGTTATGATTGATTCAGTCAATGAATATGCATGATTGACTGCACTGTGCCCCCCTCCCTTCCTGAAGGTTGCTGCAGGGTGGGGCCTGTGTAGTCCCTACTCATTTACGCATGTTTAAGTGTTGCCTGGCTATTTTAGAAAGCAAAGGGCACCTTGATTGCTCAGAAATTCCAAGGGATATTTTCAGAAACCAGAGACAAAAGCTCAAATTGAGTTCTTTGTCCCACCCAGTTACCTAGAAGGCATTCTGGGAACTAAGTAGAATTACTGACATGTTTAAGTGGCACAAACAGTTTGTGCTTAGCTACTGACAGAAAGATTGGCAGTTTGAATCCACCTAGTGGCACCACGGAAGAAAGGCCTGTAGTTTACTTCCATAAGATTATCTGTTGCCATCAAGTCGATTCCAACTTATGGTGACCTTATATGTTACAGAGTAGAACTGCTCCATAGGGTTTTCTTGGCTGTAATGTTTATGGAAGCAGATCGCCAGGCCTTTCATCCGTGATACTGCAGAGTGAGTTCGGACAGCCAACCTTTAGGTCAGTAATCAAGTGCAAACCATTTTTGCCACCCAGGGACTTTCTGTAATATTACAGCCATTAAAAACCCTATGGAGCAGTTCTACTATGTAACACGTAGAGTTGGCATAAATTGGAATCAACTCTGAAGGCAATGGGTTTGGCTTTTGGGTTGATAAAAAGTGAACGGAGACTCAAGCATGGAAAAGCTTCCAAATACCACCCTGCTACTGCTACTACTTGCATCCTGCCACTTGCAACCCTTCACACTTTTCACTTTAATAGTGAGTTTCACTTGTCTGTGGTGGATTTTGTCCCTTCTTCTATAAAGGCT
>NW_004444026.1:6089253-6091029 GCF_000243295.1 Trichechus manatus latirostris | reverse complement strand
GTTAATTCAATATATGACTGGGATTTGGGAACTTTAAAACCAGTTGCTGTCAAGTGGACTCTGACTCATGGTGACCCCATGTGTGTCAGAGTAGAACTGAGCTCCATAGGGTTTTCAGTGGTGAATTTTTCAGAAGTAGATCTCCAGCCCTTTCTTCTGAGGTGGCTCTGGGTGGACTTGAAACTCCAATCTTTTGGTTATCGGCAAGTACGTTAACCGTTGGCACACCCAGGGACCCCTTAGGAACTTTAGCTAATAGGATGATTTGTTCAGGCAGTGTTTTGGTAGGCTTCAAGTCACATCACTTGGACACCTTCCTTAACATAAAACTGGACCTGATAGAAATGTCCCTGTACCTAGTAGTGGTAAAAAGACAATCTACCCTTAGCCCTCTCACTTGTCCTTGACTTTCAGTGCCCATTGTGCCCACCTTCCTGTACGCCACAGAGTTCAAACAAGTCAACACTTCTCAGTACCTGGGTCCTGCCATGACTTCCCAGCATGCCCTCACTTCGTCTACCTTTTCTACCATCTTCTCCTTCTTTGACAACAATACCATGGCTATTGAAGAAACTGCGCCCAGTAGCACAGCATGGATGAATGACACTTCTGGCACCATTTCCCCTCCAGTCACTGAAGCCATCTCAGTGCGTAAAAACAACTGCTTGCAAGGCACAGAGTTCTTGAAGGAAGAGAACATACGGGTCGGGTTTCTGTTTGCTTCAAAGGCTCTGATGCAACTTCTGGTCAACCCATTTGTGGGGCGTCTCACCAACAGGTATCTCAGTGGGGCTCAGGAATAAGAGGATGGGCTGAGAAATCATAAACGTGGCTAGAAGGGAAAAAGAAGGAACAGTGACTTGTCTGGTCCCCAGGGGAGTTGACTGCTTGGAAAGTTGGTTACCCTAAAAGATCACATGATATTCAGGAAATGTCATGGGCTCTAGATTTTTTTTAGAGATATAATGAATATTGGGTACCAAGAAGAGAATCAGTGAACAGCCATGGACTGCTGATATTATGGCTGGAATGAGATGAGGGTAGGAATGGGGCAGTTCTAGCTCAGTCTAGAGCACTGGCTTTCTGGTAGCGGTCTTTGGGATTGTACTGATGTTCTAAAGGAATATAGAGTCTACCTAGGCTATCATTTCTGGAAAAGAGGATTTTGGCCTGGCTATATAGATAAATTTGCACATTTGCTTGATTGCTTATATTCATTCACATGTCATGTCCCATCTGGATACCCGCATTCAGAGACATGTTTTACCATGTATTCAATTGCATTCTGTTCCCACTTAACGTTAAACACTAGAGTCCAAGTGTATGGATACCCATTAGAATTGGATGTTTTTTTAACTTCCCTTTTAGGATTGGATATCACATTCCCATGTTTGCTGGCTTTGTTATCATGTTCTTCTCCACAATTAGTAAGTAATTTTTCCTTCCCCTTTTCTTCCCTTCGGTAAATACCTTTGATTTTATCACATGCACTATAGTGAACTGAGCAGGCCAGTTTTGTCCAGACAGTAATTAGACATCTGATTAAGTGGCCTGTGACATTAAATTTAATTTTTTTGCCTTTTTTTTGGGAATGCAGAATAGAACAGTAGTGGAGCTTCCAAGCTTGGCAACTCAGTCTAGTTGGAAGTTGTCTATTCTGCTACAGAAGAACAGATACTTCACTTCTTTTAGCTGGAAAAAAATAAGGAAGACTGTTTTAATGTGTATCCTGCTATAGTGTGGGGTGTGTGTGTGTGTGTGTGTGTGTGTGTGTGT
>NW_004444026.1:6070967-6084577 GCF_000243295.1 Trichechus manatus latirostris | reverse complement strand
CACACACACACACACACACTTCTTACCAAAAACTATCTTTGGAATCTATAAGCTGTATTTGAGGAAATCAAGGAAAATATCATCCTACTAGGTAGAATTTGACTCAGAAACAAGGTAATTGTAGAATTGCTGACGACAAAACAAAACCCATTGCCGCCAAGTCGATTCCAACTAACAGCGACCCTATAGGACAAATAGAACTGCCCCATAGGGTTTTCAAGGAGCGCCTCATGGATACAAACTGCTGAACTTTTGGTTAGCAGCCAAGCTCTTAACCACTGCGCCACCAGGGGCCTGCAAATCCCTATGTCTGACATAACTTCCTCTGATAGTATTCGGATGTAGCTAGTTCAGATCAGAGCAACCTAGGTTAAAGCAATGAAGTAGGCCAGACTATTATTTAGTACCACTCTGTGGTCCTTTCTTTGTGCCTCTCTTAACATTTTATAGAAACAGTATTGATAGTACTACTAGTAATATCATTGCAGTTTGCAAAACATTGCCACATACATTATTGAATTTAATCCCATGAAACATATATGTTACACATGAATAAATGGATCTGAGAGAGTTTAAGTGACTTGGCTAAAATCTCACAGCTAGTCAGTCGTAAGGGGTCTTCTACTCTCTACTATTTCACAGTGGCCTTTCGTCATTCAGCTGGTGCTCCCTTCCAGGTACTCAGCACTTTCATGCTGTTCCTTGGGCACCCTGTTTAAACAGAATAGTGCTGTGTGTTCATAGCTTTTTCTTTCCCTGACCTGCCCCATAATCCATTCTTTAAGGGAAACGTGCTAAGGAAATGATAAAATGATATGAAATGCAATATAATTGGAAAATGGTATTCTGTATTACCCTTCCCAGAGGTCTTTGCTTTTCTAAGCCCTGCAGTACTCTGAACAGAAGAACTGAGCAATGTGAAAATTTGAGGAACCAGTGGGGACCGTATTTGTAAAATACTCTGGGTAAAGTTTTGTAAAACCCCTCAGATGGAGACTTAGTAACTAAGATTATCCCTAAAGATATAATGGAACAGAGACCAAGGACTCTGTCAGAGAGGCAGATAGAGAGCTTCCGTATGCTAACTCCATCTGTTCCTCTCTCTTCAGGTCTTGGAATGCTGGCAAGTGTCTACACCAATGACTATGAACGGGGGCGTGCCATGGGAATAGCTCTGGGAGGCTTGGCTTTGGGACTGCTGGGTGAGTGGCACCTATTTCTAGATCTAGATTCAGGAGGGTTGGATACTACATATTCTCCAAAGATGACCCCAGGAGGCAGATGTTCCCAAGATCATGTAAGACAAGTATTTTCCTTCCCTCCCTGCCCCAATCCTGATTTGAGTCCTTCCCAAGCACCCAGGAAAGGCAAAACCTCTTTCTCCTTAAGAAGTCAAACAGCCCACTGGGGCATGAGTGAGGTCAAGAAACGTAGCCTGTATAAGGCGGTGAACCTGCCCACATTAGCGGCCACTGCCTGTCTCACGTCTGCCTCCACGCACAGCCAGCGCTTTAATATTGAACACGAGAGGGCACTCTTTGCCAGATTCTGTGCTAAACACATTTCAGACATTATGTCCTTTAACCTTCACCACCATGCTATGAAGGAGAACAATTGCCCTCCTTATAGAGGCGAGGATAAGAAAGGTTAAATAGTCCATCCAAGGTCACACAGTAAGGAAATGTCAGAACCAGGATATAGGCTCTGATCTTCTGGGCTCCGAATCCCAAGCTGCCAATCATTAGGATATACTTTGTTTGAGATCCATCCCTCATATGGCTTAATTGGCTAGTCCAGCAAGCCACATACTTTTGCCAAGCATTTATTACATGCCAAGCACAACGCTAGCACAGTAGGGATATAGGTAAGAAGCTCCAGACATAGTCCTCGTCCTCTAGAAGCTTACAAGTTAATAAAGGAGATAAGACACAGGAATCTTAATTTAAGATGAATAAAACACCAGAAGTTTCTTTCCTGGCCAACTCTCCACCCCTCATTCCCAAGGGGAGGAGAGCAGACAAAAATCCTACCCTTTGTTAATATCAATTTACCCAAACTCCTAAGTTAAAACTTTGGTTTGACCTGATATTCTTTATTGCCTCTCACTCCCGAATGAATAACAAGCCCATCATGTCCTCTGCAGCCACTTCTTCAAGGTCAGATCCCCATCATATCTCAGTCAGAGTACGGTCCCAGCCTCCTGCCTGATCTCTTATACATTCTCACCTTTCTCTGCAGTGCTACCAGAAGAATCTTCTAAGCCCAGGGTGGGCGGTTTCTCCTTTACCAAAAAGCAGTGTTATTTATCCTTAACCCACTAGATCAAGTAGACACCTCACCAGGCTATACAGAGCCCTTTGCTATTCAGCCTCAACCATCCTTGTCTCTACTCTTCCCCTCCCGAACACCCACTTATATTCAAGTAACGCTGACTTTTTACTCTTTGTTCTCCAACTACCCTCTCTTTTCTGGCACCTCTGTGTCCTTCACACATGCGTCTTTCCCATAGGTCTTACTAACTTTGGTAAAGTCCTTCTGGCTACCTTAGCTTTCTGACTCAGTCCACTGTGCAATGTAAACTTTTACTGTCACACTTTTAATCAAGTGTTGTAATTATTTGTGTATTTCCTCTCTTTACTCATACACACATCTCTTCCCCTAGAAGGTGAGCACCTTGTGTGCAGGGACCAGGTCTTCACCATCTCTGAATTCCCAGAATGTTATGTGGGGCTTAGCCCCTAGTAGCCCGAGTTGTTGTTGTTACTGTATTTTTATACCAACTGCACCTGCACCCCTTCTGAAGTATATTCGTAAGCATGCTAATTTTTTTTTTTACAGCAACATGTCAAAAAAATCTGGTATAGTGGTGTTTATGAAAATATCTCATGGGGGAGGGCATGGTTGGCAAACAAACGTAGAAGGTATGTATTATTTGCGTAAAAATACGGTAATTGCTGTCAAGTCAGCATGGCAACCCATGGCGACCCCAGTGTACAACAGAAGGAAATGTTACCTGGTCCTGTGCCATCATCACGATCATTGGTATGTTTGAGTCCATTATTGTGGCTACTGTACGTTTTGAGTGCCTTCCAACACAGGGAGCTCATCTTCCAGCACTAAATCGAACAATATTTTGTTGTGATTCTTGGGGTTTTCATTGGCTAATTTTCTGAAGTAGCTTGCCAGGCCTTTCTTCTTAGTCTGTCTTAGTCTGGAAGCTCTGCTGAAACGTGTCTACCGTGGATGACCCTGCTGGTATTTGAAATATCGGAGGCATAGCTTCCAGCTTCATAGCAACATGTAAGCCACCATAGTACAACAACTTGACAGACATGTGATGGAGTAGCCCTAGTAGCTCTCAATAAATGATGTCTCACTCTCTGTCATCCCCCCCACACAATTAATTAATTAGTTAGTTAGTTGATTAATTTTCTGTAACCATTTGAAAGTACATTGCTTGCATTATTCATTTGTCCCTAATACAATTACCATCGGGTAAATGTGGACAAATCCACACTGGCTGGGAGCTGGCCCTCAACTCTGGAATCTGTGCCTGCTTTGCCTTTTCAGTGGGTGCTCCCTTTGGAAGTGTGATGTATGAGTTTGTTGGGAAGTCTGCTCCCTTCCTCATCTTGGCCTTCCTGGCAGTACTGGATGGAGGTAAGTCATCATCAGAGGCCACCATGCAGATGACAACCTAGATCACAACCCAGATTATGCTGTGGTATTAGTCTTGACTCACAATGTGTGGTGTGGGAATGTTTTGATGCATCAAGGATTGCCTCATCCCAGGAAAGAAGGGAGAAACTCAGGGAGTTAGATATTTACATGGTGCGTATATTTGTATGTGATAGGATGATAGCAATGTGGCTGTTATTGAAGCTTCCAGCTAATCAATGGGCAAACTGAACTGTCTCTTTCTCCCTCTTTCTTTCTTAGCACTACAGTTCTGCATCCTACAGCCTTCAAAAATCTCCCCTGAGGTAAGTAAATACCAAGCTCTGTTGCCAAGAGATATATGGAATGGCTACGTGCAGATACCCAAGCATCTCTAGATCATCCATACCAAACCATAAGAAAAAAGGTGAAGGAGGTAAGGTCAGGGAAAGTGAGAATTGTCCTTGGATTCCCAGGTAGGGTTACTGTAAAAATGGTGTGGTAGGATCAGAGGTCCTCTAACTTCAGGGGGAGAGAGGAGAATCGAGATCAACATCAGCCCAAGGCTGATTCCTAAGGCTGATTTCTATGAGGTGGTCAGACATACCTCCATCCTCCAATCTTTTTACCAATTCTGACACCAGTTGTCCCTTCTGTGGCACTTTCTACTTCTCTACTGGATTCAGTGATTCATTGCAATGGCTACACAGAACTCACAAACCATACTCACTGTTATGGGGTTTATTAGGGAAGTAACAGGTTACAATTCAGGATCAGGAATGACTCAGGATACAGTTGTTTGGTCAGGATAGCCTCTTCTCAGTTGTGCCTGCAGGCAGTCCTCTCTCTGGCCCTTGGCCCCTTGGCCCAGCCTCTGTTCTGCTCCGGCAAGTGTTACAAAGCTCTTTAACTCCACCAACAAGTGCCCAGGGACACTACACTCCTCCAGAAATCTTTCTGTCTGAAGGCTGTCAGCTCTCTTGCTTGTGAGGTGGCATACCTTATTGTAACTGACTTGCTTTGTGGACCAGGAAGCCCACTGTGTTGTCCCGTGCCAGTCCCCTGGTTCTGCTGCCACTGTTTCTCTGCCACAACTTCTCACTGTCTTGGCACTGTCTCTGGTGTTATAGCTCTCCCTTTCTCTCTGTCTCCTGGGTCTAGGAGTTTCTCAGCACAGGGACCCAGGGTCCAAAGGACGCACTCTGTTCCTGTCTCTTCTTCTTGGTGGTAGTGAGGTCCCTGCTTTCCACCTCATTTTAGGCCAACTGGATGGCGAAACTGACCAATCCCCTCGTTAGGGCTCCATACACTTTATTTGCATTGTTCCACCCTCACAAACGTGCTATGAATCTTATTTGTATTATTAGCAAACTGTCCAATCTCCTTGGTGGGCCATAAGTTCACATAAAAGTGACCCATTGCACCGTGGTTACATTTAGGATAGTGTGGGGAATGACAGAAGAGTCTGGGTTGATGTTGGACAAAGATGGGAAAAGGGCCTCGTGAAGACAAGGAAGTTTTAGTCTCTAGTATAACTTAGAACCGGGAGATAATGATGCTAAGACCTGAGTATCCATAGAGTTATAACATCTCAGAGCTGGAGAAGATTGTAGTGGCCATCCAGGCAATTCTTTCCCCAATAAAAGACTACCTCCAAGAGCATTCCTAACAGGCTATAGTTCTGATGCAGTTAATAAATATCAGAGTTGGTATTTGTCTGACTTCAAGCCAAAGATGGCTCTGGGAAATCCATATCAAACCATGAAGAAAGAAAGATAAGACAGTGCAGAAAACATGGGAAATTTTGATCTAAAGACCTTGACTTTGCATTTTACACTCCAAGATAATCTAGAAATAATTATAATAATATCTAACCATAAAGCTTTTTATGTGCCAGGAACTGTGCTTAGTATTGCCTAAGCTTTATCTTATTCAATATTCCCATCAATTCCATGAGCTAAGTCCTATTATTAGCCTCATTCTACGGATAAAGAAATTGAGGGACAGCAGAGAAGCATCCGAAAGAATTAGAAACAATGACATAATTGATAGTATTAGAGTGCCAGTTCTCCCAGACTGACCAGGAGCTTCCTGCAGTCAACTGAGATGGTGCCATCCTTTGGAAACTGGCTCTAGGAGTAGAATCTCTGGGCCTTGGGGAGGGAAGTAGTAACCGCAACCCATTCAGGACTCCTCAGAGCAAGGGTCAGCAAACACCTTCTGCAAAGACTCCCAGGCCTGGAATGTGCTCAGAGCAGCACACTCCAATACCTGCCTAGGCTTAGAAACATTTCTCCAAATGGTTCCAGCACTATTTATTAAGCACCTACTATGTGCCAGTAGTGATGAATTCCTCAACAAATAGATTAAGCTCAGGACTGAGATATTAGCAGAGGAACATCAACAAATACTTCAGAAAAGAATTTGATCCTGGAGAAAAACATTAGCATTTAAAACTTTTTTTATTCTGACATAAATTTTAAATGCACAGAAAAGTTGTAAGAATAATAGAACTCCTGTACCTGCAGATTCTTCACCAATTTTTAACATTCTGCCGTATTTGTTTTGCCGTTCTCCCTCCTTGCTCCTCTCCTCTCTCCCTCTCCACACACACACATAATTGATTTTCCTGAATCATTTGAAAGTTCTTTGTTTACAACAGTCCTTTACACTTTTTATTTCATGGTGTTTTCCCTACCAACAGGGATATTTTCTTATATAACCACCGTTGTTGTTTGCTGTCAAGTTGATTCTGATTCATGGCGACCCTATAGAACAGAGTACAACTGTCCCATAGGGTTTCCTAGGCTATACATCTTTACCAGAGCAGACCACCAGGGAGCGGACTGCTTAATCATGGCGCCACCAGGGCTCCTTAATAACCGCAGTAGTATCAAATTCAGGAACTAGAACATTGATACAATATTTTAATCTAATCTACACTCCTTGCTCTGATTTTGTCAATTGTCCCAATAATGCTCTTCATGACATTGTTTTGGGATTTTTATCTCCAGTCCTGGATTCAGACCAAGATTGTGTATCGCATTTAGGTTTCACATTACTTTCATCTCCTTTAATCTGTAAAATTTTCTCGGTCTGTCTTTGTTTTTCATGACATTGATATTTTTAAAGAATACAGACCGGTTATTTTAGAGAATGTTTCTAAATTTGGTTTGTCTGATGTTTCCTCATTACACTCTTGACCTTCTATATCCCCAGTCAGGACATCATGTAAGTGATATGTCCTTGTCTTAGTCATCTAGTGCTGCTATAACAGAAATAACACAAGTGGATGGCTTTAACAAAGAGAAGTTTATTCTCTCACAGTCCAGTAGACAAGTCCAATTTCTCTGTCGGCTCTGGAGGAAGGTCCATGTCATCAGTCTTTCCTTGGTCTGGGAGCTTCTCTGCGCAGGAACCTCAGGTCCAAAGGATGCGCTCTGCTCCCGGAACTGCTTCCTTGGTGGTAGGAGTTTCCCGGGTGTCTCTGCTCGCTTCTTTCTTTTATATCTCAAAAGAGATTGGATTAAGACACTATCCAATCTTGTAAACCTCGTCAGTATAACCTCATTATAGTGATAGAGTTTACAACACATAAGGAGGTCACATATAACCTCATCATAGTGATAGAGTTTACAACACATAAGGAAATCACATCAGATTACACAATCATACAGTACTGGGAATCATGACGCAGCTGACCATATGTATTCATATTCAGACCTTCAATTTCAATGCAACACTATAGGATTTTTCCTTGTTTCCTACATTCATTTATATATCACACTTCTTTCATGGTGAGAATCCTGGCTCCCAACAAAAGCAACACAATTACCTATGTGTGCAATTCTACAATACCTATAAATCAGTTATAGTTTATATAACCATGTTGTTGTTGTTAGTTGCCATTGGGTCAATTCTGACTCATGGCGAGCCCAAGTGTGCAGAGTAGAACTGCTCCACAGTGTTTTCAAAGTTATGACCTGGAAGCGGATCACCAGGCCTGTCTTCTGAGGCACCTCTAGGTAGGTTTGAACCACCAACCTTTTGGCTAATAGTAGAGCGCTTAACTCTTTGCATCACCCAGGGACTCCTTATATACTACTACAAAAATAAGCCTACTAAGAAGTGTTCAAGATTTTTGCTGTTCTTTTTTCCTTAGACTTAGGGACTGTAGCCCAAGTACTGTGTTCAGAAATTACTTGCATTAGTTCTTTATTTCCCCTTCATTATGTATTTGGAAATAGAGTTACGTTCATTCGTTTTTCTTTCATGTAGTTATATTTTCCCTATCCTTACTCATATAATTTTATTTTTTGAATATGTAGAATATTACCTCTAAAAGTGAAACCTATGCAAAAAGGTACACTCAGAGAATCCACAATCCTTTTACCCTATCGTCCCTCCCTCTTGTATGCAATCCATTTGATTGTTTTCTGGCTTATCTTTGTGTTATTTTTTTTTCAAAAATAAATAATTTTATATATGTTTTTTATTTCCCCTTTTTCTTACATAAAATGTAGCATAGTATATATTCTCCTTTGCAGTACACTCTGCTTTTTTTTTCCTCACTTAATATGTCCTGAAAATCACTCCTTATCAGTTCATAGACCCCTATGGATCACAACAGTCCAATCCTCAACTGATCACGGGGATGGTGTAGGACCAGGCAGCACTTCATCTCAACGTGCATGGGGTAGCCATGAGTTGGGGGCCAACTCAACAGCAGCTAACAACAACCACAATAACAGCAAATATCTTAATCTAAGTCTGTGTGTGTGGCGAGGTGGTTACCATACCAAAACTATTCAATATATTACAAAATAGGATGTAGCAAACACCATAGAAGACTGGGACATGATATTCAGGAAGTTTGAAAGACAGAAGTTCCAGCTGCTGCATCAGGGAACACTGTAGAAAAGATGGAGCAATTTGAGCTTGACATTGGAGAATGGGTGGGATTTGGGCCTGTGAGGTGAGAAGGAAGGTAGTTTAGCAAAGGCAACAATGAAGGCTGAGGGACTGCTGGGATGTATTGAAGGAAGGTGGAGGGACCTAGTTTGGCTGGAAAGAAGAGTATGTGCTGAGGAGGGGGAGAAACTAGAGTTAGACAGTTAGGCTAGCATTTTCACCTAGATGTTCTGACTCTCTGGTGGCTCAGTGGTTAAGAGCTCAGCTGCTAACCAAAAGGTCAGCAGTTTGAATCCACCAGCTGCTCCTTGGAAACCCTATGGGGTGTTCTAGTCTATCTTATAGGGTTGCTATGAGTCAGAATCGACTCAATGACAGCAGTTTTTTTTGTTGTTGTTCTGACTCCAAATCTTACGCCCCTTCCTCTACCCCAGGCCAGTTTGGCTCAAAGTGGTTCAAAACAAAGAACTTAGAAATCTTGAGTAGCTTTCTGAGTCATTGCCTTCACCATCACATTTTGGATTCAGCGTTCTGCCTGTGATTCTCTTAGGAAGAACATGAGTGTCAGTGAAATCTAGTATCTGCATCAGATGTCCAGACACCTGTTGTTCAATCCTGACTCGCTAACAATCAACTCTGACCTGACTGTTGGTCATTTGAAGGCAAGAATCATGTCTGGAACATTTTGCTCCCCTGTTTGTGACTACCACTTTGCTTTCCCTGCACACAGTAGGTGCTCTGCCACCAGCTCACTCTGTGACCTTGGCAAGGTCACTTTCCTTCTCTGGACTTGGGTTTCCTCATCTGTACAGTAAAGGAGCTGAGGTAGATGATGCTAAGGCCCTGTCTGAACACTCTCAGATTCTGTGACTATAGGAGAGATGTACACACAATACAAATGGAAATGTTTGTTCTCAGAGTGTCAAGGGGACTCCGCTCTTCACACTTCTCAAAGACCCTTATATCCTGGTGGCTGCAGGTAAGCAGGCAATGGCTGAGCTTTGGGCTGGGAGAGGCTGGGCTTCGGGGCAGTGGCGGGTGGCTCATAGGGGGAACTGTCGGCTTTCTCTCAGGCTCCCTCTGCTTTGCCAACATGGGGGTGGCCATGCTGGAGCCCACCCTGCCCATCTGGATGATGCAGACCATGTGCTCCCCCGAGTGGCAGCTGGGTGAGTGACTGCGGTCCAGGCTGGGGGTTGGGCAGGAGGTGGGTGCCTGGGCCCTTTCTCAGGTTATCGAGAAACATCGGCAGGTTTAGGTCATTGGGGTCACAAAGGAACAATGTGCTTCCATTATAGGATTACCTTCCATATTCATATCCGTGAATCCCGCTGGAACGGGGTGGGTAGTTTCTCAGACAGCCAGTCTGCGAAAGGGCAGGGTGGGAGATGGCAAAGGGGCCTATGGGGGGCCACATACTCAGCTGATGGTAGAAAGATGAATGAATCTGAGTCAAAAGACCTAGGTTTTAGTCTCAGCCCAGTTGATTAGTTATGCAAACTTGGGCAAGTCCCTTAAACTTTCTGAGCATCACTTTTTTCATCTCGAAAACGGGCATCAAAATAATATCTAGTTCAAAAGGTAGTTAGTTGGAGGAATAAATGACATAATGTGTGGCAATGCTTTGAAATATGTAGAATATTAATCCATACCACCATTACCATTCACATTTCTCTCATAAACTCCCCATCATCCAGATTTTTCTTTTGCTATCGTTTTCCCTCTAAACAAATGAACTTATGGAGTATATTTTTCTGCTGCCCTTGCCTAGAAAAGGTGCTGTACCCTGGCGGAAAGCTCTGGGCCTGGGGGAGAGGCCTCCATGCTCCTCTGCCCCTTGGGGAGACCTCGTGACTCCTCTGAGTTTAGACAGGCTCCTGCCCTTTCCAGGAAGCCTGAGGAAAGGGGACAGCAAAGGCTACGTGCAAATCACTCAGTCTCCGCAGGGAGGAGAGGTTTATGGGGCCAGAGGGGAAGCTGAGAAGGACCTGATATAGCTCAGCATGCAATAAAAAGCACTAAATCTAATTTTCTAGGGGCCATTTCTAAGCAAGGCTCCCAGTTGCTCTCCTAGCCCCAAATTGAATTTTTCTGAGCTGCAGCTTCCCCTGACTCAATTAATTGAGTTAGTTGGTGTTCAGTGTAGATAACATAGCCGCTGCCCCAAGGCCCTGGTCACGCAGGCTCTTGGTGCAGATGAGCAACCACAGTCGAGAACGGCCCTTCTCAGCAATGCAGTTACCCCGGCCTCAGACTGAGGCTGCTATAGAAAGGCCTTCAGATGTCGAGTCAGAACCCTTGGGGTAAGGCTTGGTCTCTAACATCTTTTACAACTTCCCTGGGTGCTATCAGCAGAGATTTTTGTATCTGTAAGTTCTAATGTTATAGGTTCTCAAACGCCTTTACGTCAGAATCACCTGGAGGGCTTGTGCTGGGCCCCACCCAGCAAGTCAGTAGAAACAAGTTTGTATGCCTAATAATTTTCCACTTGATGCTGCTATGGCTGGTCTGGTGGCCACACTTCAAGAACCACCACTCTAAATGAATACCTCTCAAGGTTATTGGGAGGAACAAAGGCAACAATGCTTTTGCGAGTGATTTGTTATCTGAATAAGCAGCATGTGGCCCAAGCACAGGAAACAGTTCAGGCTTTGGAAATAGGTCAACATGGGGTTAAATCCTGACTCAGCCACTTACTGGTTGGGACCTTGGAAAAATTATTTAACCTATTTGGACTCTACTTTTTTCCTTTTGTGAACCCAGAAATACTTTTCAGGATTGTTCTGAGGATTAGATCTCCGTATTCTAACGGAATTAGCACAGCTCATGGAATAAAGGATACACTCAGTAAACAGAAATTGTTATTATTACTGTTTTCATAATTGCTTTTGCATACATCATTTTAATACAACCAAAGCTATGTGTCATTCCCCACCCCTTAAATATATGCTGTGAAAAATATACGTGTCTATAGACACACCCTCCAAGTGTCTGTCAGTTTGTCGTACTGTGGGGGCTTGTGTGTTGCTGTGATACTGGAAGCTATGCCACAGGTATTCAAATACCAGGAGGGTCACCTATGGTGGACAGGTTTCAGCTGAGCTTCCAGACTAAGAGAGACTAGGAAGAAGGACCCAGCAGTCTACTTCTAAAAAGAATTAGCCAGTGAAAACCTTATGAATAGCAGCAGAATATTGTCTGATATGGTGCCAGAAGGTGAGCCCCTCAGGTTGGAAGGCACTCGAAATACAACTGGGAAAGAGCTGCCTCCTCAAAGTAGAGTTGACCTTAATGATGTGGATGGAGTCAAGCTTTTGGGACCTTCGTTTGCTGATGTGGCACAACTCAAAATGAGAAGAAACAGCTGAAAACATCCATTGATAATCGGAACATGGAATGTATGAAGTTTGAATCTAGGAAAATTGGAAATCGTCAAAAATGAAATGGAACGCATAAAGATAGATATCCTAGGCATTAGTGAGCTGAAATGGACTGGTGTTGGTGAAGAATATTGAATATACCATGGACTGTCAGAAGAACGAACAAATTTGTCTTGGAAGAAGTACAACCAGAGTGCTCCTTAGAAGCAAGGATGGTGAGACTACGTCTCATACATAGTTTGGACATATTATCAGGAGGGATCAGTCCCTGGAGAAGGACAGCATACTTGGTAAAGTAGAAGGTCATCGAAAAAGAGGAAGACCCTCAACGAGATGGATTGACACAATGACTGCAACAATGGGCTCAAGCATAGCAACAGTTGTGACGATGGCACAGGATTGAGCAGTGTTTCATTCTGTTGTGCATATGGTCACTATGAGTTGGAGGGGAACTGACTCAACAGCACCTAACAACAACAACATAGACACACAGTTAGGGCACCTATTTTCCATAAAATGCCACTTAAATGCAAGCTATACCCAGTTCTGAAGAAGAAACCACGTGGATTGAGGAAAATCTCGTTCAGGAAATTCTACATCATTTAAAATGGAACTGTATCTAGGAGGCTACATCTCCTAATTCCGGATATCAGATAAACAGTTGAGTAGTTATAACCTCTGAATTTTGTAAAAGCAATTGACTGTAAACAAATGTCTTCAGTTTGAAACAGATTGTCACTCTGTACAGATAAACTAGGCAAATACACTAGGGCACACTTCCCTTCCAGTCTGTAGACGAGAATATTAAAAACAAACAAGCCATCAGCCAGTAACTGGTGACTTGTTTGCTTTTGGTTCAATTGTCATAGCCCTGATTTTTTTTATTAGGCAGCCTTGTTTCCTTTAGGTACAGAGAGGCATAGAAAGGGTTGGTGAGACCCACAGAAACTCACAGTGCTGATTCCAAGCAGTCCCTATGCCAGAACCTTTTGTGCCGCCACACTGGCCCTGTGAGGTTGTGGAAAGCACCTGGCTCTGGAGTAACAAGATCTGGATTCAGGCCTCTATCACCCACCCGTTGTGATGATAACAATTAAGGCCAGTGTTTACAGGGCACTTACTCTGTGCCAGGCACCGTGCAAAATGCTTGATCTCATTTAGTCTCCACAGCCAGCCTATCTGATAAGAATTATTATAATCCCCATATTTCAGAGGTTTCTTAATCTGATCCAATTTCCCATTGTCCTCTGAAATCTGGGCCTGTGGAACTCCCTATCATCAACACGTGTCCCTATGCTCTTCGCCGAACCCTTTCTTCATGTTTTTGCCCTGAGACCTGGATGTTTCCGGAGGGCACCATTTCCCTGGAGCCCTCTTGATGGAAGTCCATTATTCCTCTGGACTTTGCTCTCCATTGCTGCTTCTGAATCATTTCTTCTCATCTCCCTTCTCCTTCAAAGACTCCATCTCCTTTGACAGTCATGTCATTTGATTATACCTCCCACCCCTCTTCATTGCAATCCTCTACCAAGCTTTTAGTTACCCCTCCTCATTCATTAAGGCTATCAACACTTGACTCATGTTCTTTTTACCTCTACTCCTGTCACCATTTTTGGTGACTTCCCTATCTAGGTGAATGGCCCTACCAACATCTTGGCCCCA
>NW_004444026.1:6067615-6069429 GCF_000243295.1 Trichechus manatus latirostris | reverse complement strand
GTCTTCTGTGGCTATTCAGGTTTCAGTTTAAATATCACCTCTTCAGAGAAACTTCCCCTGACCATCAAAGCTAAGGTAGCCCTTCTTCCCAGTCACTCTGCCATATCACCATGTTAAATTCCCTTCACAGAACTTACCATTTCTCAAAAATTATCTCTTCCATTTATTTGTTTACTTATTTGTTGTCTGTCTCACGTCCCTGGAATGTAAGTTCCATGAGAGTTAGGATCTTGTTTGTCTTATCTACTCTTCTATTCCTAGCCACTAGAACACATAACACATGGTAAAAGTTTATTAGTATGAATGAATGAGTGAATGAATGAATGAGACTCAGGGAGGATAAGTAAATTGCCCAAGATCACAGAGCTCACAAGTGGCCGAGTCACAATTTGAACCCAAAACTATGTGACTCCAAAGCCCATGCTTCCAGAATACTTTACTGTCACAAAACAAAATGTGACCAGGGTTTCAATTCATGAAATGCTTTTATATACATTATGCAATTTACTCCTCACTGTAATCTGGCATGATATAATAATAGCTTTGTATTTCCCAGATGTGGAAACCAAAGCTCCGGGAGTTTTCGTAACTTCTCCAAGGTCACAGACCTGGTAAATAGCAGGGCAGAGATCTTACTTTCCAGGAGGTATACTTTTCTCTAAAGCTCATGTTCTGATGCTGATCATCAAGGGTATTTTATACATGAGAATGACTCATTAGGGCCATTCATTAGGAAGCCGAAGTAGGGATCGAGAAGCACATGAAATGTACTGAAGTTGACTAAGATCCTGCCCCTAGGGAAAGCAGAGCTATGGGCCCTATGACAACTGCTTGGGATTTGTACAAGGATAACAACCACAAAACAAATGTGGTTTGGGGATCCTTGAAGGTAACATAGGGGCTTCACTGCCTTGTAGGAGTTAAGGTGTTATAAGCGTAAATTGGGCATGTCCTAAGGTGAAGATCTGTTTCTTTCCACAGGTCTGGCTTTCTTGCCTGGCAGTCTGTCTTACCTCATTGGCACCAACCTCTTCGGTGTATTGGCCAACAAGATGGGCCGGTACGTAGCCTGGGGAGCAGAGGAGGGCATAGGAATGTAAGATGAGAGAGCTCTTTGAGGTTATCCCTGTAGCTAGGATGAGGAACAGCTTCTCTGAGATTGAAAGTTTGGGACAAGTGCACCCTGCTAGTAACTGCACACTGGGAAGATGGGGATTGGGTGGATGGTGAAGGCAGCATAGAAAAAAGGATGGTCCTGAGCTGGTTGCTATAGAAGAGGCAGTGGATGTGTGAGGAACAATCTTCTCTCTAGGTGTTTTCTGTCCAGTTAAAGATATAAAATAACTCCATAGGCAACAGCTATGGGAAAAAAACAAAAACAAAAAACAACATCACAGTACATGGAGGAGGGGGGGCACAGTTAGTGGTTGCCAGATGGTTCCCTGGAGCCCTTGGGAATTTCACAGAAGTGCCTTAGAGGCCTCCAAGGGTTGGAGGGCTGAAGGTGTAAGTCTGGATTCTGTTTCTCTGCTACAATCAAAACAGCTTTATTTTCACCTTTGGAGTTCAGCTTTTTTTGTAATTTTAAGTTTAAAAACCACTGCTAGGAAATCAGAGAAGGGAAGAAGCTTGGCATTCTTGAGGGTTTTGAAGTGGACCTTGAAGAAAACAAAATGTAAATAGGTTAGAGGTAGCAAGAAGGCGGAGAATGAACTGGAAAACAGCATGAATTAAGTTTGGGGGTTATTCCCATGGGTCAAGTACCTTCTTAGTCAGCTGATTCCTCTTCTAAGGAAAAGAAGAATGTATGCCAT
>NW_004444026.1:6065170-6066861 GCF_000243295.1 Trichechus manatus latirostris | reverse complement strand
TTAGGGGATCTGTGTCTTAATCTCTAGCATCAGAATATTTAGGAGAAGAAGAAAGAAAGAAGGGTATTTCCATTTTCAAGAGCCCCCTTTAAGCTCTCTGAGCCTTTTCTTTCTTCTCTCTGATGCTCAGTATCCTCATTGGTGTAGGAAGGATTCTAGCAGTACTTATCTCACAGGGTTGTTGAGATAATCCACATAAATCTGGAGCACAGTGTCTGGCACACGGTGAGCCCACAGTGAATCTTAGACAACATTATTGATAAAATATAAATACCCCTTGAGGAAGCCACACCTGAAATTGTTATCAGCCATCAACGTCTAAACAACATGTTGAACCATTGAGGGCTGGTGACACCCAGGAGAGGGCAAAGAGTCAGTGTGCTGGGGTGACAGGGTTGGGTAACAGAGAGGGCAGATATGTAGGGAGGGAGGTAAGGAACTAATGAAAGAGTGAAGGAAAGTCCCTAGTGTGGGCTTGGGAGGATGACGAGAATGAGTTTCATAGGCTTGCGATGTGCCACCCCAGACCATGCCACCTGCTCCTCTAGTTTATGAATAATTGGTTGTTGGCCTGTGTCCTCTGTCTTCTTGTTCCAACACGCACAGTACTAGGGGTTTAAATAAAACCTTTGGATGATGTGGCTAATGGAAAAGAGAGGCAACTCCACTCAGTGAAGACTGAGGACAGAAGTGTGTGTTTGGGTAGGGTGGGGTGAAGAAAGGGGAAGAATAGTCCATGCACCAGAGAAGGACCATTGTTATGGTATAATGGAGCCAAGTCTGAGGCTCAAACTTGATCCTGGAATTTTAGCCCAAATGGCACCAATCTTGTTTTTATGTCTTTGAATGGAAGTGAAGATTCTTCTTTATAGGGAAGGTGTGAAAATGCAAAGAGACAATTATGTGGCACATAGTGCGTGCCTAATACGTTCATTTCATGTGAGAACCGTTGGAGCACTGCTCCTACCATGACCCAGTTGGACTTCTGATGGCTTCTTCCTCCTTCCTCCCTGCAGGTTCCTCTGGCTCACAATATTTCTGGCCTCATTGGCCCCATTGCAGGGCTTGGCTTTGCCATAGGTAAGTAGTGGCATTTAGGAAAATGAGAAGCCCCTGAATGTTGGTTTGGGGTCAGTTGTTTTCCTTCCCTTTTTGTCATCTGAGGAGGTGGGTGGAAAGCAGAAGGAGCAGGAGTGTGGCTGGCAGGGATGTGGGGAGATGAGCTCATAGTTCCCACATGAAATGAGTGTCCTTGCTGAGAGGGAGGACCGCAGGCAAAGGGCATAGACCAAATGAAGCAGGAAAGGGCAGGATGCCATGGGCAGGAAGGGGCCATGGGTAGAGCTGACTGACAGTGTCCTGTTTGCTCTGGCCACAGGCATGGTGGATTCCTCTGTCATGCCCATCATGGGACACCTAGTAGACCTGCGCCACACCTCTGTGTATGGGAATGTCTATGCCATCGCTGACGTGGCTTTTTGCATGGGCTTTGCTGTAGGTATGTTGGGGGTGGGTGGGAAAGAGGGAACACCCAGGACCTAGTGCCCCACTCTCCCTTATCTGCTATTTTGTACTAGTTAGAAGTGGAGCCAGAAGGCTGATCATCCTAAGGTTCTGGAGATATTTGACCTGAGACATCCTTTGGATCCCCCTGTTGCCCCTAGCATGGTGTCTTACATTTGTCTTACATG
>NW_004444026.1:6063306-6064114 GCF_000243295.1 Trichechus manatus latirostris | reverse complement strand
GAAGAGACCAGAAGAGATGTGCAATGTTTTCTCTTCCTGCCCCTCACTGCAGGCAATTCTGAGCCAGGACTGCCCCATGGAGACCCGGATGTACGCAACCCAGAAGCCCACAAAGGAGTTTCCCCTGGGGGAGGACAGCGACGAGGAACCTGGCAGTGCGGAGTAGCAACAGCTGGTTCCTGAGCCTTGGCACATGGGGTGCTCAACTGGCTTTACTTCTCTCTTCCCTGGGAATCTCCTTTCCTCCCCTCCCACAGGTGCCATCCCTGGTTTGCTCCTCACCTGTGTAACCATGGCTGACCCTGTACGCTTTGATGCCTGAACCAGCCTATCTCTTGTGGGAGGACAGGCTGCTGTGAGGCTGATTAAACTTGAGCTGTGACGAGTTCTGCAAGGGGTGACTCATTTCCTGGAGGCGGCAGTGAGCATGATGTGCCTCTGAAACCAGTAGGGGCACCGGCAAGCCTCTTTCTATCTGTCGTCTTATTTTACATTGGCACATTCTGAACAGGTTATAAAGGTTTTGTTCTCTGTGACTCAACATGTTCCTTCCTGGGTTTTCCCAGCTGAGTTGAGAAAGCATTTTCAACGTTGTACTGCTGCCAAATTGCCAATTGTTGATTTTTTGGGGCCTGGTTTTTGTAAGCTGAGTGGCTTTTCTGTGGTAAACATAGTGGCTAAAAGTGACTTTGCCCTCAGTGAATGGGGGTCTTCCTATTTTCTTCATTATCAGATGGAAAGGGAAAGCGAGCCTGTTTCACGTGTGTGTGCGTGACTGACATTCTCATTATTTCCCCTGGGAATTTCT
>NW_004444026.1:6062232-6063206 GCF_000243295.1 Trichechus manatus latirostris | reverse complement strand
AATCTCAACTGTGGATTTCATGATATGAGGGTTATAATGAGGCATTGTTTGTACTTGCTAATGAGTAAGTTATCACCTAATTCAGACATGGTATACTAGGCGCTCTTCTATAGAAAAAGAGTGTGTGGGCAAGTACAGTAGGTACTATACATAGTAGGACATTTTGCTACCTTTTGAAACACCTGTTGTTGGGAGTTAGGGTTTCAAAGAGATGGGAGACATGGTCCCCACCCTGAAGTATCTTCCCATCTATTTGGAAAGACAGGTATAAACATCATAGAAATCATCAGTGCTGAAAATGAGCATGCACTCTGTGTTCAGGAACAAGGAGGCAGGAAGGTGCAGAGTTTGTGTCGGGAGCAATGGCCAAGGCAGAGGCAGAGGCAGGAATGGAGAGACCCACAGGGTCAGACGGTGGGGTGCCTGGATATCAGATCAGGGAGCTCAGACTTTGCTCTGGAGTGATACTGGCTCTGATTACTACACTTCTCCGAAGGAGTTTGGTAGGTTCAGTGAAAACTCCTGATTACCTGAACACTTTCAAGTTGAACCCCACCATGAATCCTTATCACTTGGACAATGGAACCTCAGGTTACCTGATTTATGGATATGTTTTGTTGTTGTTCCCTTCTGTAAGTCGGCCCTCAACTGTTGGTGACCTCATACCCAGTAGAGTAAAATTCTGCCTGGTCTTGTCTCTTCCCCATGGTCAGTTGCAGATCTGAGCATTGTGATCTACAGGGTTTTCATTGGCTGATTTTCAGAAGTAGATTGCTAGGCCTTTCTTCCTAGTCTGTCTTAGTCTGAAAGCACTGAAACCTGCTCAGCATCATAGCTACATGTAAGCCTCCACTGACAGTTGGGAATTGAACCCAGGTCTCCTGCATGGAAGGTGAGAATTCTACCTCTGAACCACCACTGCTCCCACGGATGTGTTTTTAGAGATTTGGTATTAACTAGACATAGTTGTCAAA
>NW_004444026.1:6059314-6060465 GCF_000243295.1 Trichechus manatus latirostris | reverse complement strand
GTGGCTTTGGCACACAGCACACTTCCAGTGGCTTTTAGCATATTCACAGACATGCAACCAACTACCACAGTCAATTTTAGAACATTTTCATCACCTCAAAAAAGAAATCCCATACCCTTTAGCTATCACTACCCTACTTCCCCATCCCCCAAGCAACCAGTCATCTATCTACTTTCTGTCTCTACAGATCTGTCTATTCTGGACATTTCATATGAATGTGGTCCTTTGTGACTGGCTTCTTTCACTTAGCATAATGTTTTCAAGCTTGACCCATGTTGTAGCCTGTGTTAATACTTCATCCCTTTTTATGGCTGAATAATATTCCATCTGTGCAGCTGCTGTGCTGAGGCCTCCTGCGCTACTCTCTGGAACTGGATCTCCAGTTTCCTGGATTCAGTATCTTCCTCTTTCTTGGTGGGTTCCTATATTTTGGTGGAACACAGTCTCCAATAACATCTGTCCATACCTCAGATGGATGCATGGGAGGTAAATAATTTGAGACATCAAATGATGTATGTCTAAAAATGTCATACTTGATTGATAGCTGTTTAGGTGTAAAATTCTGGGTTGAAAATCATTTTTCCCCAGGATTTTGAACACTTTATTCCTTTGTCTTCTAGATTTCAGGGCACTGTTGAGACATCCAGGTGGTGCAGTGGTTAAATGCTTGGCTGCTAGCCGAAAGGTCGGCGGTTCGAACCCACCAGCCGCTCCACAGGAGAAAGATATGGCAGTCTGCTTCCGTAAAGATTTACACCTTGGGAACCCTATGGAGCAGTTGTGTTCTGTCTTATAGGGTCATAGGGTCATATGGGATCAACTCTACAGCAACAGGTTTTTTTTTTTTCTTTTTTGGTTGAGACACCTAGTACCATCTGATTCTCCATCCTTTGAATGGGATCTGCTGTTGCATTGAACTTTTAGGATCTTATTCCATGTATTCTGAAATTTCACAGTAATGAGGCTTTGTGGGTTTTTTTTTTAATTGTGGTAAAATATTCACAAAATAAAGTTAGCCATTTTAACCCTTTTCAAGTATACTAGCCAGTGGCATTAATTACATTCACCATGTTGTGCAACCAGCACCATCTGTTCCTAAAACTTTTTCATTACCCTAAAAGAAGCTCTGTACCCATTAAGCAATAACTCCC
>NW_004444026.1:6055974-6057668 GCF_000243295.1 Trichechus manatus latirostris | reverse complement strand
CCTGTGTCTGGTCTTATCATGGGTAATCAAGGGGGTCATCTGTGAGTCTCTAACTCAAATGGGGAAGGTGGCTCTTTGCAGTGCCCTGTTTTCTGGAACTCAAAGCACAAGGGGATGTCTTTACCTTCACTCTTTTCCAGGATCACAAGGCTCAGGTAAAATTCAACGTTGTCAGCACCTCTCCCCTGCCTTCCACTATGCCTGGTGTCCTCAGTTTGTATTCTGTCTAGCTCCATTTTTATTACAGAATAAATCCTTCTACCCAGGTGGTAGGTGGGCTATTGGCTGGCTTTAGGTCACAGAAGATGGGACCCAGGTGTCTGTTCCTTATATAGACTTTTTTCACCCTAATCTAATTTTTTCAGCCTATTATCTTATACCACCTTCAATTCCTAATCATTTTGGGGTTCTGTGACATAAAATTGGCCTTATTTTTATTGGCATCCTCTTCTACATGAATGTGGTATTCAGATGTCTCACTTTGGCTGATTCTTCTTTCAGTTTTCATCCAATATTTCCATTCCAACAATTAAAAAAATGTTGCTAGCTCTCATGTGCTGTCGTCCACTTTACCTAAATGTTTTCTCATATGGTCGCCATTAGAGCTTATGTGGGTCTTTATTCACATCTTTCCAGCTCATTTAAAGGTAGATGGGGAAAAATTACTTATAGTTTTAGTACATTTATAAGGACATTGGAGGGAGCCAGAGTTGAGACAGTCGTGGAAGAGTGGTGGGTGCACCTGCATTTATTTCTCACCTTTGATGGAGTCTGAAGTTAGGTGTTCCCTTTCTCTAACTGGCATGATTACTCTTGCTAGCAATTGTTGTTGTTGTTAGGTGCCTTCGAGTCGGTTTCGGCTCATAGCGACCCTATGTACAATGGAATGAAACACTGCCCAGCCCTGAGCAAGTCTTAAAATTGTTGTTATGCTTGAGCTCATTGTTGCAGCCACTGTGTCAGTCCGTCTCCTTGAGGGTCTTCCTCTTTTTCGATGACCCTTTACTTTACCAAGCATGATGTCCTTCCCTAGGAAGTGGTCCCTCCTGATAACATGTCCAAAATATGTGAGATGAAGTCTCGCCATCCTTGTTTCTAATGAGCATTCTGGCTGTACTTCTTCCAAGACAGATTTGTTTGTTTTTGCCAGCAATTAGCTGGGCCAACCCCTGGCTGACCTTACTTGGCATGCACGGTATGTGTAGCATGCGAGGCTGGGGGTGAATGAGGCTGGGATCCCCATTCTGTGTTGACTTCCGTATCTGGAACACTTTCCAGAACTTGTGGTAGCAACAAAATCCACACCTACGAGACTCCACTCTGGCTGCCCCTAGGTCCATCCTGACCTCCAGCCCCTGCCGCTCTGTGCTAAGGGGTTTCTACAGAAACCCCTTCCAGTGACTCTCTGAGGGCTTTCCCTTCACCTAGGTTGAATCAAAGGTTATCCCAACTTCAGTTTATCTGGTCATATCTGCACCAGAAGAAATTCTTTACAGTATCTGTCATGTGCATGTCTCCTTCATAGCTTCCAGAACCGATACAAGTCATTAACAGGCATTTAGAAGGGTTGGGGTGGGGCAGACTTAAAAACGCTCAGCTCACTATCTTACCTCAAGTTCTGGGATTTCCTCCACTGCCCAACAGTTTTCCTTTGCTTTCGTTTAAGATTTTTAAAAATCTCTTTTCTTCTCCTC
>NW_004444026.1:6054630-6055517 GCF_000243295.1 Trichechus manatus latirostris | reverse complement strand
TGTTTGGGTGGGACTGTGTGATAGGCTAATTGTGGCCTGCCAAGGGGATTGATCAGTTTACCTTAAAAGAGAGCCAATCCCAGTGCAGAGGGGAGAATCCCAGCACCTCTAAGGAAGAACAGCCAGGAGCCAGCATGTCCTTTGGATCTGGGATTCCTGCACTGAGGAGCTCCTGGACCCAGGAGACAGAGTGCAAGCTGTAACCTTGAAGACGGTGAGAAGCGGTGGCAGGAGAGACCCAGCAGCAGAGACCTGGCAGCAGGAGATGACGTGGTGGGCTTCTGGCCCCTGGAGAGAGAAAGCTGAGTGCCTTCATGCTGAGGCTGAGGGCCAGGGAGGGAGGTGCCTTTAAGCACAGCTGGGGAGAGGCTGTCCTGATGAAGGAACTGTATCCTGAGTGTTCCTGAGCCTGATTGGTAACTGTTGCTTCCTTTACAATAAACCCCATAATCGTGAGTATGGTCTTTGAGTTCTGTGTGGCCATCGCAATGAATTAGCGAACCCAACAGAGAAGTAGAGAGTGCTGCCTGAGGGACAGTTGGTGTCAGAGTTGGTAAAGATGGCTGAGAGAGGAGGCGTGTCTGACTTCTGCTTCACAGGAATCAGCCTTGGGCTGTTGATCTTGGTTCTCCTTTCCCCTTGTGAAGTTAGAGGAAGTAGAGGTCAGACACTTCACGCATGCTGTTTTTACAATTTCAGTACATTCTTTTTTATTGTTGTGTATTATCAAGATCCTGCTTACAATTTTAAACAACACTCTAATCACAATGTAGTAAAACTACAGATTAAAAATGAAATAGAAAACAGAGGACCCTCTCTCTGCAAATTAAATCACATTGGTATTTACATTCAGAAAATTGTAACATATGGTTTGGTCTGTGTGCCTA
>NW_004444026.1:6051988-6052790 GCF_000243295.1 Trichechus manatus latirostris | reverse complement strand
ATCTAAGCTCTTTCCTCTATAAACCAATATGTCAACAAACATCTGCTCCAGAACAATGCTTAATATGGGGCTCTTCTTTGAGCAAGAATTATTACTAAAATTTGGATGGGCTGTAGAAATCTTTCTGAAATTTAAATAAATATGCCACGTCACCTTCATCTGTTCCCAGCTTCCTTCTCCTACCTCCTGAGCCACCTGTCAAACTGCGTCTCAGCGGTCACAGTGGAATTGACCTTGGATTTCCAGAATTTGACTGACTTGCACAAGTAGAGGTCAATTCCCCATTATTTCCAGAAGAGGGCAGTAGAGTCCACATTATATTTGTTTGACACTGAACTTGTAGGCTGAATGGGTTTGCCTAGACAAATTCTGATGAGTCATGATGTTGGTGACTTACTGATCATTTACTAGCTACTGATCACTGTGGGCCTTACACATACTTACAAACTTTAAGAAAAGTTTATTTTCAGTATTTCATTCTCTTTTTCCCTCTACAAGGTCACTATGGGTCAGAATCGACTTGACGGCAACGGGTTTTCCCTCTTACTTTGCAGTTGTCTACATCCTTACCTTCCCTCATAACGTCCTCACGGCTTTAGCCTACCTGAGCTAAGAATACTAGCCTCTCGCTCTGCCCTGTTTCTGACCTCTGTTGTAGGGGAAAAACATCATAAAGTTTAGGAAAGCAAAAAGAAAGTTTTATTCAGCATATATTCAGAAAGGCAGAAGTGGAATCAGACAACCATGCTGCCAGAGCCATGTCTGCCGGAGTCCAAGGAAATATCACAGAACAGACAAAAGT
>NW_004444026.1:6048173-6050067 GCF_000243295.1 Trichechus manatus latirostris | reverse complement strand
GGGAAAACCCAAAGAGATTTTACAGAGTCCCTAGATGACATCAAGGTTTAAGCATTTGACTACTAACCCAAAGGTTGGTGGTTCGAACCCACCCAGAGACACCTTGGAAGACAGGCCTGGCGAACTGCTTCCAAAAGGTTACAGCCTTGAAAACTCTATGGAGCAGTTCTATCTGCACACAGGGGGTTACTGTGAGTGGGAATCCTCATGAGTGGGAATCAAGTCCATGGCAACTAACAACAACAAAGAGGTTTACACCCCATCAAGCTTTGAGTTCACTATGGTCCAGGCTTTGACCTCAGACTCTCTCTTCAGAAACAGAAGCATTACCGACCATCTCACTAGGGTTGGTGTCACCAAGTGGGGTAACTCATGGTGTCACCCGTCCCCCATAGACCTGCTTTCATACCAGACCGTACAGAATCCTTAGTAATGTTTTTTGTACTAATGTTGCTTGTAAATTGTAATTCCTCTATATCACTCCTTCTTTTCCTTTAATTACTACTTCATTCTCAAAAACGTTCTTGCTATAGGTTCACAAATACTAATTAATACAACACTGTAGCTAAAACACCTGAAAATTTGACAAAATCATCGACTTATAAAAACAATGGCAGCAACGAAAATAACAACGCGTGCTTGTAGCACGTGCAGACTAAACTATGTAATTAGAAGCGTTATTGTAACTGGGTAATAACGGCAGCTCTAACCAGAGCACATTAGAAGGTTCCAAAGGTATAGGTATATCGATACATGTAAGCTGGACTTATGAAAAATATTTTTGCTGTTATAACTAACTATAGGGATATTTTTATAAAAAATAATAAATTTCTGCTGAAACACTGCACAAAAATTTTATAGACAGTCATTTTGGTGTCACCCCCGCTGACAGTGTCCCCCGGTATGGCGTGGACCCCTACACCTCCCTAGTGACACCACTGTGAGTAGCTTTGTTTATCAGATACAATAATGTCCTGTGAATATAATACGTAATGTTATCTTACACTTGATTAAATTGCTTCACATCATATTTGTTCCCTTACAAAATCTGATTTTTTTTTTTTTTTTGTTATTGTTGGTCAAATTTGAAATGGTGTTCAATGCTAGGAACATGTTTTTGTTAGCTGCCGTTGGATTGGCCCCTGGCTGGTGGTGATCCCATGCACAAAGAATTGAAATGCTGCCTGGTCTGGTGCCATCCCCATGATTGGTTTCAGATCAGACCACAGTGATCCATAGGGTTTTCACTGGCTGATTTTCAGAAGCAGATTGCCTGGCATTTCTTCTAGTTCCTTCCTCTGTACCTCTATATCCACAGGTGTGTGAGGCCATCTCTGGTGAAGAATCCGGTAGTCTATGCACTTGGCAATAAACCAAGGCAGAAGGACCCCTTTCTGACAGCTTGTTTGGAATTTCCAGACTTTAGCTTGAAGCTTTGGGGGCTATAAACCTGTAAACCTCATCTCCTCCAGCTCCAGGCATTTTGGGGAAACCCAGAGTGCTCTGTGGCAATCCAGCCAGCAGGTGGCGCTCCAAGCTCCCCAAAGCTCCAAAGTTGCTGCAGGTCCTAGAAGTCCTTGGCTCCATTCGCTCCTCACAAGGTGCACTTTCCTGCCCTCACCCTTCTGGAATGGCAGGGATCTTGAACTTCTCTGGGGTTGCAGTTAGAGAAATTTCACTAATCTCCCTGAGTGGGAATCTGATGGGCACTGACTGCCACCTCTGTTCGTTTAACAATGGCATCTGGAATTAAGTTCTCTAGCTGTCGCTTTTCAGTACACTTATACAAGGCATAAAACATTCCTGTCATCCATCCCTTACATGTGCTCCAAGCAATTTAACCCCTAAGGCTTCACTGTGAGAAGGAACTAAGGTATTAGCAGAGGTCAACCTG
>NW_004444026.1:6043482-6046395 GCF_000243295.1 Trichechus manatus latirostris | reverse complement strand
AGGCAGACATTACAGTAAGTTATGTTAGGGGCTGTAACAGACATGTGGCCATAGACTGCTGTCGGGGCCTGGCACTGGACCCATTGTCAAGAGACCCAGCTCCCAGGCCTGCCTCCCTCTCCCGAGCAATATGTTCTTGAAAAGGTCACTTCTCCCTCTAGGTTTTAGTTTCCTCATCTGTAAACAAAGGGGTTGGTAAAACTGAAAACAACTCAAACATCCATCATTCGTACAATGGAATAATAAATAATAAATAATAAATAAATAGTGATATTCTTATACAATGGAATATTATGCTGTGCTAAGAATAATGCATGATTGCTACCCTCAACGACATGGATAACGCTCAAAACGTAATGTTGAGGGAAAGAAGACAGACACAAGAGAGTACATACTGTAATAGTCTGTTTAGATGAGGTTCAAAACCAGGCAGTGCTAATGTATGGGGTTAGAAGTCAGTGGTAACCCTGGGAGGGGGCAGCCACCAGAAGGGGTCAGGGGGCTGGCCTGGATGCAGATAACGTTCTGTTTCTTGATTTCAATAGTGCTTCGTGAGTCTTTTCATTTAGGATTTGTTCACCTTTCTGTTCGTATATGATATTTTTTACTTAAAAATTTGCTTAAAAAGAAATGAGGAGATGGGACTGTGTTCTCCCTTCTAGAGTTAAATCACATCAAAGAGCTTGGACCAGCCTGGAATGTGGACCCGTCTCTTACCCCACATGGCTGCATTTTTCATTCAAGGACTTCTCAAAATCTTATATTCCAAAGCAGGTCAATGGACTTCAAACCCTGCTCCAGGCCAAAGAATCTTGCGGGGTTGTCTCGTGGGTTTGGGGAGGGTGTTCAGGCAGTCCCCCATCATCTTTCTTTCCCAGCATTTTTAACTGATGTGTAACTTACCCTGGGCAAATGGACAAATTGTACACAGCTTGTTGAATCTTTACTGGAGACTTCTTGTGGAGCCATCATCCAGATCAAGATAGAAAACATGCCCAGCTCCCCAGAAGTCTCCCTCTTCCCCCACCCAGTCAGTTAACCCCCAAGGGTAACCATCATTCAGGGGAGTGCTACTTTAATCTGTTTTAATTATTGGGCACCTAGGTAAGACTTCATTTCAACAAGTTTTCTGAGGATAAAACTAGTTTTTAAAAATGTAAAGCTGCATTTCTCTTCCCTCCTGGGAGCTACTTACCTTTCTGTATACACAGAAGTATCCCTGCCCTTCTAATATGACTCACTCTTTCCACTATATAGGAAAAAGGTCAATAACCAGTGGACTGAACAGGCTCTAAATCATGGCTAAACTTTTCAACAAATGCTACTGCTAATTCCTCAAGTCCCTGATGTCTCCACAGAGCTGACGCTCCCTCCTCAGTGCTCCCGTAGTGCTTGTGCGTTGTAAAGGTACCATGATGCCATTGCTGTTTACAAGCCTGTTTCCTTCTGTTACTCTGACTATGATAGGATGAAAATGGAGTCACTTATGCTATGCTCCATGTCAGCAAACCGAAATCTAGTTTTTATTTTTTGTAAATACCTCATCTTCCCAGGAGTTGGAACCCAAGCCAATCAGTTGACTCTCTCAGAAATGAAAACCTAAGCTAACCAATTAGAACTTGCCTACTCAGTTTAACCTAGTTCAAAATTTCCCCTTCATCCTAAATAAGGAAAGAAAATGTCTGCCAGCCTATCTGAAATTTAGCCAGTATGGTTCCTTGAGTATACCACGGACTGCCAAAAGAATGAAAACATCTGTCTTGGAAGAAGTACGACCAGAATGCTCTTTAGAAGCAAGGATGGTGAGACTACATCTTACATACTTTGGACATGTTGTCAGGAGGGATCAGTTCCTGGAGAATGACATCATGCTTGGTAAAGTAGAGGGTCAGTGAAAAAGAGGAAGACCCTTGAGGAGATGGATTGACAGTGGCTGCAACAATGGGCTCAAGCATAACAATGATTGTGAGGGTGGCGCAGGACCGGGCAGAGTTTCATTCTGTTGTACATAGGGTCACTATGAGTTGGGTCCAACTCGACAGAACCTAACAGGCAACAACAGCTTCCTTGTTCCTGTGTGTCTGTGACTATAAACCTTCAGCTTTTTACCGCTCTTTGGAATGCTTGTCTAACTTCCAAACCAGATGTTCCTTGCTTCATGAATTGAAAAATAAAGCTTACGAGTTTTCACACAGATTTAATATTGTGGCAATTTAAATTTTTAACACTTCCATGGAATGTGAGCTCTGGAGGAAAGGGATGTTCTGTTCATCTTTACTCTGGAGCTTGGTAGATAGCAAACTGATGGAGGGATGGTGTGGGAGGCAGGATAATAGGTTACCAAAGATGTCCATGTCTTAATCCTTGGAACCTGTGCATATGCTTCCTTACATTGCAAAACGACTTTGCATCTTTGTTAAGGATCATGAGAAAAGGCAAGGAAAAATCTTCTCTAGATTCTCCAGAAAGGAACACAGCCCTGTTGACACCTTAATTTTGTCTCAGTGAGACCTATGTTGAACCTCTAACCTAAAGAAATTTTACGATATAAATCTGTGCTGTTTTAAGCCACTAGGCTTGTGATAATTTATTGTGGCAGTAATACAAAACTAATACAAATAGAAAAAATGGCTGGAGAGAGAGAGAGAGAAGTTTGAATAAATGGCTAAGGAGGGAAATGAGTGATGATTCTTTACTTACTTTATATATATATGGAGCCCTGGTGGCACAGTGGTTAAGAGCTTCGGCTGCAAACCAAAAGGTTAGCAGTTTGAATCCACCAGCCACTCCTTGGAAACCCAATGGGGCAGTTCTACTTTGTCCTATAGGGTTGCTATGAGTCGGAATCCACTTGATGGTAATGTGTTTTATATATATGTATATATACACACATTTGTGTATATATACACACAC
>NW_004444026.1:6039666-6041202 GCF_000243295.1 Trichechus manatus latirostris | reverse complement strand
TTTTAACATGGCCATAGGGTCACTATGAGTTGGAATCTACTCAGCAGCAACGGGTTTTAATATGGCCATGTTTGTTCTTTAGAAAGATCTCTTGGGCGGTCATGTGGGGTTAGATTGAGTCGAGGAGATACTGTGAGCACGAGAACCAGTTAGGAGTCTCTTAATAACAAGGGAGAAAAGACAAGGGCCTGGAATGAGGCAGTAGCGGGGAAAATGGAGGAAGACAGCAGGAATAAAAGAATGGGTAGAGTTCATTAGAATTTGTAAAAATGAATGTAGAGAATGAGGACTAGAAGGATGTGCCAAAAAAAAAAAAGGTGTTGATACACCAGCGTTTACTGTGCCTTTTCCACAATAGTCAAAAGATGAAAACAACCCAAATGTTTGTCAGCAGATGAGTGGATAAATAAAATGTGGTATTTACATATAACGGAGTATTATTTAGCCATAAAGAGCAATGAAGTTTTTTTTTTTTTTTGTGAGGAAGTTATTTATTTATTCATTCAATAAGTACTGAGGCTGGACTGTGAGCTTAACACTGTGCTAGGCATTGTGGGGATACAAACTTTCATTTACTTATGTGTTGGGTGAGATTTAGTGAGTAGTTCACAAGGACTGGACACCTCGCTGGGAATAAAGATGGGGGAAGGCCCAGCTTGGCACAATGCAGGCCTTGAAAAGGACTTAGGAGGCACGTGCAGAGTTAACAGACCCCTGAAAGTGTGGGATTTATAGCAACTTATTTACAGGTCCCTGGGTGGCGCAAACGATCTACGTGCTTGACTGCTAGTCTACAGGTTGGTGGTTCAAAGGTACCCAGCGGTGCCATGGAAGAAAGGTCTGGCGATCTGCCTCTGAAAAGACCACAACTAAGAAAACCTTATTGAGTAGCTCTACGCACAGCACAAGGGGTTGCCACGAGTGGAAATCAACTCCACAGCAACCGGCTTGGTTTTTTTTTTTTTTTTAATAGCAACTTATTTAGTGGCTCAATTATAATATGGAATATTGTTTTCAAAAGAGTAAATTCCTACGAGGCTCTGGGCCAATTATTTAATGCTACATGTCAGCCGGTAATCTTCGGGTGTCAACTTGACTAACACTCACAAGCACAGTGTTCATCTGCCTCCTGAGTTTTGTTTTTGGCCAAGACCGAAACAGGAAGTTTGCCTCCCCCTCCCCCTCTTAACTCTAACTCAGGCATTTGTGCTCATGCGTCCAAACGAGATGAGTTAGGCCCTTTGTGCCCATTGATCAGAAGCTCACCAAGTCGTTGAAAGGCAGGGGGATCTCAGGAGCGAAGTCCAGGTCACATTTGTCCTGTTGCATACCTGGAGGCTCCAGACCTGGCCGCCATTGGATTGGCAGGAATCAGGGGATGATATTCTGGGTCACCCAAACCCGTTGCCCTCAAGTCCACCCAACTCATGGCAACCCCATGTGCCACGGAGCAGAACCAACTGCCCACAGGGTCTTTCTGCCTGCAACCCCCCCGCAGAAGCAGATTGCCAGGCCCCTCCTCTGCAATGCCACCAG
>NW_004444026.1:6036850-6037864 GCF_000243295.1 Trichechus manatus latirostris | reverse complement strand
GCCAGACGATACTCATCAAAGTAGGATGTAGAATGATTTCTTTATGAACTATGTTATGCCAATGGACCTAGATGTTCCCTGAGAGTATGGTTCTTAGCTTTCAAGCCCAGTAACTCAGTTCCATGAGGTATTTGGACACATCTAGGCTGTTTCCCTGTCTGTGGCGCCTGTGTGAAGAGCTATGAAGTTCTGATACATGCTACAACATGGATGGACCTTGAAAACGTTATACCAAGTGGAATAAGTCTGGCACAAAAGGACAAATATTGTATGATCCCGTTTATATAAAATATCCAGAATAGGCAAATACATAGAGACCAAAGTTGATTAGTGATTACTTACGCGGTACTGAGTTTTCTGTTAAGGGTGATGAAAAAATTTGGATGAGATGGTTGCTCAACATGTGAACATAATTAATGTCACTGAATTGCACACATAAAAATGGTTGAAGCAGCAAATGTTTTGTTTTATATATTTCTCACAATAACATTTTATTTAAAAACAATATGGTTTTGTGCCTCCAGCTTGGGTGATGGTTTCTGGTGATGGTCATTGGCCAAGTGTAGGAATAAAGAAGAAAGAGCAGAAAGGGGAACTGTATCTTAAATTAGAGGCCAGTTGGACAGGCAGGCAAAGAAGAGGGAGAAATAGAGCAGTATAAATGAATCTGGAAAAACTGGGGTTTGCTTAACTTTGAGAAGGAAGGCAGTTCAAGGAAGTGGTGGCCAGTAGCACTGAATGCCACAGGAAGGTCAAGTAAAAAGAAGACTGAAAAGAAACCGTTATAGGCAACAATTAGGGAGTCACTGGGGACCTTAGAAATGCTTTTTTTTCATGGATGTGAGAACCTGGCTGCGTAAGGATAAAAAATGAAGCCACTTCAGCTCAAATAGACTCCTGAGAGTAGGAGTCAACAGACCTGGGTACCAATTCCAGTGCTGCTGATAGTCACACCAAGCAGGTAGATCGCCCCTAGCTTCAGTTTCGCTTGGGGAAAGTGAGGGTAATAATACC
>NW_004444026.1:6035291-6036332 GCF_000243295.1 Trichechus manatus latirostris | reverse complement strand
TTTCCTCATTCATTAGGCTTAGTGAAGAGAGTCAGGGGAGACCAAGCATGAGAAAAACATGTTTCCTATTAGAACATTCCTGGCCCTGCCATCTTTTTTAGAAAGCCTCCCCTGGTGAGTCAGTGCATTGGCCTGTACTGACCTCCCACCAGGAGCTGAGTAGCAGATTATCCCACCATGGGCCCTTCAGACAGTTTGTAGACCTGCACACAGTTCCTGGTGCCCAGCAATAGTTAGCTAATCGGAAAGTCTAGTTTCCTAATTGAAATATCATTCTGCTTCTTTTAGGAATATTGTTTTTACCCTTTCTTTAAGGACAGAGTCTCCAAAACATTTCCTGTTGAAGAATTTTGATTTAGTTTCTTCCAGGGAATTGTAAGTAGAGGCAGAGGCGAAGGGAGGTTTGAGCCTCAAGGGTGTTGGCAGTGGAGGGGGCTGACCGGGGAGGAGAGTGGCAGCTGGTGGCTCTCTGTGTTTTGGGAATCATCTCTGAGCCCTTCCTAGCACCTGGCCCGTGACTGGAAGTAGAACGTGCTCAAAGAATGTTTGATGAGTAAGTGCATACAAGAGGTATGAATGAATGGACATGGAGTGAATGAAGAAGAACATGGAAATGGAATTGGAAAGAGATGTACTGGTAGATCAGTGTTGGGGACCAAGCAGAGTGAACATGTGGGCCAGCACATATGTTTCAGTAGGTACCTAAAGCCTTTCATCGAGTCTTGGAGTTGGCATACTCAGCCACACAGAAGTCCACATGCCTGGGTCACTTACTCCACCCCCGCTGATAAGGCATAGGAAAAACAGACTTTAGAATACTGAGGATTCTAAAGTCAGTCCTTGCAGGGTCTGCTTGTGGCTTGAAGAGGCCAAGTGGGGAATTATTCTAGCGAAACCACCCATCAGGCTGGCTCAGTAAGGGCATGTGTACCCAGCTTTCAAAGTTGGGGTTGAAAGTCGGAACATCCCGGCAACACTGCAAAGATCTGAATAGAGCAAGCATGGTGTTAACCCAAGTTAAAAGGCTATGTGATTCATTTC
>NW_004444026.1:6034183-6035061 GCF_000243295.1 Trichechus manatus latirostris | reverse complement strand
ATTTTTCACCTTCAGGGAGGTAGAGAGATCACTAAGGCCTCTTGGCTCTGACTTTCTCAGCTGCCAATTTATTCTCTTGGTTTAGGTTTAATTCTTACACATAGCAACTTGATTTGAGTATGTTAAAGTATGCCAATAATGCATGTAGAAATGTCTTCAAATCACCTAGGGAGAATGTCAGTAGGCCCAAAGGCTTGAAGGCCTTGGGTTTTCCTTCCTGGAGCCATCCCTGGAGTAGAGTGAATCTCCAGGCCAAAAGCTTGGTGGACTTCAATAGGAACTATCAGGAGCTTTCCTTCTGCCCCAGTGAACTAGGAGAGCAGTGGCTGACCCCACCTGAGCGTAGTTACTGGGCAAGGATAGATTATATTAATAGAAAACAGGTCTCTGATCCATTTTGAGAGAACAGTCTTATATATCCACGTCTGCTGATCCAGCACCTCCAGCCAGGAAGGCCAGCAGTGTTCTTTGCTATGATACAAACACAAGGGTATGTGCTTGTGCATGTCCTGGTAAATAGCCAGTGGGAACTCCAGTCCCAGGTGACTCTCGACAGTGAGGGAACTTGAGTAAGTCAACCACTGCAATGAATTCAATGAAGTTATTTTTTAGTTGTACATCATTTATGTACAGAGTTATGTCCTAAATTTTGTAAACAATAATATTTATAACTTTAAAATATATTTGGCATACGTACAGATACAATTTAGCATACATTTAATATAATACTAACATGGGTAATAATTTACTATAATACTAGAATAGCAAAAGTCCAAAAGATACTGGAAATATTAATATTTCTCTAATACAAAACGTTTTAATTCATGTATCAAGTGAGTTTTGTTTTTTATTGTCTGTTGTGCAGGACGCAATGCTTG
>NW_004444026.1:6032191-6033189 GCF_000243295.1 Trichechus manatus latirostris | reverse complement strand
GAAAGTTTTAAAGTATTATTTCAAGATGAAAAAGACTCATGGAGATCTGTGTAGGGCCTGCCAACAGACATTATATGACAAATGAATGAAATTATTTCTGACTGCCTTGTTAAGTACTATTGCTTTTGACTATTTCAGACCTAAAGAAAAAAATCACACATTCCAAATAAAGTTTTTTTACTTACTAATGTTTCAGTATAAACTTTTGTTTTAATGTCCAAATTTGAATGTAAATTTTATTTTATAAAATGTACTTGTTTTATAAATTTGATTTATTTACAATTATTCAAATTGAAAATACTAGTAGAACCAAGTTTAAAAAGTGACACAATTTTATATCCAGGTAAAGTGAAACAGCAATAACTAAGCGGGGCGAAAAAATGAAAGCTTTCAGAAGATAAAAAGAAAAGCATGTGTGAAGCCCTAAAGAAAATTCCAAAATTAACTTCCTTTTTTAAAATGTAATGAATCAAAAGAGATTTCTTCCATTGAATGCTCAAGTTTAATGCGTGCAAATCGTTGTACTAGTACTGCTGGTGCTGAAGTTACTAATAGCAATATGACTATAACAAAATTTGTTCCAAATTCTGCATCCATTCCTTATTGTAGTAAAAAAATTAATAATGCTGTAGAAAGTGAAACTATTTTAGAATCTGAAATTATCACATCTGTAGACTCCATAAATAACAGAAATATAGATCTTGCTTTGTGGAATAATTTTTCTTCTAATGATGTAAATTATTGGATCGAAAGAGGGCCAAGTGATTGTCAGCATCACAGTGGACCATTTAAAAATTCATGTCGAAAATTTCTGGACGGTAAACAAACAAGGTTCTGTGGCCAGAATATAAATTCTGGGGTGCAAAGCTAACAATGATAATTATAAGAGGGAGTGGTTACTGTATCCTCCATCAGTCGGCTCTGTATATTGTTTTGTTTGCAAACTAGTTCTAAATCATTTAATTCTCGATTTGCTACAGATGGATTTAACGATTGAC
>NW_004444026.1:6029621-6030898 GCF_000243295.1 Trichechus manatus latirostris | reverse complement strand
AATACTGCCGAACACTGATCATCAAGCAGTTCACCATTGCAGAACCATTAGGAAGAAACAAGTAAATGATGGAAGTACTCCAGAAGTATCACTGAGTGCCAGAGATCAATTTTGGGTAACCACGTACTACACCATCATTGACATGCTTGAATCTTGCATGAAAAGAAGGGTGAAAGTGTATGAAGCTCCTTCAGATAGATTTTCCTTTTTAAACAATGTGGCTATACCTGATAAAGGGTGTACGAAGGCATCCAAGAAATTAGTGCAGGCTTATTCTGATGACTTAAATACAAACCTTTTTGGAGAAGTGTGACAATTTCATTCTTACCTGAGAACTCAGTTTAAAGATTCACCTCGGATGCTCTGTTAACCCAGAACTGAAACCATTCCTGAAGCCTACTCTTCAGACAAAGATTAGACTGGACTATAAAACATAAAATAATACTAATGAAGACTGTGCTTCTTAGTTTAAACAGATACATGAGACCAAATGGGCAGCTTCTGTCCGGAGGCAGGATGAGAAGACAGGAAGGGACAGAAAGTGGCTGAATGGACACAAGAAACCCAGGGTGGAAAGCGGAGGGTGCTGTCACATTATAGGGATTGCAACTAATGTCACATAAAAATATATGTATAAATTTTTGTATGAGAAATTAACTTGAGCTGTAAACTTTCACCTAAAGCACAATTCATCTCATTCTGCTATAATGGCATACACCACTTTTGCATTCAATCACTAATATAGTTGCATTTAAAAAGAAGTTACATCATGGATAGCTAAGACACACACACATATACCTATACATGTATACATAACTCACATATCCCATTCGAACGCATGAGTAAGCAGACGAGAGGGCACCACAGATGATCAGTGTTTAAGGCCCTCACATGCCTTAATCCAGCCCTGGGTGCATTGGAAGAAAAACCTGGTGTTCTACATGTGAAAAATCAGCCATTGAAAACCCTATGGAGCACAGTTCTACTCTGACATACACAGGGTGCCATGAATTGGAATCCACTCGACGACAACTGGTCCTTCCCCCCTCCCCCACTCCAGTGGATAACATGTGACAAACTTAATATCCATTTGAGGACAGGAAACTCATTGTGAGCCCTTTTCCCAATGAGGACACAGCAGCCCCTCCGATTTAGGTAACTTTTCTAACAGTCACACACACTGATTTTCATCAGCTGCTCTGTTCCCTGGGCCACTTAGCCTTCCTAAATGTCTAAGTACCGGTGCAGTGAGTTCCTCAGAAGCCTGGCACTTCCTC
>NW_004444026.1:6026348-6027286 GCF_000243295.1 Trichechus manatus latirostris | reverse complement strand
ACATGGAAACTGGGTGGTTTCTGAAATGTGGTCCGTTGTTGAGTCAGCCTTGCTCTGCAGAAGACCCCAGATAGGAAGCTGACCTGAAACATGGGTTCAAGCCACAACTGGACCTGTTGGAGCAACAACATCACAATATTATGTCATATCATGTATCAAGTCATGCTCAGTTTGAGACGAAGTTCTGTTTCTAGCAGTCTCTGATGAAGGGACTTGAGCTGCACAGCACATTCAGTACTGGGGAGGAGAAGTAGCACCCTCTGGCAACCACCTATCTCCTCAATGGGTCTGTGATAAAATCTAAAACCAGAGACGGGGTCTCCTCTGGTCTAGGAAGAGATGAAAATTTAATACAAGATATGTAGGTGACAGTCCCTCATGGTAAACGACAACAACAACATCATCATCTTAAACTCGTGGAAATCTCCTCATTTGATTCAACAGTGACCTGGGATATGAGCGAGGCAGGTATTATTTGCTCTACTTTGTAGATGGAGATAAAAGTATCCTGTAAGGTTCAATGTCATGCCACGGTCACGTAACTAGTGAGTGGCAGAATCAGAACGCAAATCCAAGTCTTCTGGCTCCTGCCCACAGCACTTTCTGAACACTAACATGAAAGTTCTGTAAATGAACCTTCTTCCTTCTCTGAGTAAATAACCTGTAGAAATGGTATTATAATAAATAGTCCTTTAGAATAAATGTTTTACCTGATTTTTATCCAATTGACAGTCATCATTTATGATTAAAAGCAAAAAACACCTGATTTTCTGCTACTTCCAATGCAGGCAGGGGAAGAGGAAAGGAAAGAATCTCTGAGCTAAATTACAAACCAGCTCTTTCATTACTTCAGTGTTCTACTTTCTAGCAAAACTTATCCTTCAACTCCCACCTCTCCTCCCCAAGCAATCAAAATATACCTGAAACCAATTCTAAAT
>NW_004444026.1:6023125-6024925 GCF_000243295.1 Trichechus manatus latirostris | reverse complement strand
GCCTCGAGCAATGCACTCTTTTAAAGAATTATCTATGTGAAATCAAATTGACAACAGTAACTCTAAAACATGGGGGAGAAGTTTAGGGGGACAGAGAATCTACGTTAATGGTGGTGAAACAATATGGACAGAGATAGAATACTGACACAACTTGAAGAATGTAACCAATGTCATTGAACTGTGCTTGTAGAAAATGCTGAATGGGTGTATGTTTTGTTATGTATATTTTCACCAAACAAAAACAAAAACAAAAAAACCTGTTGATGTTGCATCAATTCCGACTCAGAGTGACCCTTGGACAGAGTAGAATTGCCCCATAGGGTTTCCAAGGAGTGGCTGGTGGATTCAAACTGCCAGCCTTTTGGTTAGCAGCTGTAGCTCTTAACCATTGTACCACCAGGGCTCCAACCCTTGCCCCTGCTGAAAAAAAAAACTATTTAACATTCCTTTTTAGTTATGTTAGCATAAATACGTGCATATGTACATAATATACAAATAAAATTTTAGAAAACACAAGCTAATAAATATTTCTGAGAGTTAGTGAGACTGAGTCAAAAACATGCAAATGAAATTCTAGATGGTGTCATAAGTAAATGGAATTAGAATCAGTGACAATAAAAACAAACCATTCAATTCAGTGTCTCTCAATGTTTTCAGTCTATATCCTTTTGGACAAACATAAAGATCTCACAACCTGCTTTTACGTTAATGGAAATTTAAAATAAATTAAATGTTGCCATTAAAAATTAAAGACTGAAAACAAACCAAAACAATAGGGCAAAGCTCTGCTTTGTTTTAAACCTCATATTTCTTCACCATCAATTTTTTGATATGCCTCTCACAATAACAAAATTCCTAACCTAAACACAGCTTTGTATAGCTGAGAAAATCATCCAGGAGAAGGAAAGTGACTTGGTGGGCTGTGTATCCCGATAATAAAAAAAAAAGGAGCCTTTTGCCATCAAGTGAATTCTGACCCAGGGTGACCCTATAGGATAGGGTAGAACTGCTCTGTAGGGTTTCTAAGGAGCAGCATCAGACAATCGAAAATTGAGGAGCACTGTACAAAATAACTGATCAGTACTCTTTTCAGAAGTATCCAGACTATGAAAGCCAAAAAGAAATACTGAGGAACTGTTCTAGATTAAAGGCAACTAAGGAGACAGGACAACAAAATGCAATATGTGATTCTAGATTGAATCCTGGTCCAGAAGAAGGATATTAGTGAGGCAATGGGCAAAATTTGAATGAAGTCTGTATATTAGATAATAGTGTTATATAAGTGTTAACGTCTTCATTGTGATAATTGTACTCTGCTCATGTAAAATATTAACATTTGGAAAACCCGGATGAAAGACATTCTAGAATCCTTTGTACTATGTATTTGTTTTTGTTGTTGTTAGGTGCGGATGAGTCAGCTGTGACTCAGAGACTTTACACAGAACAGAAGGAAGCATTGCTTGGTCCTTTGCCATCTTCATGATTGTTGATGTGTTTGAGTCCCTTGTTTCGACTATTGTATTAATCCACCTCATTGAGGGGTTCTCTCATTTTCTCTGACCCTCTACTTTACCAACCACGAGGCCCTTTTCTAGCAGTTGGTCTTTCCTGATGATGTGTCCAAAGAAAGTGAGCTGAAGTGTCACCATCTTCACTTATAAGAGGAATTTTGGCTGTTTTTCTTCTAAGATGGATTTGTTTGGTTTCCGGCAGTCCACAGCATGTTCAATATTCTTTGCCAATACTCGAGTTTGAATGCATAAGTTCTTCTGTCTTCCTTTTTTATTGTCAAGCCTTTGC
>NW_004444026.1:6021666-6022790 GCF_000243295.1 Trichechus manatus latirostris | reverse complement strand
GTGTTCAGAAGGGAAGCAATATACATTTCTAGAGTTCCAGATGTAACTGGAGGTGGAGGAGGAAAGGAGAGAAGGTGTTTGGTATGGTGTGGGAGAGTGAAGAGGTCCTACAGATTGGCACTAATATAAATTATAATTTGGATATTTGTGTTTAATATACCAAAATTTATTCACATTTACCTTATATGGTTATTGTGGGGTTAAGAAAAATAATGGATATAAAATGCTTAGGAAAGTCATTGGCTCATGGTAAGTGGTTAATAAATACTAGCCAGTTATTGTTGTCTTCATTGTTGTCATCATGGTTGTTACACGCTGGTGAAGCCTTGGGGTGTTCTGGTTACACACACACATTATACTTGGAAATTTTCACATCTGCACACACGTTTTTCCCACCAAGAGACTTCTTTCTCAGTTTGGCCCTTACTCAATTCCATTACAGTTTGTTAGGACACTAAAAATAGGATTGTAGGATTTATTTATGTTACTTATGAGTGTGTTCTTGACACTTTCCAAGGACCCCAAAATTAGTTCCAAAGAATGAATTTATGGTAAGTCTATTAAACCTTGGATGGAGATTCTTGTGAGATGAGAAACAGCCAAAGCAGTAGTGAAAAGGGGAGAAGAGGATTTTTCTACAAAATGAGGGCTACTCAAAGAAGAACATTAAATTTTTCTATTCAAAATGTGCTTCTCTAGAGAGCACAAACATTCACACTCAAAATGGGGGGATCATTACACTGCCCCTAGTCCTGTATTCCCATGTCTGCTGTCTGTGCTATAGCTAATAGGGTGACCATATGATTTATTTTTGAGAGTGGGAGGTGTGCTAAAACTAGCAGGAATTTATTGCCATAGAATAGGTTTAAACTGAGACAGTCTGGTGCAAAGTGTGATCTACCATCATCCTGTCTATGAAGGGATACTGTGGGGTTGGTTCTCTGCCAGTGTACAAGTCCTAAACCACCATGTGAGGCCAACCAACATGCACCCTTAGATGGCAGGCAGCTTCTCCTACAGAGCCTTGTCAGCATCCAAGCAGGAAAGATGGAGTGACAGCACACACACACATACACACACACACACACACACACACACACACACACACACACACACACACACAC
>NW_004444026.1:6013214-6021008 GCF_000243295.1 Trichechus manatus latirostris | reverse complement strand
TTGGCTGCCATACTTAGGGGTACATTTGAAACATGTTAGGAATTTTCAAAGAGACTTTGAATTGTTTTCAGATCATGAAACAATGAATATCTGTATATTTTATAGGTGCCACTTATTAAACAAATGCAATGTGGTTGATCCTTTCCCCCTGCTTTCCATGAAACTTAGATGAGAGATCAAAAAATCAAGATAAAAGTGAATGCCCCTCAGCTCTTGGTTTTATGACTCGCATTCATTTTTATGGGGTGCCAGGTAATTTTCAAGTTTAAATCCCTGCAATAAAATGCTCAGAAGGAAAGTAACATGTATCAGACAGGGACCATCCAAGAAACAGAAACCACACAGTAATCCGAACAGGGAAAATTTAATATAAGCAATTATTAACTACAACAGGGCAACAGTGTAATGGAGAATTGGCTAGTAGGAGTAAAGAGAACCCTAAAGAGTACAGGCTTTGCAGATATAAGCAGTCGCTAGCCCTAACATCTCCTTGAGGGTGCAGCCATGGCTCCCTGATAGCTAAGAAGTTTCTGGGGTGATATGCTTGAGGAAAAGGCTGGAAATCTGCCCTCTAGGGTACCATGGAAAGCTGTCCACATGAGGGTGCCACGCCTCCAAACCCACTGCAAAGCTACCCAAAGGAGTGCCAAGGAAAGCTGATGGCCTCTGGGCCCTGTGGAAGCAGGGGCTAAAAATGCCGCTCACTGCAGGAGTCAGATATTGGACAGACCATGCACTGCAAGTGCCTGGAAAAAGGAACACACAGGAACCATACTGTCTGATCCATAGGGGTTTCATTGGCTAATTTTTGGAAGTAGATCACTAGGCCTTTCTTTCTAGTCTGTCTTAGTCTGGAAGCTCCACTGACACTTGTCCACCATGGGTGACCCTGCTTGTATTTGAAATAATGGTGGCGTAGCTTCCAGCATCATAGTAACATATGAGCCACCACAGTATGACAGACTGACAGATGGGTGGTGGAGTGTCAAGATAGCCTAATATTTAAAAGGATGTTTCTGGTGTCTGGCTGCCTGAGTTTAACTCCCTGCTCCCTTCACTGATTTACTCTGACACCTTGAGCAAACCATTACCCTCTGGGCCTTATTTCCTCATGTGGCGGAAAGCAGAGACTACCGGAAAGATGTTTACTTGTGTTTTATTGACTACACCAAGGCATTCAACAGTGTGGATCATAACAAATTATGGATAACATAAAGAATGGGAATTCCAGATCACTCAGTTGTACTCATGTGGAACCTGTAGGTGGATCAAGAAGCAGCCATTTCAACAGAAGAATGAGATACTATGTGGTTTAAAATTGGAAAAGATGTGCACCAGGGTTGTATCCTTTCACCTTATTTATTCCATCTCTGTGCTGAGCAAATAATCCTAGAAGCTGGACTATGTAAAGAAGAACCTGACATCAAGATTGGAGGAAGACTTAACTAACAATCTGCAATATGCAAATGACACAACCTTGCTTGCTGAAAGTGAAGAGGACTTGAAGCACTTACTGATGAAAGTCAAAGACTATAGCCTTCAGTATGGATTACACCTGAGCCTGAAGAAAACAAAAATCCTCACAGCTGAACCAACAAAAAATATCATGATAAGTGGTGAAGAAATTGAATTTGTCAAGGATTTCATTCTATTTGGATCAATAATCAATGCCCATGGAAGTAGCAGTCAAGAAATCAAATGACATATGGCACTGGGCATATATGCTGCAAAATATCTCTTTAAAATCTTAAAAAGCAAATATGTCACTTTGACAGCAAAGGTGTACCCGACCCAAGCCATGGTCTTTTTAAATTGCCCCATATGCATGTGACAGCTGGACAATGAAAAAGGAAGATTGATGGAGAATTGATGCATTTGAATTGTGGTGTTGGAGAAGAATATTGAATATACAGTGGACTACAAGAAGAATGAGCAAATCTGTCTTGGAGGAAGTACAGACAAAATGCTCCTTAGAGTGAGGATGGCATGACTTCATCTTGCTTACTTGGGACACGTCATCAAAAAAGACCAATCGCTAGAAAAATATATCATGTTTGGGAAAATAGAGGGTCAGTGAAAATGGGAAAACCCTCCATGAGAAGAATTTACATAATAGCTGCAACAACAGGCTCAAATGTACCAACAATTGTGAGGATGGTGCAGGACTGAGCAACGTTTCGTTCTGTTATACATAAGGTCGCTATGAGTTGGAGCTGACTTGCAGGCAACTAACAGCAACAATGATGATCTCTACCTCATTACCTCACAAAATTGTTGTGAGGACTCAATGAGATAATCCACTCAGAGAGTCTACACAAATTAAGTGCAGAATAAATGTTGGTTGTTATTCACATTTTTAAATTACTGCAAATAAAAGTTATATTTTTACTTTTCCCTTACTATGTATGCATCCACCTTCATTTATTGAGTGCCTACCATCTGCGTGCACTATGTCACATATTGCGTTAAAGTCCACTCTGAGAAGTGGCGGAATAGAACACTTTCAGAAGTGTTATTCCTAAGAAGGAAATGCTGTTCATTTTTAACTGAAGACCAAAAAAGCCACCCATATTCACTTGAATTATGGCCATTCTAAAATTGGCTCAGTGTGGTTTCCCTCCTGCTCCCACCACCCCTCATTTTATTGCTTGTGAATTCTGAACATTTAACCTCTACGAAAGCTTTCATTTTCAAAGAAAGTTTTGCAGCATGAGTTTCTCAAACTTTTTTTTTTTTTTTTGGATGCAAGGATTGAGGTTTTTCTCTGTGTTTTAAAGTATGAGGTATGTCAACCACTAAATAACAATTACTTTGCAAGCAGTGAGTGTAGGAGCCAATCTAGGATCCTCTGTTCTGGGCATCACTGGCTCCATTCTGCTTTTTCAGAGCAGACACTGGGAGGGCAGATGTCAACTGGAATGGGGTTAGAGCATGGTCAGAGCCCTCTGTGCCTGCCCTGGCCTCTTAAATTGTTTCTCTGCTTGTAGTCTCTTTGCCCTTCATTCCTCTAACAGAGAGGTTCTCAGCCTTGGTGTTATTGACATTTTGGGCCATGTAATTCTTTGTCATGGCTGGAGGCTTTCTTGTGCATTGTAGGGTGTTGAGAAGCATTCCTGGCTAGCACCTACTAGATGCCAGATGTGACAAACAAAAATGTCTCCAAGCATTGTCAAATGTTCCCCTGGGGGTAAAATTGCCCCAGTTGAGAACCAGTGTTAGCCCTCAAGGATCTTCCTGAAGTAAGCCTTTCACCAGTTTGAATGAAGTCCACATTCTTTACTGTGACACTCAAGACTCTTCAACAACCTGAGCAATCTCCCACTGTACACCCCAGTCCTATCTGCTCATCCTTTGGCTCCATACAGTAGATCTGCCCAGGGTTCCCAGAGTGTTCCTTTCATTGCTCTTTAATCTTACCATTCTTCTGTCTTGGGATATCTGCTCCTATCCTCTCCAGCTACACAAGGACTTGAATAAACAGAAAGATATAACTTGTGTGGACAGAAAAACAATATTGTAAAGAGACCATGTATCCTTAAAATAATTTATAATTTATTCTGGTCCCAAGAAAAATAACAAGAGTGATATTTTTTAAAAGCTAGACTAGCTTCTTCTCAATTTTAAATAGAAAATAAACGTGAGAATAAACAAATTTTTTGAAGCATATTGAGGTAAAAATTCTACCAGGTATAATTGAAATAATTATGGTGTAATATATAATTACAGATGCATCATAAGATAAAATAGATATTCCAGAAATATGACCTAATGCATGTGTGAATTTAATATATAATAAGAAAGACATTTAAAATTGTTGGAGGAATGATGGATCATTCAACAAGTGGTTTGGAGACAATAAGCTAACATCTGCAAAAAATATAGTTAGAGCCATACTTCTTACATCAAAGTGTTTTCTACAACTCAAAAACAAAAAGACAAATAACCCAATTAAAAAATGGGCAAAAGACTTGAATAGAAGTTTCTCCAAAGAAGATATATAAAAATGTCTAATAAGCATATAAGAAGATGCTCAAAGTCACTAGGCCATTAGGGAAATGCAAATGAAAATCACAGTGAGATACCACTTTACACTCACTAGGATAGCTATTATCAGAAAAATAACAAGTGTTGGTGAGGATGTGGAGAAATTGGAACCTTCATCCATTGTTGGTAGGAATAGAAAATTGTGCATTGCTGTGGAAAACAGTTTGGCAGTTTCTCAAAAATTAAACAAAGAATTACTATATGACCCAGCAATTCTACTCATAGGTATATACTCAAAAGACTTGAAGGCAGAACATAAGCAGATACTGGTGCACCAATATTCACTGCAGCACCATTCACAATAGCCAAAAGGAGGAAACAACTCAAGTGTCCATCAATAGATGAATGGATAAACAAAATAAGGTATATACCTACAATGGAATATTATTCAGTCATAAAGAAAAATGAAATTCTGATACATTCTATGACATAGATGAATTTTGAAAACATTATGCTAAGTGAAGTGAAATAAGTCAGACACAAAAGGACAGATACTATATGATTCCACTTACATGAAATATCTAGAATAGGCAAATGTAGAGAGACAAAAGTTTATTAGGGGTTATCAGGGGTTGGGGGAAGGGAGAATGGGGAGTTAATTATTTTATGCATGTAAGGACATGCATACTTATGAAACTGAAGCAGAAGTTATTTCAGAAAAATCCAAAAGAATAACTCATTATTACCAAAGCCTTCTTGATGCCCAAGAACGAAGAATGCATGATACTGGGATAAGAGCTCTATTAGCTGAGAGAAAACTTGACAACTTAAGGAAAGCAAATGCATAGACGGCACAACAATTGGTTGAGCAGGAGTGTCAGGTTTCTGAAAAGTCTGCTTCCATCCCTGAAACACCCAATGGGGGGCATTTGGCCGAGGCCAGAGAGCACAACCAGAAATCCTCTGGATGATCAGATCCCTGAGGAAGGAGGAGTATCAGGCTGAGATGGCACAGGCACACAGCACCCGGTGCCTGGTGTCAATCAGTTGTTAACTCCCAGGGTCTCTCCAGTCTGGCTAACTCCATCCTGAGTCAGAGGGTCTTCTACCACAATGAGACAGAGCTTGTCTTGAAGCTCCTCATGCAGGCAGAAATGTAATAGCTTCCTTTCCTTCAACCTCCATGTTGTTCTCTGGTTGCCAGAGGTCAGAGGCTGAAGATAGCTCCCACTTGGAAGTTCCTGACAATAGGACGCTCCATGCTTTCACTGTTCTGGAAAGTGAGGAAGAAGCTCCCCAAGAATTCTCTTCACCTCTTCAAGGAAGGGTCTTCCCTGGCCCAGTTCTGTTCTCTACTAGCAATAGAAATGCCTCAACACCAACCACTAGATTCCCTCTTCTGTCCACATAACCTGGAAACATAAGTGGATGACCTTCCCAGTTGATCCATCTTCCACTAGTCTACTTTGAATATAGAGAACAGAAGAAAGAACTTTTTGTTTCTCTCAACTCAAATATTTTATTTTGTTCCTTTTAACCTTATTCTATCAAGGAATTAGACAATGACTCACGGGAAATTTGATAGATAATTGCTAATATAATATTTTAGAACTTAGATTATATAATATGAATCCTACAGGTTACTTGATGGCATTTAATTATATTCAGAGTTAGTTTACGTAGAGTATTTTTGTTGTCATTAAAGAAAATAATCTAGAAACATATGGTACATTGGTTCTCGCTGGTTAACATGTCCTGAGTAACATCACCTATGGTAAGAGTTTTACATGAGTAGTTTCACAAGCAGGAACAATTGAAACTCAAGGTTTATTTCTGTGTTACAAATGGTTAATACCCTTTAGTAATTTGATAAATATTATTTACCATTATAAAATTTGGTTAATAAAAAAGCCAAAAGGTTTAAAAAATATCTTCTAGATAGCTTAAAATATAAACTTAAAAAGTGAAACCATCCAAAATATTTAGGAAAAAAATGAGAGAATTTTGTAAGTTATTAACTTCTAAGTAAGAAGCAAAACCCAGGATCCATGAGAGGAAAATATTGATAATTGTATTTAATAAAAATTTGTATTCATAGCAAATACCATAACAAAGTCAAAAGACGAAAACACTAGCAATGATATTTGCAAGACATGTGATTAGGCAAAGAATGAATTCCCTTAAAATATAAAGAGTTTATGAATAAGTAAGAATTGAGTCAAATGGATAAATCAACACTAGGCATGGACAAGAACTTCAGAGAATAAGAAAATAAAAACCCAAGAATGTTCTGGAAACCAGTCTTATTGTAAGAAACATATATGATAACAAGATTCCATTTTTATCTATCAATATGGCAAAAATCAAAAGGTTGTTAATAAACAGTGTTTTTATAAGTGTGGGGGGTAATAGGTACACTCTTACGTTGCTACAGCCTAAAGTGACAACAACTTGGCAATATCTTTCAAAACTCTAAGTGCACATATCCAGTCATTCTGTGAACAGGAATTTAGCTTACAGATACACCTATGTATACATGAAAAGATATATGTGCAAGGATATTCACTGAAGCCTTGTTTAGTGATTAGTTACCTAATAGCAAAAGACGGTAGGCAGTCTAAATATCCATCAATATGAGTAATAATTAAATAAAGATGGTATAACTGTATGGGGCACTTTACAGAGGGGAAATATAATGATCTATATGGGCTGAAATGCAGTGATTTACAAGATATATCTGGAGGGAAAAAAGAAAGTGTATAACAGTGTTCATGGATGCTTCTCTGTGTGTGTGTGTAAAGAATATTTCTGAAAAACTAGATGCAGAATTTATTGAGCTGCTTTCTGAGAGAGGAATGTTTGGGAATCTGGTAGGGTAGGGGGTGATAAAAATGGCATGGGGGCGTGGGGGTGGAGCCTGACTTCCTCTACTTCACAAGGTGGAAGGAGAACCAAGATCAATAGCCCAAGGCTGATTCCTATGAAGTGGAGGTCAGGCATGCCTCCTCTCTCTGCCATTTTTACCAGTTCTGACACCAGCCGTCCCTCCCACAGCACCCTCTACTTCTCTGCTGGGTTTGGTAATTCATTTCAATGGCCACACAGAACTCACAGACAATACTTAGAATATAGGGTTTATTAGGAAAGTAACAGTTACATGTCAGGCTCAGGAACACTCAGGATACGGTTCTTCCATCAGGACAACTTCTTCCTAGCCGTGCTCACAGGCTTATCTCTCCCTGGCCCTTGGCCTCTGCCCAAAGGCACTTAGCTTTCTCTCTCCGTGGGCCAGGAAGCCCACCACACTGTCTTCTGCTGTTGGTTCTCTGCTGCCAGGTCTTTGTTGCCAGGTCTTTGCTGCTACTTCTCACTGCCTTCAGTATTATAGCTCTGTCTGTCTCCTGGTTCTGGGAACTTCTCCAAGCAGGGATCCCAGGCCCAAAGGACATGCTGGCTCCTGGCTGTCCTTCCTTGGTGGTGATGGGTCCTTCTCTTTCCCGCCTATAGGGTGGTTAATTTCAAGCCCAGCAGGATGGCAAAACTGACCAATCCCCTTGATGGGCACAATTACCCTACCGCACAGCCCTTCCCAAACACTTGCGTGGGAGTTACAAGACCATGGCTAGAAAGGCCACACAAAAGTGGTCCATTGCATCGAAGGGGGGTTAAATTTTTATTGCATACCCTTGGGTTCTACTGATTTTTAAAATATACGTGTTTTCCTTTGTTTTATTTAAAATAATAAAAATTACATTATTATCAATAATAATAAGATTATAACAAGCCTTCATGAAGCTTTTTGTGACAGCT
>NW_004444026.1:6008905-6009751 GCF_000243295.1 Trichechus manatus latirostris | reverse complement strand
CCTTTATAACAAAGCAACTTTATGAAACATTGCCTTATCTCTTTCACCTTGGAACCTATGAGGTAGGTAAAACATATATTCTTATTCTCATCTTATAGATAAGAAAACTGGAGCTTACTGCGTTCGAGTAACTTTCCCTTCATCATAGAAAAAAATAGTAACATCACTGCTATTTTTGTTAGCTGCCATTGAGTCAGCGTCTGATTCATGGCGACTCCATGCGCATTAGAGGAGAACTTCTCTATAGGGTTTTCATGGCTATAATCTTTACAGAAGCTGTTCACCAGATCTTTTCTCTGCAGACTTGCTGGATGGGTTTGAACCGCCAACCTTTAGGTTAGTAGCCGATCCCAAACTGCTTGCACCGTCCAGGTTCCTTGCAACATCACGAAGCTATGACTTTTTTTTTTCTCATCAATATGTATTTCTCTCTTTTGTGATCTACTTCACAATAATTATATCAGCAATTGGAAAGGAAAATATTTTATAAATGCTAGAAGATCTACATCCTAATTAAAGTTGCCACTGATAATTGTGTGCCACCAGATGAAACCCTATTCCCTATGTCATGAGGAATGAAGGTGGTGGAGGGTGGATGTGGACCAGAGCCTAAATGTTTACATAAATTCTACTGAACATTTCCCATTTTAGAATAAAAACACAGAAGAGAAAAGCAGAAGGGGGAATTTTGCAAGTCAATAAGCTAATCCTGGCTTACCACTGAATTGCTGTAGAAATCATTTTTTCCCCTTCTAGAAGGTTCTTGCTATGACATTGTGGGAGGAGGAAGCAATTGCATGAATCATATTGGCACTTGTCTCTAAAAAAAGAAAAACTAATTCAAAG
>NW_004444026.1:5996677-6006950 GCF_000243295.1 Trichechus manatus latirostris | reverse complement strand
CATGAGCTCTGCTTATTTAATTACTTATTTATTAACTTTTTGGAACATAACTCATGCTAGTCATTTGGCATTCAGTATCTAATGTCTTGAATTGTTAGCCATTTTTCCACTTATTTTTCTGTAGCTGGCTTGAAACCTCCATAAAGGAAGGGATGGTGCATTGTATTTCTCAGTATCACCCATAGCACATTGTCTTACATAGAGTGGGTGCCTATCACTGTTTATTAATTAGAACAGTGTTGGCAAGAAGGAAATGTTGCAACCATCTGGAAAGGTTTTAAAACCTTGTGATGGGTGGGAGGAAAGGAAACCTACTAATGAGCTAATTCAGGGCCAGTTTGAGAATACACAAGGCTTGGGAGTATATTAAAGATAACCAGAATAAATCACTAAAGAAGATTTACATAGCAGAGATGGTTTCTCTTTTCGAATATAAGAATATTTAATACCATAAAGATGTCAATTCTTTTTAGATTGATTTTCAGACCGTAGATTAAATGTAAGTAGAATCAAAATCCCAAATGAGATTTTCATGGACTTTGACAGATTGATTTTAAAATTAAAATAAGGAGGTGTGGCCAAGAATGTTCAGGATACTTTGGAAAAGAAGACTAAAGTATATGTTGTTGGTGAGAGGGTAAAGTGGTTCAACTTCTTTGGAAAAGAATTTTGCATTATCTTGTAAAATTGAATTTTGACCTATCCCTGGACTCAGATATCCTACTAGATACCAGAACATATTATGAAACTTAAGTAATTAAGAAATTGTAATATTGGCACAGGGATAGACAAGCTGACTGTTGGAACAGCATAGAGAATCATGGAATAGGTCCAAGGATATATGGGACTTTGATACATGACAGAAGTGGGATGAAAGATTAATGGCAAATAAATGGAGATGAAATAAATAATTGCTGGTCTGGGAAAAGACATGAAATTGTATCTGTATCTCACATCATAGACAGAAAGAAACTCCAGATGGTTTAAGAACTTAAGTGCCATGAGTAAATCTTTAAATTTTTTAGTAGAAAGTAAAGATTGATATGTTTCTGATCATGTAGTAATGGAATGATTTCTTAAATAATGAAAGACTGATAAATTTGAACAAATTAAGTTATGTTCATCAACAGATGCTTTAAAGCAGGTAAAGGATCTGATAGCAAATATTTTAGCAGTCTCTGTTGCATAGTCTTCTTTGTTGTTTTGTTTTACGGCTCTTTAAAAATGTAGAGGGCATTCTTAGCTCAAAGACCATACAAAATGGCGCCAAGGATTAGATTTGGCTAGCTAGCTGTAGTTTACTGACTCCTGCTTTAAAGAAAGTGAAAGAGAAGATATACACTGAGACAAGACATTTTCAACACATATTGTAAAAGGCTTGATTAATACTAAACATAAATAAAGATCCCTTACTAATCTCTAAGAAAATGACAAACAACCCAGTAGGAAAATATGCAAAAAGCGTGAACAAGTTTCCATCAGTCTTACAGCCACAAGGAAATGAATTCTGCCACCAACTTGAGCAAGCTTGGTTGAGGGCCCTTTCCCAGCCAAGTCTCTAGATGAGAACCCAACCCTGAGAGACACCTTGATGGCAGCTTTACAGAGGACCCAGCTAAGCTGTGCCCTGACTCCTGAACCACAGAAACTGTAAGATGATAAATGTGTGCTCTTTTAGCTGCTAAGTTTGTGGTAATTTGTTGTGTAGAAATATAGAACTAAAACATTTGGGTTTATCATGTGTTATATGTATCCTCCTAATAAAACATAAGCTTCACAAGGGTGGGATTTTTGCAAATTATCTTCACTCATCTATCCCAAACTCCTAAAACAGGTATATAGCAGGTGCTCAATAAATATTTATTGAATAAAGGAAGGAAGGAATAAGGCTTTCAGAATGATGCCACAGTTTTAAGAACACTTTAATAATTAAGTGAGAAAAAAATGCTCAGAAGAAAGAAAGGTGCAAATGTTTAGGCTAATTTACTTTCACACCCGGCTCCCTCAAAACATAAATACTGTACATTGACAGACGTGTGATCATGTTTGTGGGTAAGCTCCTCAGTGACGGAGTACATGCATGTTCCAAGATGGGCTCCGAAAACCTAACTAGTTGCCGTCGAGTCGATTCTGACTCATAGCAACCCTATAGGACAGAGTAGAACTGCCCCATAGGATTTCCAAGAAGCAGCTGGTGGATTCGAACTGCTGACCTTTTGGTTAGCAGCCAAGCTCTTAATCACGGCACCACCAGGGCTCCAAGATGGGCTAGATTTATAAAATATAACTCTATCTAGAAATACATCAAAATGATAACATCAGTTGAGTTATGGGGCTGTTAACTACATACAACATGCTTGTAGGTAGGTAATTTTGTTATTCTGTAACTTGTAAATTTACTCTGAGCCATTTTATTACTTTGAAAATTAAAAAACAATCAATATGATTAACATTTTTAATGAAATTATTTTCTACAACTGCAAATTTGTTTGTTACATCCACGCATGTATTTTGGTTCTGTCTATTTTGCTTTGTTTTTAGTCATTTCTACATTGTGAATGACTGACCTATTTTTTAACTATTGAACCTGCGAACTAATTTCTATAAAAATCCCTACAGAGTTGAACTTCTTTGTTTTTTTATTTAAAACATTTTAAAAGTCAAAAGACATGTTCCAGAGGACAAATAGAACACGTTTTTTGACTTGGAGACTAAATATAGTATTTACCAAAGAATCCATGTAGTTTATGTGTGAGTGTGTGAGAATGTGTGTGCATGCATGGATGTGTGTGCATATTTATGCATACATATGTGTGTGTGAACCCTTGGTCCCAAGGCACGCCCTTTACGGTTAATTTCCACTCACTGGATTTTTCCAAATAGGATTCTCCTTTGAAGTGATACCATTATAAACTGACTTAGACCGGGGTATCTTTAGAGGGCCCTGGGATCTCAGTCACCTCCTGGGAAAGTGGTTAGGAAAAACACATTGTATGGGCTTCTCTCAGAGTTATTATCCAGATGAAACCCAGCTCAAATGAAATTTAGGGAAAGCTTTGGAAAGAAAAAGTATCACAAAATGGTTAGCTGAGGGGAAGATTCATTCACTTATTTATTCAACTAATATTGAACCCCTACCACTCAAGGCACTGTGTTAGGGACATGGGCTGCATCCATGAACAAAACAGCAAGGTCTCTGCCTCGTGGGCTTACATTCAAGTGAGAGGTGGAGGGGGGACTGTCAATAAAGAAATGAGTTAACTCTATGTGAGTGCCTTGAAGAAAAATTAAGCTGGGTAAGAGTGAAAAGAAAGTAACAAGGGAGAGGTGTTATTTCAGAAAGTGTGGACAGAGAAGCCTCTTCGACAGAGTGGGATTCGAGCAGAGACATGGATAAAGGGAGGAAGGAGTCAAGCAGATGTCTAGGAGAAGGGCATTTGGGCAGAGGAAACAGCAAGTGCAAAGGCTCTGAAGTGGGAACTTGCTTAGAATTGTCAATGGTTAGGCTCATTTAATTTTATCTCTGTTCTCCCAAAACATACACACTAAGAACACAATTGCAGTGGTATCTGTTGTACGCTTCTAGCCGTAGTGATTGCTTATGACTGGAGTGGGATGAGCAGGAGAAGGTGCAAGAAGGGTAGAAATGAGGCCAGTGAGGCAGTGGGGCCAAGCCTGCTCAGTTAGGAGCCAGGCGCTAACCACTGCACCACCAGGGCTCCTTCTGTAAAGATTACAGCCTTGGAAACCCTATGGGGCAGTTCTACTCTGTCCTGTAGGGTTGCTCTGAGTCAGAATCGACTTGACGGCAACCGGTAACGGTGAGCTTTCTCCTCCCCCTACCCAAATTCTGACTTAATTATTGGAGGCGGTAGGGGTGGATTTTTAAATGTTTTAAATGTTTCATGCTTTATGAGAAATTCTAATGTGCAGCCAGGGATGAAAACCACTGAGTTAGATCGAGAAAGTGAAGGAAAAGTTTAAGATTAAATCGGATTTTCCTGATGGCTGACAGCAAGCTGCCGGAGGCATTTGCAGGTGGCGGGGGGAGGGCAGTCATCTGGGCATGGGGTAAGGAGCACGAGGAGATTAGCCCTGGGGTCTTTAGGCAGATTATGGTGGTAAGGCTGTGGGTGTTGGGGAGGGGATGGAAGGCTTGACAGAAGTGCGCAGAGCTCCATGGATCCTTCCTTAAATTACCCAACAGCTGTGTGGCCTGCCTGGGAAGCATGGGAACTGGGTAGATGCTCGCTGCCAGATCAACCAACAGAGTAGATAAGGAAAAGAGGGAATTTTCCACGCTTGTCTAATAGGGGAAGAGTAGTTATAGAAAGCTCATACATATGTGGTCATAACTGACATGATTAAATGCTTTAACGTATTTAAAGTACTTAAAGCAGCGCCCCGCACATAGTAAGAGCTTCATAAAGGTGAGGGGGACAATAAAAGAGATATCTCTGAAAATTTCTTTTTCTCTTTGCGTAACAGTGTAAATTATGTCTTCACAGTTCTGATGAAACTGACATAATCCCTTGGTTTACTGATTGGAACTATTTTCTGGGATCTCTTCGAACCTGGGGTAGATTCCATGATTTGGCACACTGTCAGCTCTGTTTATAGCACAAAGTTTCCTACAAATACATTCCAAAAGGCTTGTGATCCAGAAACCATTTCTGGGTCCTTGTGTTTTCTGTGACTGAGAACCCAGGCAGAGCACGTGAAAGAGAATTCCTTCTGGTCACCAGAGATCGGGGTTTACTGCTCTGGGGTCTGTCTATCTCTCTCTCTTTCTTTTCCTCCTTTTCTAGAATTGATCCCGGTAGATTGCTGTGCGAAGATCACTCCATGGGAAGGAGGACCAAGGAAAGAATGTGGCCTCTGTACTCTGAGGGATGCCTCTTAATTTGAAGTTTCATGTTGAATGCTTCGACGCAAAACAACATTTATGTCTGCTTTGGAAATAATCCAGGATTCAGATTCAGAAATCAGTCCTTACTATATGCTGAGTACCGTGCTTTGCTCAGTACCTGCATCTCATTATTTTTATGACAACCCTGTGAGGGAGGTGAGGCGAGTAATCAAAATTATAGGTTGAGGAAGCTAAGGCTCAGAAAGTAGCTTGTCTAAGCCCACGGATCTAGTTGGTGACAGAGCTGGGATTCAAACTCACCACCTCCCCAAAAACCTTTTCTCTCCCCTAACTTGTGTGACTGTCATCTGGCCTCTGAACTACAGCCGTAATGTTAAACACCAGTAAACCAAGTTGAGGTTGAGTATATTCTGATTCATGGCCACTCCACATGTCTTAGAGTAGAATTGTGCTCTATAGGGTTTCTAATGGCTAGTTTTTTGGAAGTAGATTACCACGCCTTTCTTCTGAGGCACCTGTAGGTGGGCTCAAATTGCCAACCTTTTGGCTAGCAGCCGAGCATGTTAACCATTTGCACTACCCAAGGGTTCCCTCTTAAACCCAGTGAGCAGTAAATCTCCGTGAGCAGTGAATCTTCCCAAGTATTCTCTGAAGGACTTGCTTCCTCCTGAAAGGAGGCAGTCCGGTGGGAGGTGATTTTAAATTAGATCTGCTTTCAGCTATTCGAATCATTTGCCTCATCTACTTCCCAGGGCTCAAGGGTTCCCAAGGGTTTGGAAACCCAAAGTGGTGCCTCAGTGAGGGTACGTCCACATCCTTGCTCCCTAGACCAATTTGTCTATGGGTGCCAGTGTCCCTAACCCTATGGTTTCTCATTTTCCTCTGTCTCAGGGGCAGGAAGTGGGGAAATCACTGACCCTTGACTTAAGAGAAAACACTGAGCGAATAATAACAAGCAAATCCAAGATGACTGTGCATCCCATGATCCTGCCTTTTCGGTATGTCCCTCTTTGATCTAGGGATGTAGTAATGGAGCATTCCAGGCCAGTCTTTCTCGGTTCTAGCTTCTCTGTGGCTCTCCTGTTGACTTCCTGATATGAATGCCAAGAGATTGTCTTTTGTTGAGAAGTTTACAAATCAGAGATGGAATTTTAACCTGAAAGGAGTCATCTTACACAATTCATTAGGGAAGCCCAAGGGAGGCCAAACAAGTACGGAAGGTCAGGCTAAGAATTAGAACCTGATCTCTTATCTTTTTATTTCAGTGCTTTTGCTGATAACAGTAAGATGGACCATTTGTAGAACTGCTAAATTTCCACCAGGGAAGCAAAATAAGGTTTTCTAAATAATAGGTGCAGATACTCACCCCTTTGCTACTAAGTTTCCAAATAAAAGGTTACTCAAAGGTAACAAGCTTTTTGGTGTTTTAGGCACTGTTGTAAATTAAGTGTGTTAACACATTTAATCATATCAATCATGTGTGAGGACACTGTTAGAAAATAATAATGTACCAGATGCTGAGCTAAACATTTTCCGTGTCACTAATGTAACCCAAACTTCTCCTCTGAGCATTAAGCTCATGTCGTCAACCCCCTACTTCGACACACCTCAAGTTCAGTAAATCCTAAAGCAAGTTCATGCTCTCCCTCATCACCATTTCAGACCTCTTCAGTGCTCCCTATCTCAGCAAATAGCATCTATTATACAATTCCTGATAACCACAACAATGGACTTAAACGTACCGACGATCACGAAGATGGCGCAGGACTGGGCAACATTTCATTCTGTTGTACGTAAGGTCACTGTGAGTAGGAGCCGACTTGGGCACAACTAACAACAGCATAATTCCTAACCCTGAGAGCTACCTTTAACCCCTCCCTATCTCTAGCCCTCCATTTCCAATCCATGAGCAAGTTCTGTGGATTTTATCCTCTAAGTTTCTAATTTATCCACATTTCTCCAACTCTACCAGATCACCTTTTTCCAAAATACCATCATTCTTCACTTAGATTTTAGTAGAGCCTTCTAACTGGCCTACCCACATCTACTTTTGCACTCCTTAAATCTGTTTTCCAAGTTGCATCCAGGATAATCTCTTTGATAAGATCAATACGAACACATCTTCTTTCTTAAAACACATCAACAGCTTCCCATTATTCTCAGGATGAAGACAAAACTCCTTACTAAGGTCAAGGAGTTTTTGGATGATCTGGCTGCTGCTTTCCTCCTCTCATTTCTACCACGTGCCCCTCCCACTCCAGCCACTATTTCTTTTAGTATTGTTAGGTATAATAGTCCCTGTAGCCACAGGGCCTTTGTACATACTGTTTCGTATGCATGGATTCCTTTTCTCTCTCCCCATTGTCTAGTTAAATTCCTCATCCTTCATATCTCAGCCTTCCTTAACTTTTCAGATTCATTAAAACTTCCCCATTATATGTTCTCATAGCACCACAGATCTCCCATTTATAAGATTTATCATGATTATTGTTATTTTTTTCATTTATTTGTGTGATTATTTGATTCATATCTTTCTTCCTCACTAGACAATAAACTCCGTAAGGGCAGAGTGTATCTGTATTTGCTCAGCATTGTTTTCCCTGTGCCAATCATAGTGCCTAACCTACAATAGGCATTTATTTTATGGGTATTACCTGATGATGAATGAAATGAATAAGTAGATTTGCTTAGCATGGTAAAATTCTTAAATGTGCTGTCACTACTATTTCAGTAAATTGGATACTGACTATAGAAAGTCTTCTATGTGTGATGGGATCACTAACTCAAAGACTCACAGAATTAAGCAGGAACTGTAAATGTGGCAGCCCTCAGAGGCTGCTGTGGGTAATGCAGGCTCAGTGATTTTTTAAAGAGAAACTATACAAGTGAATTTTTTTTTTTTTCAAATGTGTCTTACAGGTAGAGAAAATATTGAGGGGAATTGCTAGAGTGAAAGGAACGGGCAATTTTGTTAAATGCCTCTAAACCAAAAACTAAACCCATTGCTGTCAAGTCGATTCTGACTCATAGCAACCCTACAGGACAGAGTAGAACTTCCCCATAGAGTTTCCAAGGAGGGCCTGCTGGATTTGAACTGCTGACCTTTTGGTTAGCAGCCGTAGCTCTTAACCACTACGCCACCAAGGTTTCTTAAATGCCTCCAGGAAGGCAAAAAAAAAAATCAGGATTGAAAGCCTGCAATTGGATAGGATTTGGGCACTGGAGGTCCTCAGAGGCCTTAGCAAGTGAATTTGCAGTGGAGAGGTTTGAAAAGTGAAAGGGAAGTGAGCAACTCGAAGTAGTACGTCTGTTGCAGCCTCAACCCTTGCGTCCCCACACACACTAACTATGCTGTGAAAGGAAGCTTCAAGGGAGGTCGTCGATGTCCTGGGGCACTTGTTGTAGCAGTTGGCCTGCAGGTCCCACGGAGGCATTCTGAGAGAGGCTGGGGGCAGGACCCAGGGGGAGTTTGGCTCAGCTCAGGTCCATTAACATAACACAGGGGAGAGGGGTGGTGGGAGAGTGAGGGGAAGAGAGTGTCAAGTCAAAGCAGATCCCCCTCCTGGTGGGAGAGCTGGGGACCTGGAACAGCCTGGGGAGTGAATGCTACTGTAAAGGCCAGTCAGAGCCCTAAGCACCGTGCACATGGATGAAGCTCAGGCACAGCCCTGTAAAGCAGACCAGGAGGGTAAGTCCAGCCAGTGACGATGATGGCAGGAGATTCCAGCAGCGGGTGATAAGACAGGAGTCATGTGGCAGTACCTTGCCATTCTAAGAACTGTGCCTATTCTTGGCCGGACTCTAGTGGCTGGAGAAATGAGGACAGGGATGCAGTGTCCTGAGGAAGGAGAGCAGCCAGGAGAGAGGCAGGGCCTAAAGAGGGACACCGAGGGCCTTATTCCATAATCTTGAACACTTTTAACCTGATACTGAGCAGCTCGTCTCCAATCGGAAGAGGCTGCACAGGCCCGGCTCACTATTATTGACTCCCCATTGCCAGCCGCCACACTGTCTCAGGATTTTGTTTTTCCCTCGGGTTCCAGTCTCTACAAAAGTTTTAAGATGAACCGATGTTCCTCCCTGGAGGGTGGAAAACAAGTGATAATGATCTAGGAATGGAAAACCAAACAAAGCACCCATCTTGTGACAAGAAGAAGCAGGATGTCGCCAGATCATCCCCAAGGATGTCACCAGATAACCTCTAAGAATACCAGTAGAAGGTTAACTCATCTGAGACATCACCACCTCAAGGGGAAACTAACACAAACTTCTAAGATCCATAATCCTGTCCCTATAAAAGCCTTCAGCCGACCTCCAGTGGGGGAGACGGGTTTTTTGGAGGAATCTATTCCCCTCTGTCTCCTATATATCGATATATAATAAACATCTCGCTGCTCACCTCACCCCTGTCTCAGAATTGGCTATTGCGGCAGGCGGCTCCAATCCGCGTTATTGCGGAAACACACCACCTCCCTCAATTATACTCACTCTATCAACACTTGTGTTTTCATTTCTTAATTTTGTATATTGGTTACATATTTGTTTACATGTATTTAATATGTTCCTTTAGAATAGAGACTTTTTTTCTTTCTTAACCAAGTATCTACAAACTCAGTAAATGCTCAGTGAATTATTAACACATAATTTCAACTGGATTAGCCATTACAGAGAACTCAAACCCATTGCTAGAAACAGTGGTTTCTCATATCCCCTGGAAAGCGGGAGGTTAAAGGACTTATCCTCATGATGGTTTCTTTATTGTCTCTGTGGTAATAATGACAGTACCAGCTCAACAATGAAATGTGTAATTTTCATGTATGGTTTCTATGATATTGACCTATTAAAAACAGTTTAAAAAATAAAAACAATAAAATTATACTTCAATAAAAAGATTTTAATGTGCTTAATTTCTCCCTTGAACAGAGAGAGTAATTTTACATGGACTTTAGTTAAAAAATGGGGTAGCTACTGGGATAGTTTGGTAGGTGAACAGTGATAAGCTGACCCTAATCAGAGAAATCCTTTTCATTCATTCCTTTAAGCAAAAAGTGTTTCTTAAGTGTCTACTATGTGACAGGCATTATTCTAGACACTAATTATGGAGCAGAGAACAAAGCAGATGAAATGTTAGCTCTCAGGTAACAGACAGTGAACATATATACCAATGTCATATCCCTTAAGTGCTAAGAAGATGAAGAAGAAAAAAAGAAGAGTAACAGGATAAAGAATTGGAGCAGGAGCTATTTTAGATAAGGTGTTCAGGGCAGGCCTCTGTGAGGAGTGGGATCTGAGTGAGCAGAGACTTGAATGAAGTGAGGGATGGAGCCAGGGAAACATAGTGGAGCAGCTAGAGGGGAGGGCAAATATGAGGGCCTTGCAGCATTCTGGGAGAAGAGCAAGAAA
>NW_004444026.1:5936858-5971798 GCF_000243295.1 Trichechus manatus latirostris | reverse complement strand
TATCCTTCAGATAAATTTCTTTTGTGCGTAACTTATATGAAGTTGGTTTCTGTTGCCTGCAATTAAAGAATGCTAATACAAATAACTCCTTAATAGAATTGCTATGAGGATCAAATGAGATAATGTAGATGAAGCTAATACGGTCTAGGCCCATAAAAAGCTCTCAACATATATAGTTGTTAGTGACTAAGTTGGTTTGAACTTTGCAGAGGTGACTAGAGAGAGAAGGGACAAGTCAAGAAGAATGGCATTAAAAAGATTCTTGCTTGTTCTAAGGACACTAGGGGCATTGGAACTGATGCTGAATCTAACTCATGTGTAGGTCTGAACTCATTTTTATGACTTTTATAAATAGGCAGAAAGACTCTCAGCCCAAGTCATTGATAGATTTTTTTTTTTTTAAATGCAATTCCATAATAACTTTACCCCGTGAAGAATGAGAATCCAAGGCTGGCCAGAGAGTACTGCCTCCCATAGCACAATTCCTCCAGAGCACTTGCTGACCCTGTGTTCCTGATACTTTTAACAAATTTCTCCACAGCCATTTCTAGTCCATAGCCACCAACTACATTGGTATTAAAAATCTGACAATTTAGTTATCATAAAAAGTCCTATGAGGCAGATTAAGCCAATGTGGTAAGTGAGGTTTAGAAAGGTGAAGTGGCTTGCCCATGTTCATACAGGTAAGTGGTGGAGCCAGGTCTTGAACTCAGTTCTTTTTAATCTATCACAGATGTTAATATTGGTCCAAACAATCCTTCGCTTACTTACATTTGAAAGAATGTCTTGGATTTGCTGAAGTGAGATAGTAAATATGAAGCATTTTGAAATGTGTAAGAACCACATAAATCTAAGGTATAATTTTTTTTAACCCATTCCCACACTCCTTGAGATTATAATGTATCACAAGTCAACTTTGTGACCCAAACCAAATTTCTTCAGTGAGGACAGCATTCCAATGGTCAACAGGCTTCGCTGTGGCACCATATATGGACAATAGTAATCATGACAAGGTATCGTGCTGTTGTTGTTCCCTAACCAATGAAATTATACACTCTGGTGGATTTATTTGTTGGAAGTTCTGGTCTTCAAAAACCTAAACTGCCTTAAATACACAAGGGAATTTAATATCTGATAAAGATGACATCTCAAAATCAGTGGGAAAAAGTACTATTCAGTAAATGACAATTAGGTAGTTATTTGGTGGAAAAAGAGACATATGCCTTAACCACACACATGCAAAATTTCCACATAGATGAAATATTGCAATGTAAAAAAGAAAATTATTAAAGGACTAGAGAAAAAGAATGGAAGAATTAATCTTATATCTTTGGAGTGGAAAAGCCTTTCTAACTATGACTCAAAATTAATAACATATAAAAGATTGATAAATTTGACAGCATAAACATTTTTAAAAAATTGTGCATGAACAACATGTGCATGCACACACACACCACAAACTCAAAAGACAAATAACAAACTGAGAAAAAATATTTTGTAAATCATATCACACACATAAGGTTAATCTCTTTAATATGTAAAAAACCTCTAGAAATCAACAAGAAAAAGGAAAACAACAACAATGATCTAACAGAAAAATGAACAAAGAATGAGATTCAGTGTAGAAAAATAGGAAATAATAAATGATTCTTAAACATAACCTGTTTATGAACAATCTCATTCAATACACACACACAGCTTAAAACTATACTGAGATAGCATTTTCATCTCTCAAATTGGCAAAAACTTTGAGATTTGAGAACACCCTGCCCTGCAAAGTCTGTGGTGGGGAAATGAGTACTTACGTGCATTTCTGTTGGGAAAGTAAATTAGTACAACCATTATGGAGGACAATTTTACAATAAATATCAAAATTATAAATGCTTATGCCCTTCCACCAAACAATTATACTTCTAAGGATTTATCCTACAAATATACTCACATAAATATGAAATGATTTCTAACAGCGAAGATTAGAAGGAACTTAAATTTGAATCGATAAAGTGCTATTAGATTATGGCACACTCATACAATAGAACCCGCTCAATGGTTAAAAAAAAAAAAAAAAGAAGAACAAAAAAAATGAGAAGGCACTTCTTGTACTGATATGGAAGTTCCTTCAAGAACAGTAAGGGAAAAAAGCAAAGTACAGAACAATGTGTATAGTGCATTGCCATTTGTGGTTAAAAGAGGGTAGGGCAGGGGAGAATGTACTCTGAAATGCAGAAATGTCTTTGTCTGTACGTGTATCCAAAAGTTCTGGAAGCTCATATAAAAAACTAGTAAGCGGGTAGAAATTTGGAGGGCAGGGAGAAAGGGAAATCTTTTACTATATACGTTTTTATGTTTTTTGAACTACTTGATTTATTGCTTAGTCAAAAAAACAATTAAAACAACAACATCAAGCAAGAAAAAAAAAGGGGGTCTTGTCTCTTAAGAAAGATCCAAGAATTTAAGACTTTTCTTGTTGTAAAGTTCTAAAGAGAATAATTATAATGACTAAAATTTGTAGAGTCTGTACAGTTTATGAAGTACTTTACTCCTTGATCTCTCAATACTGTCCCATTGCTCCCTTAATTCTTAAAACCATGTGTGAAGCTGGTTTTGTTATTCTCATTTAGCAACTGAGAAAATTGAGGTTAGAGGTTCAACAGTGTTATCCAGATTTCATGTGCGTAAACACAGACCTGAGTCTCCTGACTCCAGAATGACTTCTCTTCATCACATCATGTTGCCCCATGCCAGGGCCTTGGCTGACAGCCTGGGTGGCTACACACCCTGCATATTCCCATTGTCCTGTGGAATGCACTGTCCGTATTGAATCTCTGGGGTTATAATACAGTTTGTTATAATATAATAATGTTTGTGCCAACTGTTCCAAATCAAAACTACTGGAGTCTCCCTTCCTGTGCAGAAACATGATGTTATTATCCTGAATATAATATGATTGTGATATGATGAAGACCTGATTCCAAAACCCAAAATTCCTAGTAAAAAGCGTCTACATCACTTAATTAATTGAGCAAATTATGTTACATTTGGACAGCTCCATAACTCCTGCCAAGGAGAAAAGTTGTGAAACTTGAAAGATATTGAATAACGTGGGAATGGATGGGGAAAGAGGAACAGAGCAAGTAGTACAAAACTCAGTCACTCAATGTGTTTGAAATATTCACTGCAGAGAGAATGTTAGAAGACTGACAAGGTGTCAGCTCTGGAAGGAACTTTGGAGATGGTACAATTCCCTTATTTTACAGAAGATAACATGGACCTTTTATAGCCGCTCTGTGGGAGAAAGATGTGACAATCTGCTTCTGTAAAGGTTTACAGCCTTGGAAACTCTCTGGAGCAGTCCTAATCTGTCCTATAGAGTTACTATGAGTCAGAATCGACTCGATGGCAGTGGTTTTTGGTTATAGGCCTATATGGTACTCACTGTTTTAAGTTCTTCACATTAATAACTTATTTAATTCACGTATCAGCCTTATGAAGTAGATACTATTGTAATTCCCTTTTTTATAGGTGGATACATTTCAGTGACTTATCTAAAGTCACACAGCTAGTAAGTGATAGATCAGTCTGTCAGAATCCAGTTGGATTTGTCCAACTCAAAAGAAGGGAGGGAGGAAGGAAGGAAAGGAGGAAGGGAGGAAAAGAAAATTGAATTTTCTTTGTCACTGGGTGTATGATCTAGTTGTCCATTGGCCTCCTTCTGTTTGTCTGCAGACGAACAGCCCTGATATTGACATATTGGTCTGTTGTAAGATGGTTTAAACAGAGCTCAGGAGAATGATGGCATCTTGTTACTTTGGCCAAAGTTTCACCAGATGACTATCTCCCTCTAACTATACCCTTTCCCTACCTTTGGTGTTCTATCTTGTCAGTTAAGGGAAAATGATCCTGGTTAACAAAATCATGCTCCTGAATTTTTGGAATAATGATAGTAACTAACAAGAACAATCTGTTACCCTCTCTACTAGTTTCCTCGGGTTACTGTGACACATTACCACAAACTCGGTGGCTTAATACAACAGAAATGCGTTCTCTCATAGTTCAGGAGGCCAGAAGTCCAAAATCAAGGTGTCAGAAGAGTTGCTTCCCTCTGGGGACTCTGAGAATCTTTTCTATGCCTCTCTCTCTTAGCTTCTGGTGGTTGCTGACAGTCCATGGCGTTCCTTGGCTTTTGGCTCCATCACTCCAATCTTTGCCTCCATCTTCATATGGCTTTTTTCTTCACTGTGTCTCTTCTCGTCTTCTTAGAAGGACATCAGTCCTATTGGATTTAGGGTCCATGCTAACCCAGTATGACCTCATCTTAATTTAACTAATTCCATCTGCAAAGATTCTATCTCCAATTAAGTCCAGTCTGAGGTTCCGGGTGGAATAAATTTTGGGGGGATACTATTTAACTCAGTACAACCTCTTTACATGCATTTGATTGTCACGGAAAATATTTGATGTAAATGTTCTTATTCCCATTTTAGAGATGAGAAAATTGAGCCTCAGGTAGATTAAACAACTTGCTCTAAGTCATTTAGCTAATAAGATGAAGGGTTAGGATTTGAACCCAGGACTATTTGACTCTAAAGGCTAGTCTTAAATAAAGAGGATATATTCCTCTCCAGAAGGTATTCTGAATCCTATAGATACTTTCATATGGTGGGAGCATTCAAGTCCTAACATTTTTATATCCACCAATTTGAGATTACCCAAAGTTTTAAGCATGTATTTTCAAATGGCAAAGAGGTGGCCTCTTCTTCCAGCCACTCTCCTATCTCTAGCAGCATCAGAGACTGATTTTGACCAGATCAAGTGAGGTAACTGTGTTCATGTGCACAAAACTGACCCAGAAGCAGGCCATTTAAGAATAATTTAACACCTTGTTCCAGGCCAAGACAAAGTAACTCAAAATAAGAGCATAACTCCCAAAGGGAAATAGGTTTCTTGTTGGCCGACGTCTATATATGCTTCGCAGTTCTACAGCAATAAGCAGATTAAGTTACTGAGTTCAGACAGTGTGTTTTATAAGAGAAACCCAAATCATGAGAGAAATCAATGGATTTCTTTTTTTCTTTTACGATAACAACATGAATTTCTAGAATGCCTATTAAACATTCTGCTCTATGGTGTAGGGTACCCATTTTTCTCTCTGTTATAGAGCTTTTATGGCTCATCTCATTTAACCAACAGTCTTCTTTGAAGTACATGTCATTTCACAAAGTAGGTCAGCAGATACTGTGAATAACAGACTTTATATTTCTGAATGGTCTTTACTGGGCAACGACCAGTGGGGATAAACGAAAACTTCAATGAAATGTTCTGGAATCTTAAAGGGAACCAGAAATATGAGCAAAAATCAAGTGGGTAAATAGCAAAGTGCTGATACAGACATTTTTATTGGGTGGAGCCATTTCAGCTGAAGTGCAAATGGCATCCTGTTAAAGAGGAGAATGTGTGTCTTTGAACAGCTCGTCCGCTTTCACTCATTCAGTATTTTCTGAGTGCCCACCGATTTTCTGGACTTAATTCCTGGCTTAGGACAAAAAAACGGAAAAAATTGCTGCCCTCAAAGAGCTTAAATCTTAATATAAATTCAAGTAAATTGAATTGTGTATTAGAAAGCAATATGTGTTTTAGAGAAAAAGTAAAATAAGGGATGGGGTCAGGAGTGCTAGGGGGTGGTCAAACAGGGAAAGTTTCTCTGAGAAGTTGAAGGAGCTGAGGGAGAAAGGCAAGATGGTATCCTGGAAGAGAGTATTTCAAGCAGAGGGAAGGGCAAGTGCTAAGGCCCTGGGGTAGAGAGCATGTGCTGGAGGAGTAGCCAAAGGGGCAGTGTGGCTGGAGCAGAGAGAGTGAGGTAAGAGAGACAGGAGAAGGAGGCAGATGCTGTGGGGTCTTGTAGGCCATTGAAAGTGTTTGACATCCTGCTCACATCATGAAAACAGCATCATTGTTAACCCCTGACATTTGCAAAGCATTCAGTGCTTTCGTGAATGTCCTTGATCAAATTTGATCCTACACTGTGAGGTAGAGAAGCAGAGCAGATATTATTGTCACCATTTTGGAAATGAGGAATCAGATTCAGAGGAATATTAAATTACCAGCTTTCACAGAGAATGATTTGACCTGGACTTGATGCCATGTCTCCTCATTTCTAGACCTTTACTTTATCACTGTATCTTGATTCTACCCCAAAATATCTGTGCTTTAAAATTGGGAGCCAATAGAAATGCAGAAACTCTAGCTTTATTCTTATCAATTATCTTAAATCCTTTGGATACAGTCTTACTCTCTCTCTCTCATTTCTTGGTCCATTTCACATAGCCCAGCTCTGTTGGGCGCCATTCACATAGACTACAGTGTGAGGGCCCTGGGTGGCATAGTTTGCACTCATCTGGTTACCAAAAGTTGGTGGTTTGAGCCCACACAGCAGCACAGCATAAGAAAAGTCCTAGCAATCCGTTTCTGTAAAGATTACAGCCAAGAAAACCCTGTGGAGCAGTTTTACTCTGTACCACATGGAGTCACCAGGAGTCAGAATTGACTTGATGGCAAAAGACAACAGTGTGACTGAAGGCCCCTGGATTTCAGCCAAGTGGTGGCCCTGCCGCTGTCTACTATCTTTTCTCCCCTTGAATTTGTGTCTTATTTCTAGCCCCATATTTGCCCTCTGAACTCAAAGGTAGAAGTTAATTTTCCCAGTTTTGACTCTCATCACTCCCTAGACAGAACATGGTTTGCACTGAGGGTTTGATAAATAACTGGCCCACACCAACCCAGCCTGGAACCTCACTCTGGCATTATTTGCCTGGCAGGTATCTCAGCTTGTCCCTGGGCCCTCTGGTCCCTGACTCTCGTGCCCAACAAGAGATGGGGCAGTCATCTACATCCATCTAGCTAGCTTTGAGAAATCAACTCATCTCCTTAGCCAACAGATACTTATCTTTGATTTTTATGTACGTTTCAAATCATCCCCAAGCCCTGGGCTATGAGTTTTTTCTCCATACTGTGCAGAGTTGTTGACAATTTTTTCACAGGCTACTAAGCCTGAGCCAATGTAATGAATAGAGTCTTCAGAGATGGACACTCGTTAAACAAACAGATCCGCTAAGTGAATAAACTCTGTTCCGGGCTAAGCAAATTTCTTCTTACATAATCTTTCCTCGTGGTGGCTGTCTGTGCTGAAGGAGGAAAACAGCTGCTTTCTCAAAGGCCTTTATGTCCCCGGTCAGTGCCAACTTATAGAGGGGGGTCACCGCCACTCACTTTCCCACGGCCCACCTCCTGACTCCTGTGTTTGGAGAGTGAAATGTGAGAATCCTCGAAGTTACAGAACTGAGAGTTCAGGCAACAGACTGAGCTCACTTCTGATGTTACATCCTGCTTCGCCGCTGAAGCTGCTCTGAATTAAACCTCTTTTCCTTCCTCTAACCCTTCTAATCCTGGATTCCCTTTGATCACATTGTTCTCTTAACCCAGAACTATTAAGCTTCCTTCCGAGGAATTGGAGCCATCCTTTGTTTATCTCTTAATATAAGATATAAGCATAATACACACTCACTATCAAGATACCACAGCACCAACCTGAGTCACCACAGGGAACTTCCACAGTGGGTTATGGCCAATTTTCTTGCTCTCTGTATATGCTTTCTGTTTCCTGATTTCTCCCTGAAAACTATTTTCTCCAATTTTTCCAGTAAATTAAACATGGATGCAATATCTTTAATCATCCAACTGCTGTTTTCTCACTTTGAGATGAGCCTCACATAAGCTCACAAAGTAGGCCAAGCTGATCCTCCTGATATTGCCACAAAGCAGAATTACCAGGCGGGGCGGGCAACAGCTATGTTCTTCCCCTTGGGGCAAATGCGTGTAAAGTCTAACATACTGAGAATAAGCTCCTGGATTGAGGCTTCTACCCGAATGCTAAAAGTTAGTTAAGGGCTGTAGGTGGGTCATGTGTTGCTATAGCATGGGGTGGTATTAGGTAATAATGCTCTGGGCTAATGCTAGTGGTCAGGAGGAGGGAGGGTGGGGATGGGAAGTTTAATACCACACGGGCAATGGCATGGTGCATCACAGCGAAGTATGTGCTTACAGCTCCAAGGCCAACATGCAAAACAAAATTCTCATTAACAGAGAGAATGCTGAACTATTCGGAAATACAGAGGCAAAGTAAAGGTGTTGAGGTTAGAAAGAGCATCATGAAGAAAAGCTTTCCTAAGTCAACAAGTAAGGCAGAAAGTTGGCTTTTTTGGGCAAAGAAATTAAAGATAGTTAAGCATCCAGTACAATTTAGAGTGAATATCTGTCAAAAAGACCAAGGAGTATGTATGTGCATATGATAATAAGGACCTAAAAATGAACCAGAACATTTCAGCATGAAACAGGACGAGAGGAAACCTTGTGAATCAGGCAGGGGAGGATTAGCCGAATTAAGACAAGATATGGAGAAAGGGCCCCAGAATATATCCGGAAAGAGTTTGGTTCAGGTTCTTTCATGAAATTTGGAATTTACATCATAATTGCACTCGGTAATTTTTATAGTAAAAAATATGTGTATCTAAGTCAATATAAATAGTTGTTAGGGGCTGTCAAGGAGATTTTTTTTGACTCACAGCAACCCCAAGTAACAGAGTAGAACTGCCCCATAGGTTTTCTAGGCTATAATCTTTATGGGAGCAGATTACCAAGTTTTACCCCCACAGATCCACTAGGTGGGTTTGAACTGCCAACTTTTGTGTTAGCAGCCAACTGCTTAACCGTTGTACCACCAGAACTTCTTAGAGTCAATAGCAAATGTACCTGTTCCAGAATGTGGTCTTCATTAAGTCTTTCCATGTATCATATATACTTTCCAGGACTGAGTGGACTTATCTTGACTATTCAAATCAAAACTCAGGTGTCCACAGTGGGCAAGACCAGGCATAGAGGCTCACTTGGACTTGGGTACAGTGCTGATTACTCATGCACGTCTGGCAGTAGGATGCCAAGAACAAATCGATGTGAGTCTATGCAGTCAGAGATACGACAAATTTGTCTCCACATGGATTAATACAGCCCCAGGTGAAAGGGAAGGGGGCTTTACCCTCTACCACTGACCCAGATTAAACGCTGAGGAGTTTTAATCATCTGAGTCCATTTTGGAGCATTACTTCAGAGGCCTCCTTAAGTCCTAGTCCAGCGCTGAGGTAATGTGAACTGCTGAGTGGCCTGCTACCTGGTGTTGTAGGGTAAAAACATCACAAAGTTTAGTAAAGCGAAAAGAAAGTTTTATTTGGCATATATTCAAAAAGGCAAAGGTAGGAAAACGGACAAGTATGCTGCTAGAGCCACGTCTGCCCGAGTCCAAGGAAACGTCACAGAATAGAGAAAAATGGAAAAACGGACAAGCATGCTGCCACAGCTGCGTCTGCCTGAGTCTGAGGAGGAACGTTACAGAGTCATCAGCATCTATTAACGTTACAAACGGGCAAAACCGTTGAAAGCTTCACCTTTTCACAGATTGGCTAGAAACTGTGATCCTACATTTTGAATTACTTTTCTTAACAATCATTGGTACAGATTTCACTAACCTCAGTCAGGAGGGTCTTCACTGGTCCAGCAAATTTTCTATTCACTAAATGCTAATAGAAAAAGATAAGAGTAGAAAGTCTTTTGTGTTCTGTTTGATTGGTTTATGTGAAAGGTTTCCTAAAAGATATTTTCCAAGATTGTCCTAGCTATTGTCTTTATATCTCAGGGCCCAGTTGATGTGTCCTTGGAAGTCTTTGTGAGCCCTTGTGAGCCCAGCTCCAGCTGGGTCACATTCTCTATGCTCAAGGACAGAGAATGATGATTCCAGTATTATTTCCTAAATCACTGGGAAGCAGCATGGAAGGGCTGCATCACTGCCTTTGGTTCCCACCATCAAGCTGCTCTGCCAAGGACTGCTGACTCCTGTTGGTCACTTTGACAGCTGCCTCTGTTGTGCTTTAACACTGCACTTCCCCAGGCCCTAAAGAGCCAAAGCCAGCTGGTGTTCTGAGCAAAAGTAGAAAAACTCTCCCTTCATCTACTCTTGACGTATTTTTTCACCTGTGGTCCCCTAGAGTTGAGTGCAGAAAACCTCATTTAGTTTTAGTCCAAAGGTCTTATTCCCCAGGGCCCAGGTAAGGCCCCCGCTGGAGTGGAGGACCAGTCTCTAAGATGGATATCTTAGTGGTCTCCCAATTCACCTCCCCCACTGCTCCCTCAATTGTTGTCTGCAATGTCACTATATTCACAGGTTCTTAGTCAAGACCGTTTGGAGTAGAGCACAGACCAGATGCTGTTCTAATGTTGAGATCAACAGGTGCTTATCACTCACAGAATAAACAGGACAGGGCTGAGTAGAACAGCATATGTCGTCATCAGCCTAGGTTTCCCTAAGTTAGGCTCCAGTCCTACGGTATTGTCAGACTGCATCCAAGCACACCCCCCAGTTCTTGACTTGGGAGTAGAACATCTAAATTCCTCTCTCCCGGGATTAAATACTAATCGGACACCCATGTCTGTGTGCCAAATAGCATGTACAGAGAATAGGCACGGAAAGAGATAATAAAAAGGAGATAATAAAAGGTAAAAGGGGGGTAATGAAAGTGGAAGGCCCCCCGCAGGCAATGGACTTTTAGTTATCGCCCCTGTTCATGCTATTCTAGATTTACTGTCACCAAGAACAGCCCGTCCTCCTTTACTCCACTAAGATAACTTAACAGAGTTCTGGGTTTCATCATAGGGCAATAATCTCCCCCTAAGGCACATACTTTACTTCATGTCCATTTTTGTTGTGTGCTGTAGAATCAGTTCCGACTTATGTCCATTAGTAGCTATTATGTCCTTTAGCAGCTAGGGAGACGGTGAGAGAGATACAGCACACCTGTGCATCCAGCATTGTCACATATCATGCTGGAAGATGGCCCCCTAGCTTGGAAGGCACTACACAATAGCTGCAACAGTGGACTCAAACATACTAACAATCATGAAAGCGCCACAGGACTGGCACAGTTCTGTTATACATAAGGTCACCATGAGTCAAGCTGTCTCAACGGCAGTTAACGACAAACGATTTCCTCACTCACCTTCCACCAAAACCTTCATGTGGATAGTAAGTTATCAACTTTGGTGTTTCCCTTCCGGGTAGCTGATGCCTAGACATGATGGTTTCCCTAGAGGGGACACAGCTGAGGCAAAACAAGGAGCTCCTCTCCTCCATAGACATATCACTAAAACAAAATCTTGTTGACTCTTTTTGTCTAAAACTACACCACACAGAGAGGTTTTGACAAAATTAGTCCTCAGTAAATATTTATTGAATGAAGCAGTGAATAAACCATAAACTGTTTCTTTCAAAATTCAATCTTTGTAATTCTCCTTGCTAAACTATATAAAAAACAAAACCAGCAACAAACCCATTGCCATTGAGTTGACTCCAATTCATAGCAACACTACAGGACAGAGTAGAACTGTCCCACAAGGTTTCCAAGGAGCGGCTGGTGGATTCGAACTGCCAGCCTTTTGGTTAGCAGCCTAAGCCCTTAACTACTGTGCCTACTGGAATTATTGGGCAAGTGAAAGTACTTGTTGAATTGACTTGAGCCGAACTTGAAAGCAGAGATGAAACAGACAAATGATATGAAATAAAACAAACCCCGTATTCTGCCAAAGGCCAGACATAAAACCAGTGGTGATAACACTGATTTTTGTTTACCTGACACAAATTGCTGTGGATCGATTCACTACTGAGTTAAAAGGCTTAGTAATCCTAGAAGTCGTCTTGTAATGTTTGTTTTTTATATTGCACAAAAACAATGAACTCAGTTTATTGAAACGTGTATTCTTTATTTTTATATTTGGGCTCTTGGTATGAACAGTTTCTTCCTGCCTGTAGCTGGTATCACTGTCAAGCTTGTAAGTAGAGATGGAAAAGCCCACTTCAGCTTTGCTCTAAATCAATGGTTCTCAAAGTGTGGTCCCTGACCAGCAACATCAGCATCTCCCAGGAACTTGATAAAACCCATTGCCTTTGAGTCAATTCCGACTCAGAGACCCTATAGGACAGGATAGAGCTGCCCCACAGGGTTTCCAAGGAGTGGCTGGTGGATTGGAACTGCTGACCTTGATAGAAATGAAAATTATCAGGCCCCACTCCAGATCTATTGAATCAGAAGCTCTAGGGCTGGGGCCCAACAATCTGTTTTAAATCATTCAGTGATTCTGATGCATGCTAGAGTTTGAGAACCACTGCTTAAAATGTAGAAGACCAGGACAATTCTGCAGTTTCCTCAATTATAGAAGGTAAAAATATTCCCGAAATAGCTCTCTTGACTAGTACAGTCCTGCAGTAGTATCTTTCCAGATTGGCTATTGAAAAAAAAAAATTTTGTACAACCAGAAAAGCAGACAGATTTAGAATACAATCTGAAGCTAACTTTTAGTGCACCTAAGAAATTAGCAAAAGTAATGGAAACAAGCAAATTCCTACGACTGCTTCTTAACACTTAACCTTCCACTTTGTTGTTGGTGTGCGCCATGGAGTTGATTCCAACTCATAGCAATGCTATAGGACAGAGTAGAAATGCCCCGTAGAGTTTCCAAGGCTGTAATCTTTATGGACGCAGACTCCCAGAGAGTGGCTGGTGGGTTGAACCACCGACCTTTTAGTTAGCAGTTGACCACTGGGTCACCAGGACTCCTCCCTCCACTTTAGGTAGACTCAATTCCACATCATTTCCTGATTCTGTGTCTTCCCTCATGCTTTGCTCCATCACCTACATTACCTATCCCTCTCCTTCAAGGTCCATCTGAGGTCCTTCTTCTTCCTGAGGTCTTTTTGGTCACAACTGCTTTTTCTCTTTACCAACTACCTGACTGGAGCATGCTTAGCAGATAAACCACAGGTACTTATCAAATTCACCTGGATTACAAAGTGTTGATTACCGTCCATTTTCTCAGTCTCTGGCAACTGCTAACAGATTTGCCTATCTTTTATTCAGCTGTCATGAAAAAGTCCTAATTCTTTACCCTGGAGAAGTTACAATGTAGGAAAGAAAAAGTAACATACACAAATAAATATAAAAAAATCAAACTGGACCCTGGTAAAGGTGCAAACAGTGGACGATAAAGCCATGAGGTGGAAGCAAATACAACACCGTCCAAGCAAGTTATACCGTCAGCATCCAGAGCACAGCTAGCACGTAAGTTACTCAGTAAATATTTCTGATTGACCAAATGGTGTCCAGAGATTATAGTGTTTGCGGTAACTAGAACAGAACTTGACACATAATAGACACTCAAGAAATGTTTGTGGAATGAATGCCTCAAGTCTACAGTTAAAATTTAGATCCCAGACTCTAGCGCCGTTCCAGCCTCTTAGGCCTGGAGCAGGCACTCCTGCTTTTATTGCCCGCACACTCTGTTGAGTCTGTAGCAATATCTGCATTGCTCAGCAATTCACTTTTCATGAGTTTGCTCCTGCACAGCAAAACTGGAATTCTACTGTGGTGACTACATCACACTTCTCTTGTAAACAACATATTCTGTATCATCTGCTGATTTTCAGGCATCTGCTCAGCAAGCTCTGCACTCCTGGGGAGCTGAACACTTCAGTTCCTACTCAAGGTCCGAAATTTCACACAGTCACTCAGTTAGTGGAGGTCCTCACTCACGAGTTCACCATGCAGTTACCTCACTGGCAAGTCTGTCAAAGCAGCTGCTCCTCCTTTGAGCTCAGGGACAGCTGAGAATCTCTGGGCTGAATAAAGACTCTCTTTCTTGAATGAAGAAGGTGACTTCCCTCACTAGAGGGTTTGCTGCTCATTAGGGAGGAAATAACTTATCCCCGAACTGAACAGCTTTCTGGTATAATGGGAAGAACACTAGAATGGGTGCCAGGAGATACTGCTTCTGACGCCAGGCACTGCCATTGACTAACTTCCTGGCTTTGGGCTAATCACAGCATTTCTGGGCTTTAGTTTTCTCTGTGGAACAAACATGCTGTCTAGTTTAATCTCTAAGATTCTTCTGACTAAGCATTCTCTTATTTATGATTTCACTGTGCTCTTACTCCTAGTATCAGTGTCCAGATAGCAAAGAATATGTTTGCCTCAAAGCACTACGTCCACCTCATTTGTACTGTCATGCTTGTTCAAGGTTTGGGCTGATTTATCATCATTTTCTACATCCTTCTGGGATTTCTAGAAAATTCGAATATTTGTATGGCTTAAAAAGCGTGCGACTAATGTACTGTTTCAACTACTACATTTTAAATCGACCATAATTGTCCAGATTATAAGATCAAAGCTCTAAACCATAAACTCAGAGATTTTCATAATTTGAACCATCTCTTCATGACTGGACAGTCACTGGTGCTCAGAGAGGTGGGAACTACTGAAGCCCAAGTTACTCAGACCTTGAGGTCTCCAAGGCCACCAAGCACAAAACTGTGGGTATTTTTAGAAACTGGTTTAGAGTTACTATTGAGAAATGTGAGCATGATAAAATTACTTCCAGCAGTATTTGTTGGCTGAACAGAATAATCTTGAAGCCCGTTTTGTGTTTTGATGACAAGGTGGACAAAGCGTATGGGAGTATGGGATCTGATGCATTCAGAGATGTATATGTGTGTGTGTATGTGTGTGTGTGTGTGTGTGTGTTCTCCCTAAGCTTCTGGATGTAGTTGTCTCAGACACTAAAAAAAAAACACCCTTTCTTGTTTTAGGTGCTCCTGTGGTGTCTTCGGTGACGCAGCACCAGGGGCTACAGGGTACTCATTCCAGGATCTCAGTAGATATTTCTTTATCCCACATTTGACCATACTGGCAGCAGAGGAGAGAAGGAAGTCCCTGGTGTAACTGCTGGTCTTGAGGGCAGGGAAGGGACCCAGCGATGTGAGGCAATGAGGAACTAAAAGTTTATATTTAGATGTTCTTGGGTTAATTGTGACAGAAGTTCTCAGAGACAATCTCAGAAAACTTTAATAAGAATTCTTGGTTTATTAGAATTGTTTTTTGTTTTGTTTTGTTACGTTTTTAGTTCTTTGTTTTAGATCACCTTGGTCAAGGAATCAGGAGTCCCTGGCTGGAGCAAACGGTTAAGCACTTGACAGCTAACCAAAAGTTTCGCAGTTTGAGCCCACACAGAGGTGCCTTGAAAGAAAGGCCTGATGATCTACTTCTGAAAGTTCCCACCCTTGAAAACCCTACGGAGCACCGCTCTGCTCTGTATACATGGGTCATCAGAAAGTGGAATTGACTTGATGGCAATGGGTTGGGTTTGGTGTTTGGTCAAAGAATCTAAACTTCCCATCATAATCATAACAGTCACTATCACTTATTGAAGACTTACCATAGTCTAAACCTGTGATTTTCAATACAATAATCGCATAAACAAAAAAAAGAAAACAAAAACAAAACCAAACCCCTTGCTGACAAGTAGATTCTGACTCATAGCGACCTTATAGGACAGAGTAGAAATGCTGCATAGAGTTTCCAAGGAGTGCCTGGTGGATTCGAACTGCTGACCTTTTGCTTAGCAGCTATAGTACTTAACCACTATGCCACCAGGGTTTCCACATAGTCGCATAAGTCTATTTAAATTAAATTAAAAACTCAGTTCCTCAGTTACACTAGCCACATTGCAACTATGCGATAATCACTTGTGGTTAGTAGCTATTATATTAATCAGAGCAGAATAGAACATTTCCATCATTGCAGAAAGTTCTATTAGACAGTGCTGTAGGCACTCTCTAGATTTCTTACGGGCATTATTCCTAATCCTCACAACTCTCTACTGTAAATTTCATTACCCCATTTTTGCTGACCGGGAAACTGAATCCTAGAGGAGTTCATGTACAGAGTAAGTAGTGGAATTGGAACACAATTTTAATTCAACTTGGCTCCTAAGCCCTGATTTCTCTCTGTACTATGTTTCTTAATTACAGTTTTTCATCATGAAACCTTTTTTTCCCCAAAAAGTTTTTCAAAAGAACATTAATCAAAGAATAGGATTATAATTGAGCTATTGAGAGTTAAAGCAGACAGTTCAGTCAACTACTAAGTCAAAGGAATAAGTTGTAGGAATATCTTCAGAAGGTTGTATAAATTGTCGGAAAAAATGGCATAGGAGCTTCAGTATGGTTATATATAAATACACTTTTAGCGTATTTGGGCATAAATAATGCAAACCAGATTTGGAAGCTGATGGACTCTACCTAATAGCTCAAAGGCTAAGAAACTGATCTAGGGATCCTTGAATACATCACCCCAGTGTGCTCCTAAAGTCAGCCTGTCATTGGGCATTACCTATAAGCCATGAGAAGTAAAGCAGAAACTCCATCCTTAAAAAAATCACGTTTTGTCTAAACAGGAAGACTGTATATGTAGCTTTGGAATTCACCTCCAGAAAGTCTTAAAAGAACTGGATAGAAAGATTCCAGACATGGGGGAACTAAATTCATCAAAGAAACAGGTAACCTCTAGGAGAAAAAAGATGGAGAGCTTTTGCAGATGGAAAGATGAAAGCGAGGCTATGACAGGAGTAACTCATCCCTTTATTTCTCAAGGGCAGATCCAGGCTTCATTTCCTTCATTGTCTTTTATTTCCTGCTGCATGCTATACATTACTGCATACAGTAGCTGCTCATTAATTGTTTCTTGAATTGAAACAAATGTACAAATTCTGATGAAACAATCAGAATGATAGACAGGATGACACAAAGGTTTGATTCAGTGTGGCGTTTCTGTTGTTTTTTGAACAGGGGTATCTTCTCTCTCCTCTACCACCCACCTCTTCTACAACATATTCATCTTTAACATTGTGATCCATTTATGACACTAGCCCTTAGTATGGTTTACTCTCACAGACTCCCTGTGAGAAGGCAAGCTTCATACTCCTCCGATGTTCTGACCCTTCAAAGTCAGCAGAGCTCAGCTCCAAGGGAATCTGTGATGCACGTAAGATGGTCTGAGTATAGACTGTGAGTCCTTGAAGCTTGGGTGTCTGCCATGGAAGGCAATCTGGACAGAGATAATACCAGCTGTACTCAGAAGGCAGAGAGGACAGCCTGTTTATGACGTGGGGAGTGGGAATCAAGCCAAAGGACACTGGAGGGAATGGGGTAGCCAGAGGGGAAACACTGTCTTGCCAACATTTTTCTACCTCTAGGCAAGGGGTCATCTTCAAAGCTATTCCTATCAAGGTTACAGTGATAGGAGACAGGCCTTGCCTTACCCCTGTGTGCCGTGGCTATTCCTACTTATAATAAAACTGTCAGGCCAGGCTCCAGGTGGCTCTGTGATTCATGAGGGGAGAAAATGGTGGCGCGTGCTGGGTGGTTGTTACTCTCCAACTGATCTATATCCCCAAGTTGTGAGCTCCTGCTCTGAGTGTAGCTGGGAAATTTTACTGAGCACTCCTTTTCAAGGAGACATGCCAAAACTCACAAAAAACTAATCCCAAACCTTCTGATATCTGATTTGGAGTCAGATTGTCCTTCTCAAAGGTGGCTCCGGTCACAAGACAGTCCACACAATAGCTCTCCCAAGTAAGATGAAAAAGGATTGCATAAAAAAAGAGTTGTTGAAAGTATTTGTTGGGTCATGTTTTGGAATCTCTTTTAAAGTAAGAGAAGAACACACGATACCTCAGGCCTAGCATATTTCCCTTCCCTCATGCATAGGGATTACTTGTTCCTTCTTCACCAAATTCCAGCATCAGTCATTGCCGAGATCCCAGTGCCCTTGATGATATCAAACTCATGCATGACATGATACCATATCATCCCTAAAAACAAGGGCCCTCTCTTACACGCCCATCTTATACCCGTCCAATCAGAAAATCATTGGCTACAAGTATCCAATCCACAGACTCCATTCAAATTTTGCAAGTTTTCCGAATAATGTCTCTTCTTTCTTTCTAGTTCAGGATCTTATGAAGGAATTGGTCTTGCATTTAGTTATCCAGGGTATCAGTTTCCTTCAATCTGGGACAGCTCCTCAGTCCTGCTCTCTTAATCCTTGACAGTTTTAAGAACAAAAGTCTTTCTTTCTGTGGATGTCTTTGAACCTGGGTCTATCCAATGCTCCTTAGCCGGACTCAGGCTGTGCAGGCTTGGCAGGGATCACACAGAAGCCCAGCTGCTCTCATCTTGGTGCATCACATCAGGAGGTTCACCAGGTTGCCTTGCCCCACTGCTGGTCATGTTAACCTGGACCATCTGTTCACAATGGTGTCTGCCAGGCTTTTCCACTGCAAAAATCACCATTTCCCTTTGTGTTTGATTAACGTTTTGTAGGGAGATAGTCCAATATGATACCTATACCCTTCTCCCCATCATGATAATGGTACCTCATATTTGTTTAAATTACGCTCAAATCTAATGTCTTTTGTGAGATTCCTAAAACAGAATATTGTTACCTCTGTCTTTCAAATAAAGAAACTGAAAACAGAAAGTGATTTGCAAAGTCCCATAATGACTTATTGCTGGAGCATATTCTAAACAAATATGAGGTACCATTCTCATGATGCCTTCCAAACAAGTAAGAGCATCCATTGATGATACTTGCCTATATCAAGGACTTCCATGATGGCTGACAAGCAGTGAGTCTCTATTTTCATCATTCTTTCTACATTTATGAGCTGATATTTTACTGTAAGGAATAGCTTTCACTTCTCCCTTGTTTATTTATGTATTCATTTATGTCAGTAAAGACTCACGGTTTCCTATTTTATTCATTGGTTTGTAACATGATACTCTTATTATTTATCCTGATGCTTAGATTGTCCTAGATTTGGCTAGTAAGAGCCCTGTGTTCTTCTGGAATGTCCCCATCATTCTTCAAATGTTTTCTTCTTATTATTATTTTATTTAATTTTTTTGGTATAAGAAGATGTGCTCAACTCATCTTGGATTCTTCTTACCGTAGTCCTGGAATCAGCCATTTCTCTAAGGAGTCCTAGCTCCTCGTAGTAGAGGATGGTATTTAGAACCAAGATTTTGATGTTTGGTGTGCTTATTGCTCTTGGGTGTCATTGCTTATTGGCCATCTCAGCAAAGAGAAATAAGAAATATATGTATATAAATGCATATGCGTTCATACACATAAATATATATTTAGCTAGAGAGATAGATTCACACATACATCTAGAACTACTTCTACATTGGTGTGTGTGGTGTGTGTGGTCATCTCATAACCACTTTGATCACCTTCTCTGCCATCTACCTGGGCCCCCCACATCAACCTCACTGTCCTGCTTCCTGGGATACCAGGCGTGGTCGTCCAGTGCCTCCATGTGGCACTCCCTTCCCCTCACTGCACCATTTCCTCTGATGCCATTATCTCCATGGCAGGAGGAAGAAAAAGAAAGATAGAAAATGGGAAAGGCAGAGAAGATGCAGAGGGAAAGGGAGAGCTGTTCTTTGTTGTCATTGTTTTTTGTTGCCCTCTCTACTTCTGTTTGAGAGTTGCCAAAAGAGTACTTTGGTTCCAGGTGTCCACAAAAAATATAAAGTTAGGGTCCTGTGAACACCTCCAGACTCCATCCTTGTGAGAAACTGACCTGTTTTAACAGGAAGCTTCACCCAGAAGCAGCTCCGGGTCTTCCACACCCCTTCAAGTGGCAGCAACTTCCTCTCGTCCACACCTCTCACTTATCCTCATTTTTCTCGGTTCTAGCGTTCTGCAAAATGAAGCAATACCACTGACTGAAACTGTTTCCATGTTGTTGGAGAAACAAACAGAATGATCTGAGTCCCCGTGGGAAGGAACAGAACCAAAAATGGTCACTGGCCTGTGCAGAGGTGCTGTTCAGTGGCTCTCAGGATGGAATAGGCGGAACACACCCCTAGGAGACTTCAGGCGGTGGGCAGAGGCTCTGCTGAAGGCTTCTAACACTCGCTTTTCTATTCATCCATCCAAGTCTGTCTGGTTCTTAAAAATGCCCCCAGGAAATCTCTCTGATGCAGTCAGTCAGTACACAAAGGGTAAAATCTGTTGGTTTGGTTATAAGACCTTGAGTTTGAGAACTCTTAGTCATGAGTCCCCTCAGCCCTAAGGTTAAACCTCCAGCCAGTTGAGGTTCCAGGCATCCTCCAAGGTAAGCTACAGCAGAATAGCTCTAGGGGTAGGGATTCAGCAGACCTGCAGCTCCAGCAGTAAGTCATTATGGGACTTTGCAAATCACTTTCTGCTTTCAGTTTCTTTATTTGAAAGACAGAGGTAACAATATTTCTGTTTTAGGAATCTCACAAGAGATGTTAGATTTGAGCGTAATTTAAACAAATATGAGGTACCATTATCATGATGCCTTCCAAACAAATAAGAGCTTTCAACCTATTACCACATTTATCTTCATCAAGAACTGCTTGATTATTTTAGGGAGTGGTCAGGGAATTGGTGGCACCATGGTTAAGTGCTAGGCTGCCAACCAAAATGTTGATGGTTCGAACCCAACTAGTGGCTCCATGGGAGAAAGAGCTGGTGATCTGCTTCTGTGAATATTACAGCCTAGAAAATCCCATTGGGCATCCTACGCTGTCATACGGGGTTGCTATGAGTTACAGGTCAACTCAACAGCACACAACAACAGAAGCTGAGCCTTGGCTGGAAATAGCCAATACCCTTGGTAGCCTGTTTTGCAAATGCTAAGGCTATTCCCTCTGCCATGAATGGTATTCCCACAGATAGCCTCAAGACTGCCTCCCTCTCCATTGAGATCTCTGCTCAATGTTACATTATCAGAGAGGCCTTCTCTGCCATCCTTTATAAAAGACCTCTGCCCTTTTCCCCCTGCTACTAACCCCCATTACTTTTCTTGAGTCAGAATTCATTCGACCGCAACAGGTTTGGTTCTTTTTTTGTTTTTCACCCTACTTAAATTTCCCTTCACAGCATGCATCATCACCTGAAAAATAATATGTCTATTTGTTTATCTGACTATTACTAGTTTTTTCCAACTGAAGTGTGTGCTCCATTCAAGTTGAAATATTTTCCTGTTTTGTTCACTGCTTCTCCCCAGCACCAAGAACAGGCCTGACGTATGGTGGGGACTTAATAAGGGACTGACTAAATATTTGCTGAACAATTGCTTGACTTTCCATTTTAATAACACAGCTATACTTTTCAAAGCACTTTCATACACATTTATAACAACACTGTGTGGTAGGTGTGATAGGTACGTATAGCCCCATTTTAGAGTAAAGATTAAGACACAGAGAGGTTCAGTAAGTGGTCCAACATCACACAGCTAGTTAATGAGAGGTGCGGCTAGGATATAGATCTCCAGGGCTCTTTTCCTTGACGTCATCTGATGAAGGATTATTTATCTTGTAAAATATTCGAAGCCTGAATAAATGGGTGAATAAAATAGATAAGTTCTCTGCCTTCAGGGAAGTTTCATCCTAGACTGTTCTACTAATGAGTAGAAGTCTTGGGTGGTGTGAATGGTTAATGCACTCAGCTGCTAACCAAAGGGTTGGAGGTTGGAGTCCACTCAGAGGTACCTTGGAAGAAAGGCCTAGCAATCTACTTCTGAAAAATCACTCATTGAAAACCTTATGAAGCACAGTTCTACTCTGACACACATGGGTCACCATGAATCAAAATTGACTTGATGGCAACTGGTAAACCAATGAATAGAGTTAACAATCAAAAAGAAATCTAGTTGCCATATCAGTTTTACATCCTCAGATAATCTTGATGATAGGGGTTGCAACTGAAACAGAGTAACCACCATAAGTGATGAGAAAAGCAAAAAGGGGGGGAAAAAGCTTCTGCCGATGAATCAGTGCATAAGAAATTATCTCAAGAGTACAGGACCCAAAATGGAGGAGGAAACCAAAAGGGTCATTTCCAGGCCCCAAAATGACCTGTCATGACCAGGTAGCTGCCCTCTGCAGTAGTGTTCCTTTGATTCCCGTATTAATTTAGTATTACTCATTGAGTTTTTGCAAAATGCTTTCAAACTATGGCCAGGATTCAGTTCAGCCTGGTCTGGAATGGCGATCTACGTGATTAAAGCCAGTGTGGAGTAGATAACTATCATCGAGCAGTACACGAAAGCTTCACAGACACTGATAAAAGGCCACAAAGTGGAGCCCATGACTTCTTCCTCAAACTGACCTTTTCCTCCGAGAGTACTGCTGGGAAGCTGAGCTGGCATGAGGATTTTTGAAGTGATTTGAAGTGCTACATTTGATCCTGGATTTATTCTCCTGACAAATATTAGCTGTTGACTTTTGGTTAAAAATGGCATTTGGCTAACAACTTCTTCAACTCCTCTGCTCTCAGAACTAAAATGCCCATAAAACTTAAAAGAAAAGTGGGGGTGGGGGAGGGGGAACCACAACAAAAACACGAAACCGGAGAAATGAAAACCAAGGATCAAACTGATGCCAACTTCTTAAACGAATTTTCACAAGTGGTAAAGTTGTTTGAATCACTTAAAACTGAAAATGGGAATAAAACTCATTGTTCTGCCACCACTGAGACTTTGAGACTTATCCAAAAATAATAATGACCACTTCATGCCTCATCCCTCCGTTAGTCTTTGTCCTGGGTCAGCAACACTAAGTCTCTACCAATCAGATAACTGGACAGCTAAATTCTGAGCCAGCCAGTATACGGTCCATCACCACGACCACATCCCTGGCCTCCACCTGAGTATCTCTCTTCATATGTCCATGTGAAGCCTGAAGTTCTAAGAATCCAACCAGGAAAACGAGGGAAGTGAAAGAGCCCTGGCTAATTGTATCTTGGGAAAAGTGCACACATAGTCTTTTACTTTTGAGCATAATTCATTCTTATAAATATGTACAAAGGTTGACTAGTACGTTATATTATTTAACTATGCCCCATCTTTCAAACATAATCTTTGAAGAGGTTTTTCTAGAATTCACTCATTCCATTTTGTCATTTTCCTTTAAAATTGGACCCACAGTCAACTGGTTCGAACCCAGTGAACATCTCACTAAGGCAAATATAACAATTTTGGCATTCCTAATTATTTCCATCTTTATATTAAGTTTAGAAGTCCTTTATTTCTTATTAACAGCATCAACGATTTTATTTTTTCCATTTTATACTCTTTTTATGAGCTAAGGAGAAACCAAAATAAAGTATTCTAATAATTGAACACACACTGTTGTACGTACAAAGATGGTGATAATGTTAAACTAGAACTTATTGGTTGGGTGGCAACACCAATGAGCTATAACTCAAAAATTTATGCTGATATATATATAAAAAGGTCCAAATATGATGGATAAAAATGAATGCTAAATGATAAAGGAAATGTTATAGGTGATAGTAACTATATTTTTAAAAAGCAAAAAAAAAAGACAAATACAAAAAAATTATATATAGTTACCATTGGGAGATAGGAAGAGGGATGGGATTGGGGAGAAATACACAGATAGATTCAATGTCACTGGTAATGCATAGATCTTATTGTGGATAGTAGGTCTATAGGTGTTTTCCAATTATATTTCGTGATGTGTATGTATGTTTTATATGTGTACATGCATACATACACATGCATGCACACACATATATACATGTTGTTAGTTGCCATCGAGTCAATTCCGACTCATGGCGACCCCATGTGTGTCAGACTAGAACTGCTCCATAGTAGGCTGTGACCTTTCAGGAGCAGTTTGCCAGGCCTGTCTTCCGAGGCACCTCTGGATAGGTTTGAACTACTAACCTTTCAACTAGTAGTTGAGTGCTTAACTGCTTGCACCACCCAGGGACTACTACACATATAAACAATATATATGATGCTCAATGCTCAATGCAGACTTTTTTTTTTTTTTTAACTAAACTCTTATGTGGTTTTAAGAAGACTTCAGGGGATATTTTTGGTTTAAGGTTTTTAAAGATAATCTTTAAAGATCATACTCTTTCAAGAACTGTCTATATGGGATTAAATTGACAAGAGCAACTCAAAAGACTAGGGGGCAATGAGTTTATGTTAATGAGAGGGGAACAACTCAGAAAAGGAGGGTGAGAATGGTTGCAGAACTCAAAGAATGCAATCAAAGTCACTAAATTGTACATGTAGAAACTGTTGAATTGGTGTATGTTTTGCTGTGTATATTCTCAACAACAACAACCAAATGAATAAGATTTACCAGAAAAAAAGAAGAAAAAATGTATAGATTATATTTTGTATTAGTGGTCACCAAAATTAGTAGCCTCTCCTTGCAATAAAATCATGATCCCCAGCCCTGTTGCGTCAGGCAGGCCATGCTTTGGCTAAGTGAGGGATTTGCCTCACTACTTTCTCCCTAAGCCTAATGTTCCAGGTAGAGGCTGCTCTGTCAGTCAGAGTGAAATCAATATAGAGCAGAGCTTCAATCAATCTGTGATGAATAGGTAACATGAGTGAGAAATAAACCATTGCTGTTGAAAGCTACTGAGGTTTGGGAGTCATCTGTTACTATTACATAAACTAGTGTAACATAACTGATATATATTAGTCATTATGTAATTGAAAAATCCAAGTAATTTTTTTTTTTATTGTTCTTTAGGTGAACCCTTACTGAGAAAATTTGTTTCTCATTAAACAATTAGTACACACACTGTTTTGTGACATTGGTTACCAACCCCACGACATGTCAGCACTCTCCCTTTTCCACGTTGGGTTCCCTATTACCAGCCTTCCTGCTCCCTCCTGCCTTCTAGTCCTTGCCCCTGCGATGGTTTGCCCCTTTTGTCTCATTTTGTTTTATGGGCCTGTCTAATCTTTGGCTGAAGGGTGAACCTCATGAGTGACTTTATTACTGAGATAAAAGGGTGTCTGGGGGCCATACTCTTGGGATTTCTCCAGTCTCTGTCAGGCCGGTAAGTCTGGTCTTTTTTGTGAGTTGGAATTTCTTTCCATATTTTTCTCCAGCTCAGTCTGGGACCCTCTGTTGTGACCCTTGTCAGAGCAGTCAGTGGTGGTAGCTAGGCACCATCTAGTTGTGCCAGACTCAGTCTGGTGGAGGCTGTGGTGGTTGTGGTCCATTAGTCCTTTGGACTAATCTTTCCCTCGTGTCTTTGGTTGTCTTCATTCTTCCTTGCTCCAGATGGCGTGAGACCAGTGGAGTATCTTAGATGGCCGCTTATAGGCTTTTAAGATCCCAGATGCTACACACCAAAGTAGAATGTAGAACATTTTCTTTATAAACTATGTTATGTCAGTTAAGTTGGATGTTCCCTGAGAACATGGTTCCCATAGCCCTTAGCCCAGTAATTCGTTCCTTCAGGGAGTTTGAATGTGTCTATGGAGCTTCCATGACTTTGCCTGGGACAAGCTGTGCTGGCTTCGCCATATTGTGCACTGTCTTACCCTTCACCAAAGTAAAAAATCCAAGTAATTTTGAGAAATTAGGGAATAATGACAAAAACACAGGTTGTAAAATCATTTATTTATGAAAAACAAGGACCACCTCTAGTCTCCAAAATTAAATCAATGTCTGCAGTGAACAAGACAGAAAAAGTCCTAGAAACAGTGCAATTTGAGAACAGTAGTTTTTGAATATATTCCATCTGTTCAAATTATCAGAGAGTCAGGAAGTAGTAGGAAAATATTCCATTTTAGTCCAAAGCCAGCCACAGTAAAGGAACATTTTGTGAGGTTCTATAAATTAGCCTAGAAGCTAAGTATAATCACCTGCCACTCCTCTGTAACTCTGAGAAGATTCAGCTAGCAGTAGGGTGTTCTATGATGGGGCCAAGGAAAACCACATACCCTGCCTGCTGGCAAAAGTTAAGTTTGGATAGAATTCTCCTTACTCAAATGTAAGTATACAGAAAACTAAAATATATGGGACTTGTTTTCAATTAAAAACAAACGAACAACTTCAAGACTTGGTAATAAAACACGATCCTGAAGACCCAGAGGCCAAGAAGATCTCTGAAAATGGCCTATTATAAGAAACTTTTAGAAAATCATTTACCACCCTCAGTAATATGTGAGAAGCTATAGTCTTTATTAAATAAAAGGAACAAGGAATAAAGCAAGAACAGGCTGAGTAAATGGGAGAAGAGGATGAGATAAAAAGGAGCTACATGAATGAGGATGAATGCCAAAGAAATTAGAAATTAATGTTGTTGTTAGGTGCTGTCGAGTCTGTTCTGACTCGTAACAGCCCTGTGTACAACAGAACAAAACACTGCCCGATCCTGCGCCATCCTCACAATCGTTATGCTTGAGCCCATTGTTGCTGCCACTGTGTCAATCCATCTCGTTGAGGGTCTTCCTCTTTTTCGCTGACCCGCTATATTACCAAGCATGATGTCCTTCTCCAGGGACTGATCCCTCTTGCGTGTCCAAAGCATGTGAGACAAAGTCTCACCACTCTTGCTTCGAAGGATCATTCTGGCTGTACTTCTTCCAAGATAGATTTGTTCATTCTTTTGGCAGTCCATGGTATACTCAACATTCTTTGCCAACACCGTAACTCAAAGATAGCAATTCTACTTCGGTCTTCCTTATTTATTGTCCAGCTTTCAAATGCGTATGAGGTGATTGAAAACACCATGGCTTAGGTAAGACGCACCTTAGTCTTCAAGGTGACTAGAAATTAATAATATAATTTAAATACCCTTTGAAGGGAATAAAGAACAAAATTACACTACAGAAAGCTGAATGATTGATGTAAATGAGAACTCTGAGAAGTCTTTCCATAATGTAAAAGAAAGGTCAGAGATATAAAATAGTGAAGGAGACAGTAAATGTAGGAAAAAAAAAAAAAGAATCCAGATGCCACCTCAGAAATATTCATGATCCATAGAGAGAAATTAATACACCAAGAACTGAAGCAGTGAGGAAAGACTTATCTGAGGGAACCTTTCCTAAATTGGAAACATGTGACTGTGCAGACTAAATGTACCACATTCCTAACAAAAATCGATAAAAGACATTGGTATCTACATAGATCCCTGGCTAAACTTTTGAATAATAAGGAGAAAGATAATGTAAGAATTCAGGAAGACAAAAAAGGACAGCCACTACTCTAAAGAAATAAAAATTAAGCAGCATCCAATAATGGAGCAGCATCCATCAAGCTTTGAGCGTGAAAATATTGTGGTCCATCAAGTTAGACCTCATGAGTCAGCACAACAGAAAAAAATGCACGTTGTGCTAGTGTTTAGGAAACATTTCACATAATACCTCTCTCGAAAGAGATATCCTGTTCAACTCAGAGACTGATGAAAATTAAGTATTCAAGAATTGGTAAGATTAAAATCTTACCTTTCTCAGATCAGATTCTAAATTCAGAAATCTAGCTTTTAAAAATCCCATGAGTGCAGGCAAGAATCATCAGTGGATGCTAAACGTAGTGGTTGAAAGTATGATGAGAAGCAGGATGTTTGCATAGTTTCAAAGAATCTAGACACCAGATTAAAAACAACAACAACAAAACCCAAATCTGTGCCATCAAGTTGATTCCGACTCATAGCAACCCTATAGGACTTTTGGATAGCAGCTGATTTCTTTCTTTCTTTTTTTTTTTTTTAATTGTACTTTACGTGAAGGTTTACAGAACAAATAGCTTCTCATTAAACAGTCAGTACACATATTGTTTTATGACATTGGTTAACAACCCCACGACTTGTCAACATTCTCCCTTCTCGACCTTTTTTTGGTGAAAATATACACAGCCAAAGAGACACCATTTCAAAAATTTCTACATGCACCATTCAGTGACATTGATTACGTTCTTCCAGTTGTGCTGCTATTCTCACTTTAGGTGAAGGGTTACAGAACAAAATAATTTCTCATTAAACAGTTAGTACACATGTTGCCCTATGACAATGGTTAACAACCCCACAACATGTCAACACTGTCCTTACTCAAGCTTGGGTTCCCTATCACTAGCTTTCCTGTCCCCTTCTGCTTTCTAGTCCTTGTACCTGGACTGCTGTGCCTCATTAGTCCCGTTTGGTTATATGGGGCTGTCCAATCCCCGGCTGAACGGTGAACCTCGGAAGTGACTTCACCACTGAGCTAAAAGGGTGTCTGGGGGTCATACTCTCTGGGTTTCTCAAGTCTTTTTCAGGCCTTTAAATCTGGTCTTTTTTTTGTGAGTTAGAATTTTGTTCTACATCCTTCTCCAGCTCTGTCCAGAACCGTCTGTTGTGATCCCGGTCAGAGCAGTCAGTGGTGGTAGCCAGACACCATCTAGCTGTACTGGACTCAGTCTGGTGGAGGCCTTGGTTGCTGTGGTCCATTAGTCCTTTGGACTAATCTTTTCCTTGTATCCTGTTCTTTTCATTCTCCCTTGCACCTGAAGGGGTGAGACCAGTGGAGTATCTTAGATGGAGCAGCCAATTTCTTAACCACTTTGCCACCAGGGCTCCAGACACCAGATAGTTATTAATTAAACTCAAAACCAAAACCATTGCCATCAAGTCAATTCCAACTCATAGTGACCCTATAGGACAGAGTAGAACTGCCCCATAGGGTTTCCAAGGAGCGGCTGGTGGATTCGAACCTCCAACCTTAACCACTGTGCCACCAGGGCTCCAGTTATTAATTGCAAAGAGAAAAACAGTAACGTTAAGTGGAGAAACTGGACAGAGGCTAACAGAACCAAATGCTCAAAGTTAACATCATCAGCAATAAAACATAAATAAAACATACCTCCTGATATGATGCACTGAGAAGGACACAACATCACCTTTGGAATATTCTTATCTGAATATATTGGATGAACCCCAATTGAGGGATGTTCTACAAAATAACTGGCTAGTGCTGTTCAAAAGTGTCAAGGTTATGAAAGACAAAGACAGACTAAGAAATTGTCACAGATTAATTAGAGGAGACTAAGGAGAAATGACAGCCAGAAATAATACGGAATCCTGGATTACATTCTAGACCAGATAAAGGACGTTAGTGAGAAAACTAGTGAAATTTGAATAAAGCCTGTAGATTAGTTAATAGCATTTTATTAATGTTAATTTCCTGGTTTTGATAATAGTACTATGGATGTGAAAGATGTTAACATTAGGGAACACTGGGTGAAGGATATTTGGAAACTCATTGTATTATTTTTGCAAATTTTCTGTATGCATAAAATTATTTCAAAATAAAAAGTTAAAAAAAAAACCTATTAGGTAAAATAGGGAGCAAACATTCTTGTCTCACCCCTAAGCCTCACCTCTTCCCTTCACACTGGGTGATTGGGATAAGACTCAGGAACGGAATGAAGAGTAGCGTCACTGTTAGGCACAGAACAAAGCATTGTTATAGACATTACTTCATAGTTGTTTACATTGTACTTTTACATTTTAATGAGGTCATTTTTCTACAATATACCTAATCCTGGTCAGATGAACCAAGTGGTCAAAGCAGTGCCTTCAACTTGGCCTTGTCAAAGTATTCCATTTTAGACTACAACTGTGTTTTAAAAAATATCACAAGGAACACTCAGAAATGTTCATGGTGATTATGTTTTGGTCAAAGAATGATGGGTGATTTTCATTTTATTCTTTATACTTTCAAATATTAATCAAATCATTTACAATTAATGTTTTGCATATGTAATCAAACCTAAATTATTTTAAAATTTTTAACACAAATATATGTATGCCGTATGATCACTGAGGCTGATTGCTAATTCCAAAGATGGCTGCACCCATGTGCATTCCATCCCATAATGCTCTTCTTATAATGTGACACTGGCATTCCGCCATCACAGACTGAGGTCTGTGTTCCCTCATCTTGAGTCTATGCAAAACGTAGTAATTGATGTAATCAATAGAATTCAGGGCAATAGACACTGTGTGACTTCTGAGGTTAAGTGATAAAAGGCAATAGAGCTTCCTCCTGACTCTCTTGTCCAGGGACATTTGCCCGTGGAACCCAGTCACTGTGTAGTGAGAAAACCCAGGCCATGTGGAGAGGCTACATGTAGGTGTTCCAACTGGTGGCTAGGTCCAAATAGGAGAGAAAAAGTCTTCAGATAATCCTAGTTCCTAACCTTCTTTTATTTTATTTGATACTTCAGACATTAGAGAGTACGGGTGTATCTTGTTTTAATGTGCTTCGCTGTATCGTGCATCACAGATACTGAGTTTTTTAGAAATTGAAGGTTTGTGGCAGCCCGTTGTTGAGCAAGTCTATCAGCACCATTTTTCCAACAACATGTGCTCACTTTGTGTCTCTGTGTCATGTTTTGGTAATTCTTGCAATATTTCAAACTTTTTCATTATTGTTATATCTGTTACATTGATCTGTGATCAGTGATCTTTGATGTTACTATTGTAATTGTTTTGGGGAGCCATGAACTGCGCCCATAGAAGATGGCAAACTTAATCGATAAATGTTGTGTTGTGTGTTGTGACTGCTCCACCGACCAGCCGTCCCCCCCGCCCCACCCCTCCTTGCCTGTCTCCCTCTCCTCGGGCCTTCCTTTTCTCTGAGACACAACAATATTGAAATTAGGTCAATTAATAACTCTACAATGGCCTCTAAGTGTTCAAGTGAAAAGAAGAGTCGCAAGTCTCTCACTTTAAATCAAAAGCTAGAAATGATTAAGCTTAGTCAGGAAGCCATGTCGAAAGCCAAGATAGGCTGAAAGCTAGGCCTCTTGCACCAAACGGTTATCCAAATTTTGAATGCAAAGGAAAAGTTCTTGAAGGAAATTAAAAATGCTATTCCAGTGAACACATGAATGATAAGAAAGGGAAACAGCTTTACTGTTGATATGGAGAAAGTTTTAGTGGTCTGGATAGCAGATCAAACCAGCCACAACATTCCCTTAAGCTAAAGCCTAATCCAGAGCAACACTCTAACTCTCTTTAATTCTATGAAGGCTGAGAGAGGTGAGGAAGCTGCAGAGGAAAAGTCTGAAACTAGCAGGGGTTGGTTTATGAGGTTTAAGGAAAGAGACCATCTCCATAACATAAAAGTGCAAGGTGAAGCAGCAAGTGCTGATGTAGAAGCTGCAGCAAGTTTTCCCAAAGATCTAGCTAAGGTAATTGATGAAGGTGGCTACACTAAACAATAGATTTTCAATGTAGACTAAACAGCCTTATATTGGAAGAAGATGCCATGTAGGACTTTGATAGCTAGAGAGAAGTCAATGGCTGGCTTCAAAGATTTAAAGGACAGGCTGACTCTCTTGTCGGAGGCTAATGCAGCTAGTGGATTTAAGTTGAAGCCAATGTTCATTTACCATTCCAAAAATCCTAGGACCCTTAAGAATTTATGCTAACTCTGCTCTGTCTGTGCTCTATAAATGGAACAACAAAGCCTGGATGACAGCACATCTGTTTACAACATGGTTTACTAAATGTTTTAAGCCCACTGCTGAGACCTATTGCTCAGAAAAAAAGATTCCTTTCAAAATATTACTGCTCGTTGACAATGCACTTGGTCACCCAACAGCTCTGATGCAGATATATAAGGAGATTAATGTTTTCATGCCTGTTAACACACCACCCATTCTGCAGCCCATGGATCAAGGAGTAATTTAGACTTTCAAGTCTTATTATTTAAGGAATACATTTCATAAGGCTATAGCTGCCATAGATAGTGATTCCTCTGATTTCAAAGTAAATTGAAAAGCTTCTGGAAAGGATTCACCATTCTAGATGCTGTAAAGAACATTCATGATTCATGGGAAAACAAAAAACCAAACCTGTTGCCATCAAGTTGATTCTGACTCATAGTGACCCTATAGGACAGAGTAAAACTGCCCTACAGGGTTTCCAAGGAGTGGCTGGTGGATTTGAACTGCTGACCTTAATGCTTAACCATTGTGCCACCAGGGCCTGTGATTCATGGGAGTAGGTCAAAATATCAACATTAACAGGAGTTTGGAAGAAGTCGGTTCCAACCCTCACGGATGGCTTTGAGGAGTTCAAGGCTTCAGTGGAGGAAGTAACTGCAGATGTGTTGGAAATAGCAAGAGAACTAGAATTAGAAGTGGCGCCTGAAGGTGTGACTGAATTACTGTAATCTTGTGATAAGACTTGAACTGATGGGGAGTTGCTTCTTGTGGATGAACCAAGAAAGTGGTTTCTTGAGATGGAATCTACTCCTGGTGAAGACGCTGTGAACATTGTTGAAATGACAACAAAGGATTTAGAATATTACATAAACTTAGTTGATAAAGCAGGAGCAGGGTTTGAGAGGACTGATTCCAATTTTGAAAGAGAGGTTCTACTGTGGGTAAAATGCTATCAAACAGCATCGCATGCTACAGAGAAATCTTTTGTGAAAGGAAGAGTCGATTGATGTGGCAAACTTCACTGTTGTCTTATTTTAAGAAATTGCCACAGCCACCCCAGTGCGCAACCACCACCCTGATCAGTCAGCAGCCATCAACGTTGAGAGAACACCCTCCACCAACAAAAAAGTTACTTGCTGAAGGCTCAGATGATGATTAGCATTTTTTAGCAATAAAGCATTTTTTAATTAAGATATGTACATTGTGTTTTTAGACATGATGCTATTGAACACTTTAAAGACTACAGTATTGTATAAATATAACTTTAGTATGCACGAGGAAACCACAAAAATTTGTGTGACTCGCTTTATTGCAATATTTGCTTTACTGGGGTGGTCTGGAACCAAACCAACAATATCTCTGAGGTATGCCTGTATAAACAAACCTTACCCAATCTACCCTATCTGAATTCCTGACCCACAGTAACAGTGAGAGATAATGATTATTTTTTATTTTAGCTTTTCAGTTTTGAGGTATTTGCTGTACAGTCATAAATAATTACTACCATCCCCGTTACATTAAAATATAAACATACATGCGTACACTGACCTAAAATAGTAGAAAGAACATATACCAATATAGTAAAAATTATCTTTCGAATATTAGGGTTATAGGTAGTTTTTCCCCTTCCTTTTCTAAATTTTCTAGGATATGTAGGTACTGGTTCTATAGCAGAAAGTCATATATTTAATGTCTTCACAAACATTTAAGTTTGTTTGATTTAAAATAGAGTGACAGTGATGTCAGAGAGGCACACAGAGAGGCCTGTAGACATCAGGCACAGAAAGTTAGAAGTAGGGCTTCTTTACCTAGTCTTCTAGTCTTGAGAGTTGTAGGTAAAGACAGATTTGCTGGATTTACCATGAATCTAGTGAAATATCAATTTCAGAGTCTTTACTTGCACAGGGTTCTTCCAAGGCCTCGGGCAGGGACATGTTCATATGGTTACATGCTTTTGTAAAATTTGCAAAAGTAAGATATCCTACTCACAACTGGTTAAGACGGCTGTCTTTTACCATTTTGACTTCTTTGTCACATGCCTCTTCATGTTGGGTAGCGTTGGAGTTGTGACGACATCACTGAGATCTTGATAAATGGAAGTTGATGTAGGGATACATTTAATTTCAGTGTCGTGTGATAGATTATGTGGTTCACAGATCACTTCCAGTAAAGTTTAGCTCTTGCTAGCCATCCTGGAGTAAGAATGGTTTCTAAGAAAACTCTTACCACTCACTGTGCCAACTATTCAGTGTTGTGATATGAAGATGAGGGTCAGAGGTTGTATTGAGACATTGAACATGTCTATGAGATAACATAGGAAGTTATAGGTAGAAGAAGAAACACAAGTCTTGAATTGTATGGAGCCGGACACTAGTCAATGGAGAAGTGTTGCAAATCTTAAAGCCCACATGTGAAAGAATTGTTAGAGGATTACCCAAATTTGATTAAAAGTTCTAAAAATTCGCTTGACATTACCAAAGAGTTCTGAAGCTGAAACTTTTGTAATTACCAGCAATGAAGTAAAAGCTGTAATCATTCATGCTAGAGAAAAGAATGAATAATCTTTTCAATCTTTTCTATTCTATTTCTATGACAAAATCATTTTTGTATGAAGAGGCAATCAGAGCATGCAACCCAAAAAAGAAGTAGGAAAAAGTATTGTAGAGTTTATCAGGCAGTTAGTTGATAAAATTATATTACTGTTCTAGATTTGATGACATTTGTATTATGTTAAAATTTATATATAAATGTTCGCTTTCATCATTATTTTTATATATTTTTAATGAGGTCCATCTCCCCGCAAACAGCATAAGCTTCAGGCCTCCAAAACTAGATAGTGTGAGAGGGTATTCTCTCAAACATGTCTTCTGATTGTCTGCCTCTGAGCTGCTGCCTTCTTCAAGGAGTGTTAAATAAGAAGGTGAGACTTTAACTCTTAATAGATTAACAGGGATTAGCACCAAAGTTAATAATTCTGAGATAGTTAGGGGGAGAATAGTGGATTTTGAAGTGGGGAGGAATAAAATGGAATCAGAAGAATCAAAGTGTGTTTGCTTAGAGTTCCTGGATGGCTTTCAAGCACATCAAAGCCTATTTGTGGCTACTTTAAACAAAATTAATTTTTATCTTATTAAAATAATGATTTTTAAATTCTAGTTTTTTAAAGCCTAGTTGAACTTAAGCTGTAAGTTCATTTTTATTATTCCATTTATAAATACAATGAATTGAGCAATTACTTTTAAGAAGGCTTTTGATTACCATTTAATCAACCCATACTTAACAGACAAAATATCCTAAATAATCAATCCTATTTACAACTTAATTATAATATTACAAACATTTTAAGCTGCATGACTAAGTGTAATATACTTAAATTTCTTTTTAAGAATTTTGAGGGGCTAACCTAAAAAGCAAACTTTGACTTTTACCTAGCCACTCTGCTAAATCTAAATACATTAATCTTATAAATATAGTGAATTCCAAGTTCCCTTACACATGCTAATTTGTTTACAAACTTGTTCTCTTATACCTTTCAACTAAAGGTCTTGAGCCAAAATAAGTTACTAATTACACATTTTAAATTGGAATCATAAAATGAATCAGATACACAACCATGCCAAATTCTCTTAAACATACGCTTTGAACATCAAATACATAGATATAATTTAGCCCAAAATTATTACCGAGTGTTTGGTTTATT
>NW_004444026.1:5934061-5935617 GCF_000243295.1 Trichechus manatus latirostris | reverse complement strand
TTTTTTTTTCACTTTACAAGAATTTCTGAGAATGCATTGTGAGTGCCAAAATGTCAGTCCATTATAAAGTAAAATAACTCACACACACAAGATGAAAAGTAGGAATATGAAAATACTTGCAATTTTAAATAAAAATTGTATTTAATGTAGATTAAGGTACATTTTACTGTTCTTATGATGTGGGATGAAATTGCCACGAATAAGGGTACTAAGGTCCTGTTGTTATTGTTAGCTGCTGCCCAGTTAGCCCTGGATTCACGGTGACCCTGTGTACAACTAATACTGCCCAGTCCTGTGCCATCCCCATGATCGGTTGCAGATCGGGCCATTGTGATTCACAAGGTTTTCACTGGCTAATTTTTTAGAAGTAGATCACCAGGACTTTCTTCCTAGTCTGTCTTAGTCTGGAAGCTTCGTTGAAACCTGTTCACCCAACACGTCAAGCCTCCACTGACAGACGGGTGGTGGCTGTGCATGAGGCACATTGGCCAGGAATCGAACCTGGGTCTACTGTGTGGAAGGCGAGAATTCCACCCCTGAACCACCACTGCTCCCACAATAAGGCCTACTAGGTTCCAAAACAGTCTTGGGGAACTGCCATTTTGCTTTAAAAACAACCCAGGTCCATTTTATACAGTCACTGTCGTTCCAGCCCCTCAATTCTGCTCAGCTGGATATTAGCCTTTCACAACATCTCTTACAGAATTAGGTCTTAAAGGATCCCGATGAGATTTAGCCCTACCCTTAGGCAGTTAGGATACTATTGCCACTTTTAGAAATACGCACAGAGAAGTTGAATGATTTGCCCAAAGGTCCACAGCTAGGATATGGAAGAGGGACAAGACTGGAAGCCGTGTTTCCTGACTCCAGTGTTCTTTTGTCTCCCCTTATTTTTCCCTTCAGAGCTCTCTGTAACATTCGTTTGACTCACATGTTTAACACTATTGTCGGTGGCAGGAAACGTACATGATGTGATTGTCTCATTCTTCTGGGACATGGTTATACACTAGATGGTCAAGAAAGTACCCCCAGAACTGTTGAACCATTTTTTGTTTCTTTTTGTTAAAAAAAAAGGTAAGAAGAAAGCCTATACAGGGAAGACGGAAGAGTTTGAGTGAAGAGGTACAAATGACAACAAAAAACTGCTTCAGAATGTTGTCTTGGGCAGAACTCCTTCTAAAGCACATCCTAGCTGGGGTCCAGGTCAGAAGTCAGAGTACTTTCTGTGATAGGATCTTGCGTGGTGGGAGACAAGGACAGAATATTAGAGACAGGCTAGGTTGTCTTTGGGTAACTTACGTTCTTTTTCCCTTCTAACAAAGCCTGGTTCCCAGAAAATGTTCTGCTCTTGGTCACTTACACAGTCCAAGTCATTAAATTACCTCCCCCGGGATGTTTGCCCTTCAGCTGACTTCCGTTGGCTGCAAGGAAATAGAGCCAAATTCTGGCTCACTGTTACTAATCATGTAGGGCCCCATGTCATGTCTTTCTATTTATTCACACTCCCCTCCATGTTAAAATCTGGCCTTTTCCCCTGCGAATTTCTTTATTGCAAA
>NW_004444026.1:5924095-5932458 GCF_000243295.1 Trichechus manatus latirostris | reverse complement strand
GTTCATCTTCTTTTGTAAAATAATTGTTTGAAAGTTTTATACTTATTTGTTGTTAAACTAATTCCTAGGTATATGATCATTTTCGTTGCTGTTGCAAGTGGAATGGTTTCTTTTTTTAATGCTATATTCTAACTTATTGTACATATGAAGGCTGTAGATTTTTTTGTACATATATTTTTCTCATTCAGAAATTTATATACATGTTGTTTTGTGACATTGGTTGCAATCCCCACTATGTGACAACACTCTCTCCCTTTCCATCCCGGGTTCCCTGCCTTCTCTTCTTGTTTTTGGGCAGATGTTACCCATTTGGTCTTGTATATTTGATTGAACTAGGAAGCAGGCTCCTCACGTGTGTTATTATTTGTTTTATAGACCTGTCTAATTGGCTGAAAAGCGGACTTCGGGAGTGGTTTCAGTTCTAAGTTAGCAGAGTGTATGAAGGCCATAGCATAGTTTTGGAGGTTCCTCCAGTCTCTGTTAGACCAGTAGCTTTGGTCTTTTCTTGTGAATTTCAATTTTGTTCTACGTTTTTCTCCCGCTTTGTCTGGGACTGTCTGTTGTGATCCCTGTCAGAGCTGTCAGTGGTGGTAGCCGTTAGTTCTTCCGGGCTCAGGCTGGTGGAGGTTCTGGTTCGTGGGGTCCTTTAGTCCTTTGTGATATTTTCCTTGTGTCTTTGGTTTTCTTCCTTCTCCTTTGCTCCAGGTGGGACGGGACCAATAGATGTATCTCAGATGGCTGCTCACAAGCTTTTAAGACCCCAGACACTACTCACCAAAGTAGGATGTAGAACATTTTCTTTACGAACTATGCTATGCCAATTAGATTTTTTTTTTGTATATTAATTTCTCTGTCAGCCAACATACTGAATTTTGTATTTAGTAATAATAAAATTTTAGTCAATTATATTAGGGTTTTAAATAAATACTCTTATAATTTTCATGTAATCATAATTTTCTTCTCCTTCCTAATGTTTATATAACCTTATTTTGCATTTTTTTCTAATGTATTGTCTGGAACTACCAGAGAAATACAAAATAATAGTGTAAATAAAGCAATTATATGCTCCTATTTTATTAAGGGACATTTTAAAATAAAAGAGTGAATGTTGCATTTTATTAACTAATTTTTCAGCATTTATGGAGACAATCACGTGGTTCTTCACTTTTGATCCATTATTGTGAAGTTTATTAAGATTTCCTGATATTGAGCCCATCTTGAAATAAACCCATGAAACCAGCTGGGCTTGGTGTTTTGGAGGAGGTACGTTTCTGAAAATTATTTCTGCTACGGAAATTGTGTTAGTTTTAGAGTGTCTATCTCTTGTGAGGATTTCCAGTTCGTATTTTTCTAGAAAAGGACTCATTTCTTCCAGTTGCTCAAATTTCTTTATATAGAGTTCAACAAAGTAGTCTGTTGCGATTATTTTTGATGATTTTAATTCCCTCTATATCTGTGGTTATTTCCCTAACATCCTTTCTTAGTTTGTGGATCCATGCATTTTCCTTTTTATATGATTAAATTAATCTCTTTAGAGAGCTAAATTTTGGATTTATTAGTTTTATTATATTTTTTTTCTTGTTTTCAGACTCATTTTCTGCTTTTATTTCTGTAGTTTTCTTTTTTCTGTGTTCCTTAGATTTATATTATTATTGAATAGATGTCTAATTTATTTTCATTATTCCTTGTTTATGAAGACAAATGTTTGAAACTATGAAATTTCTTCTGAGCACTGTTTTAGCTGAATTCCATAAGCTTTGATATGTAGTATTTTCGTTATTGTTGTTTTCTATGAGTCATTCATTCGGGTTTTTATTTTTCTTTTAGACTCAAGAGTTCTGTGAAAGAGTTTTTGTTCATCATCTCCAAATTGTGTGGTTTGGCTTGTTTGTTTCCTTATTTTGTTATTCATTGTAAAGTGGTCAGAGAATGTTATCTGTACCATGTTTACTTTTTGGAATTCATTGAGGTTTTATTAGTGGCCTAGTATTTATGCTTAATTTCTTAGTAGTGTTCCATGGGCACTTGAAAAGATGTTTTCTCTATTTTCAAAAAGAAAATTACAGAGATAACAAGAAGAACTGTTATCTGTTAATTGTTGTTTAGATCTTCTATGCCATTACTGGAGCCCTCGTGGCACGATGGTTGAGAGCTCGGCAGCTAACTAAAAGGTCCGCAGCTTGACTCCATCAGCTGCTCCTTGGAAACCCTATGAAGCAGTTCTACTCCGTCCTATAGGGTCACTATGAGTCAGAATCAACTCGACAGCAACAGGTTTTTTGGTTTTATACCATTACCTAATTTTTGGCCACTTGAGTAGCCATATGCTGGAACTAAAGTCTTCAACAATCTCTTTTATTTCCAATGGAGTTTGCTTTGTGGATATTGAAGCTATACAATTTCATGCATCAATTAACTGTTAGATTTTTATTGTATGTAAAAATGGCATGAGGGCGGAGTCTGACCTCCTCTAACTTCCTGAGGGAGAAGGAGAATCAAGATCAACAGCCCAAGGCTGATTCCTATGAGGTGGAGGTCAAACATACCTCCTCTCTCTGCCATCTTTACCAATTCTAATACCAACTGTTCCTTCCGTGGCACTCTCTACTTCTGTAGTTGGTTTGATAATTCATTGCAATGGCCACACAAAACTCACACACAGACAGTACTCATGATTATGGGGTTTATTAGGGGAGTACCAGGTTACAATTCAGGCTCAGGAAGAGTCAGGATACAATTCTTGCGTTAGGACAGCCTCTTCCCAGCCCGCGCTGCAGGCACACCTCCCTCTGGCCCCTTGGCCTCTGCTCTGCTCTGCTCAGGCAAGTGTGACAAAGCTCTTTTAGCTCTGCTGATAAGTGCTGTGGCACCCCACTCCACCAGAAAGCCTCAGCTAGAAGGCACTCAGCTCTAGTTCTGTGGGTCAGCAACCCTAGCTCCACCAAGGGCTCGGAGGCACCCTACTTCTCAGCAAGCCTCCTGCCCAAAGGCAATCAGCTTTCTCACTCTGTGGGCCCGGAAACCCATCACACTCTCTCCTGCTGCCGTATCTCTGCCACCACTTCTCTGCTGTCTTGTGTTATAGCTCTCTCTTTCTCAGTCTCCTGGTTCCAGGACCTTCTCTGTGCAGGTATTTGGGTCCAAAGGACACACTCTGCTCTTGGCTCTCCTTCCTTGGTGGTAGTGGGACCCGCCCGCCCCTGCGCCTCACCTCACCCATCTCTGGGATGGCTCATTTCAAGCCCAGCAGAATGGCAAAACTGACAAATCCCTTGGTGGGCCACAACTGCCCTATTTGCACAGTCCCACCCAATCACTTGAGTGGGAGTTACAAGACTCTGGGGAGAAAGGCCACACAAAAGTGATCCATGGCATTGCATTGTAGATTGTGTATTTTATTATTAAAAGGTGTCTTTGTCTCATTGATTGCTTTGGCTCTGAAAAAAATTTTGTCTAGTATTAAAATTTCACTCCTGTTTTTTTTTTTAATTGCTTGGCAGGCCAACTCTTTTATTCTCAACATTACTAAGTTCCTTTGTTTTAAATAGCCCCCTAGTATACTGCATAAAGTTGGATTTTTCTTTGTGACTACAGCCAAGAATCATTTGTTTTTAATAAGTAAGACATTCACACTTACCGAAATTATAACATGTAAGATGGAATTCCATTTGACTACAAAAATGTTTCTGTAAAAATATTTAAACTTTCACAATGTATAAATTATGGCAGGTCATTTTTAACGGTTGCATGAATCTGTCTGTCATTTGCTGTCGAGTAAATTCCGACTCCTAGTGACCCTCTAGGGCAGAATAGAAATGTCTCATAGGGTTTCCAAGGCTGTAAATCTTTAGGGAAGCAGATTACCTCATTTTTCTCCTGCAGAGTGGCTGGTCAGTGAACCACTGACCTTTTGATTAACAGCTGAGTGCATAACCACTGCGCACCACCAAGGCTCCTCTTACTCAAAAGTAGTGAAGAACAATTTTGATGTATTGAACACAAGAATTCTGAGGCATAATAACTGCTTAGTTTTCTCATGGTAAAACAAGGCTAATGAATCCCACCTCATAGATTAAATGAGATGTGCAAGTGTCTGACTTAGATATATAGCTCCCTTTATTTCGTTGGCAATGAAATTATTTTTGATCCACTTAAAATTCCCCAATGTTTTTTTCTTTAAATCAAGTGTAACATAAGTTTAGTTTAAAAATCAGATAGAACAGAGAAGGACTTATAATGAAAAATAATAATTCTCTGCCCCAGAGGCAGCCATTTTGAATCATTTCTAATTTTAGTTCTTTCAGTAATTATCTCCAAATTTCTAAACAATATCTTTACCAGCTCCTTCTTCTTCTTCTTTTTTTTTTTTTAAGTAATCTTACAAATTATCTATTCACTTTCTTCTGTGGCAGATGAAGATTTTGCTCACTTACATACACATTCTCTCCCACACTCTGTACAACCAATATAGTTATTTCACTTTTTTTGTTACTCTTATTAAAGACCTTAAATCTCTAATATTAGTTGTTTATTGCTGAACAAGAACTAACCCTAAAATTTAGTGACTAACAACAGCAATAAACATTTATCTCACACAGTTTCTGTGAGTCAGGTGGGTTCAAACTGTAAACCTTTTGGTTAGCAGCTATAGCTCTTAACTACTATACCACCAGGGTTTCCAGGAATTCAGAAGTAGATTAGCTGGGTGGTTCTGCCCAAAGTCCCTTTCATGAGGTGGTAGCCAAAATGTCAGCTAGGGCTGCTGTCATCTAAAAACTTGCCTGGATTTGAGGATTTGCTTCCAAGATGGCTCACTCACATAGTTGGTGCTGACTGTTGGCAGGAAGCCTCAGTTCTTTGCCATGTGGACTTCTCTGTAGGGCTACTTGAGTGTTTTCTTTACAAGACATTGGCTTCCCTCAGAGCAAGTGATCCAAGAGAGAGCCAGGTGGGAGCCTCAGCATCTTTTGTCACTTAGTCTTGGAAATCACACACCATCATTTCTGCAAGATCCTCTTGGCTATACAGGTCAGTCCTCTTCAGTGTGGGAGGGGACTACACATGGTCATAAATATCAGAAGTGGGGATTATTAGGGTCCATCTGGGAGGCCGGATTACACAGACTGCCTTCTGGCCCCCAACGATTCACATCCTTCCCACATGAAAAATACACGCACCCTAAGATGCCCCCAAAGTCTGTGTGAGAGTTCCAGAATTGAGGTGCCTGACTGACTCCATCTTCCAAACCAAAAAACCCACTGCCTCGAGCTGATTCCAACTCATAGCAATCCTATAACTTTTGATCATTTCCCCTGCTTTGTGGAACCCTTAGATAGACTTAAGAGCATAACAAAGGGAATGTTTTTCTCTGTTGTTAAAGTAAGGATATGAAAAGTATTTTCCTAAGGGAGGGTCTTGACACAAGAAATCCCCTCAGCAGCCCTCAAGACAGGTTTTAAGGTAATTACCTCTTGCCACCCGGCAAAACCATCCTTAGTCATATATTTAAACTAACCAATCCAAATAGCCAACATTTGTGTTTCCAACCAATCACTGTAAAGTCAGCACCCCCCCTTTGAGTTGTCCCACCTCTTGCTTACCTAATCTTGCAACTTCCAATCACAATGTTGTATTCTACCTCATAAATATGCCTCTGTGAAGCCACCATTTCGGAGCATTTGGTTTTACTTTGTGAAATCAGACATGTCCCCAGTTGGAACTGTCTTGAACCTTCAATAAATCTCTTTGCTTTTATTTTTAAAAGAGTGCATGTTGTAACTCATAGATAGTCTTATCCCTTTATAATAGTCTCTACTCAAAGACCAGGATCACACTATCTAAATCAGGTACAGTTGTAGATACGGTCCCTTGAGTACAGGTGCTAGAATGTTGTTTCTCTTAATCTGAAGACTGATGAACTAAAGAGACAAGTTATCTGTCCCCACATACCCAACACACAATGGCGGAATAGACATAGAATAACCTCTGTAGACAGCCTTGTTTTAAAAGGGAGGAGTAGTCCACAGAAATTCTGAAATCCAGTTGGAATTTCTTTATTGGAAAGCTCCTTGACTCAGTCCCACCCCTTCCCTGGAAGGATTCTCCATGGCTCTTGGCTCTGCCTTCTGCACTCTTATTGCCACCCTTTGAGTTAGCCTACCTTTTTTAATGAGAAGTAGAAAAGTAGCCTTTGTTTGCAGATGAATAGTTTCTCTGTTTGCTTCCTGCTTGTAAAAGTTTTGGAGGGGTAGGAGGGAGGTTGGGATGGGGTCCAATGTTTCTTTTCATTTTGTACTGTTTCTTTCCTTTCTCTTCCAATATACTTCCAGTATAATTTTCTTATAGAAGGTTCGCTTCATTAGACAAAAGCCACATTCACAGGAATTTCTTTGTGGTAAGACCTTCTTCTCCCTGGTCTGCTGAGACTGTTGAGGAAAAGCACCTTTAAGTTTCTTAGAATGCTCTATTATTTGAGACACCATCTTAGATCTTTCTGAGGTCTTAACAAAAGATTACAAAACAGTAACAAAGTGAAGCCACACCCTTGGCTTTATCTTTCCTGACAGTGCCCAAGACTGAATCTTTTCTCAGAAGCCATGTCTTAATTTTAGCATTGTTTTTCATCTGGAGAGGCTAGAAATTTTCAAAACCATCAAGTCTCGGCTTCTTTTTGTTTAAAAGTGCTTTCTATAGCTTATCTCTTTCTTCTTGCATTTTACTCTAAACAGCAAGAAAAAAAACTAGTAGACACTTCCAACACTCTACCTGGAAATCTCCTTCACTATATTACCCACTTCATTATTATTATTATTAGGTACATTTTCTATTTTTCATGTTACTGGGGGCAGTAGTGTTGCTATTCTTTCTGTCACTACATAACAAGGATTTCCTTTCTTCCAATTTTCAGTTTCCTTGAAGCCTTCACCTGCAGTCTTCTCCAAGGCCATCTGAATTCTACTAAAAGTCACTTCAGGGCACTAGGTTTTCACTAACACTCTTTTAAGTCCTTTCAGCTCCTTCCCATTGCCTGGTTCCCAACCCACTGCCATATTTTAGGCTTTGTTTCAGTAGCACCTCATTTGCAGTACCAAAATCTAAATTAGTTCTCTAACAAATTTTCCTAAAACTTAGCGGCTAAAAACATCAATAAAACTTTATTATCCCACAGAGCTTCTTTAGATAAGGAATTTGGGAGAGGCTTAGCCAGGTGGTTCTGGCTTGTGTTCTCACATGAAGTTGCAGACAAAATGCTAGCTGGGGCTATAGTCATCTGCAGGCATCTACCTCCACGATGGCACACTCAGATGGATTGCAAGTTGGTGTTAGCTGTTGGCAGGAAGCCTCAGTTCCTCACCATATAGACTTCTCCACAGGGCTACCTGAGTGTCCTCACTACTGGACAGATGCCTTCCCCCAAAACAAATGAAAAGAGCCATATAGAAACTGAAAAGTCTTTTAAGACCTAGCCTTGGAAGTCACATTCTATCATTTCTGCAAGATTCTCTTCATATACAGATCAATGCTATTTAATATGGGAAGGACTATACAAGGCACGAATACCAGCAGACAGGTATCGTTAGGACCATCTTGAAAGTTGCTTACCACAACTCTCTTTCTTATTTCACCATTTATAAGCAACATTTCCCAGAATGCCAATAAGTAAAATGAAGACACTTGCTCTTCCACCCTTTTCTCTGCTGCTACAGACCCTTTCCACCATCAAGCTGTTGCCAGTCATCATTTACTTATTCATTGTTAAGGTTAAGGATATTTACATTCTATTCTGAAACCATAATTCACTTCCGTGCTTTGTTTATATGTTAATTCTAAAAAAAATAGTAAAAAAAAACAAAACAAAAAACAAGTAAGTAGGATTTACATTTTTATAACTCTGTAAAAAATGATTACTAGAGAGCCACATAGTAAGCAATGATATTCTTTCTTTCCCTTTAGTTCCAATGTTACAATTCTAATGCCATGCAAAGGATAATGTTTAAATTAGTCCTACTTCCTTTTACCCAACAGTTGCTCAAAATTATGCTATATATTAATTTCCTTTTTTATTTAAACTATGACTTTCTTGTGCAATTTTTATTTCCTTGGAGTTTGTCTCTTTTTTATCACTGGCAGAAGAAACTCATTCCTTCTTTACCATATCCCTAAACACTTCCTTGTTCCTACCTTTTCTATCTTTTAATTATCTATTAAGTCAGTCTGATTCTTGTACTATTATAGCTATATCTATTCAGATGCTTTCAGCCTCAAAAAACAAAAAAACACAACTCAAACTGAGTTAAATAATAAATGAAAATCTAAAGTAGGATGGCTTTTAGAGTTGGTTGAACCAGTTGCTGAATGAATCA
>NW_004444026.1:5921564-5922722 GCF_000243295.1 Trichechus manatus latirostris | reverse complement strand
CAGGGCTACAGATATAGATTTTAGGTGAATCTTGCATATAAACAGTAGGGGGAAGACAAGAGAGTTGATAGGATTGCCCAGGATTCCATATAGAATTAGAAAAGAAAAAGACCAAGGACGGACTTCTGGGAGCACTAGCAGAGTAGGCACTTGGCTTGCTTGACCTGTTTGAAGTATAAACACAGGCATATCACTTTTATTTTTGCAAATAATTATTGAGTTTTCACATGTCTTTATTACCAGCAAGTCTAGTATTCATATCCCAGAAAACTCCCTCTAATATCTATGTAATCACTTTCCTCTCAGGAGCTTCTTTGGCCCCAATAGTACCAGCATCCATCTGATTGCTCAAATCAAGAACAAAAATCTCAAAGTCATTCTTAATTCCTCTTTTTCCTTTATTTACCACTGTATATCCAATCCATCAGCAAGTTCTATTGACTCTGCCTCTAAAAGATACCTTGAATATATTCACTTTTTCCATTGCCACAACTACCACCCAAGTCCAAGTCACCATCAGCTCTTGTCTGGACAGTTGTAATGACCTACAAACTTCCTACTTTCGTTCTTGCCTATCTACAATGCACCAAAATGATCTTTTAAAAAATGTTAATTAAGCAGAGGCAGAGCCAACACATTACTATAGACAGAAGCACCACACTGTCCCTCCACAGCAAAGACCCGAAAAACTAAAACAGAGACAAACGTCAATCCTGGAACCCTAAGCATCAAATGAAGAGATAAAGAACTCAACCAAGCACCAAATGGAATAAGAATCTGACAGAGAACAGAGAACAAGGAAAGTTACGAGCAGAGGTCCCTATCAGCTAATGCAGCAGAGATCCACCATCTCGGACTCCTGTTGGAGAGCTGCAGGCAGGGAGTATGGGAAGGCAGATTCACAGAGTTCCCACCAGGAGACAGAGTACCTGGTAACGAGGGAGACATGCTCCCCTGCCCACCCTACCTCCCTCTGCTTAGCCTTTGCCCCTTCCCAGTAGGCCGATTTGCTACTTCCCAGTCGGCTGATCCAGGGTTTTTAGGAGGGCTGATTCCTGGCTTCCCAGAGGGCCGATTTGCTGCTTCATTTCTCCGTTTGTTGTCTCTCCACTCCAATGGCAGGCTCTCTCGGCACATTTTTTTGCTTCCTGTTTCTCT
>NW_004444026.1:5918063-5919946 GCF_000243295.1 Trichechus manatus latirostris | reverse complement strand
TTCAAACTTAGGAAGATAAGGGTAAATTTCAAGGTAACCACAAAGAAAGTTAACAAAACTACTCATCAAAATAAAGAAGAAAAACAAAGTCTCAGTAAATCTACAACATCTACAAAAACAAAAGAAATGAAAAAAAAAATCCACAAACAAAAGGAATTCAGCACAAGAGACTAAGAGGAACAAAGAAATTGTTAGCACCACAAAAAAAGCACTACAAGTAGACAACAATAAACTTATACCTATCAATAATTATACTGAAAGTAAATGGACTAAATGCACACATAAAGAGACAGAGAGTGACAGAATGGATAAAAAAACATGATCCATCAATATGCTGCCTACAAGAGACACACTTTAGAAACAAAGACATAAATTTATTAAAAATCAAAAGATGGAAAAAATATATCAAGCAGACAGCCACCAAAAAAGAATAGGAGTGGCAATACTAATCTCAGATAAAATAGACTTTAAAGCAAAATCCACCATAAAAGACAAAGACACTATATCATGATTAAAGTGATGATCCATCATGAAGATATAATCATATTAAACATCTACACACCCAGTGACAGGGTTCCAAAATACATAAAACAAACTTTAACAGCACTGAAAAGAGAAATTGACAGTTCCACTATAATAGTAGAAGACTTCAACACACCACTCTCTGTAAAGGACAGAACATCTAGAAAGAAACTCAACAAAGATACAGAAGACCTAAAGGGCACAATCAGCCAACTTGAACTCGTAGACATATATAGAACACTCCACCCAAAGGCTGTAAAGTACACATTCTTTTCCAATGCACATGAAACGTTCTCCAGAATAGACCACATCTTAGGCCACAAAGCAACCCTCAACAAAATCCAAAACACTGAGATAATGCAAAGCATTTACTCTGATCACAATGCCATCAAAGTAGAAGTTAATGACAGGAAGAACAAGGGAAAAAAATTAATTACATGGAAGCTAAATAACACCCTGCTTAAAAACCACTGGGTAATAGAAGAAGTCAAAGATGGAATAAAAAAATCCCTAGAATCAAATGAGAATGAAAACACATCATATCAAAACCTTTGGGACACAGCAAAGGCAGTCCTTAGAGGTCAATTTATAGCAACAGATGCACACATCAAAAAAGAAAAAAACAGAATCAAAACATTAGCTATGCAACTCAAATAAATAGAAAGAGAACAGTGAAAGAAGCCTACAGCCACCAGAAGAAAGGAATAATAAATATGAGAGCAGAAATAAATAAAATCGAGAATAGAAAGACAATAGAAAGAATCAACAAAATCAAAAGTTGGCTCTTTGAAAGGATCAACAAAATCGACAAACCAGTAGCCAAGCTGACAAAAGAAAAACAGGAGAGGACACAAATAACCCAAACAAGAAATGAAATGGGGGATATTACAACAGACTCGACTGAAATAAAAAGGATCATAACAGAGTATTATGAGAAACTATACTCCAGCAAATATGAAAATCTAGAGGAAATGGACAAATTTCTAGAAACACTCTGCCTACCCAAACTATCGCAAATTGATGTTGAAAATCTGAACAGACCCATAACAAAGAAGAGATTGAAAAGGTAATAAAAAAGACTCCCAACAAAAAAAAAGCCCTGGCCCTGATGGCTTCACTGGAGAATTCTACCGAACACTCAGAGAAGTGCTTACACCAGTACTAATCAAACTAGTTCAGAACATAGAAAAGGAAGGATACTTCCAAATTCATTCTATGAAGCCAGCATAATCCTGACACCAAAACCAGGCAAAGATACCACAAAAAAAGAAAATTACAGACTAATATCTCTCATGAATATAGATGCAAAAATTCTCAACAAAATTCTAGCCAATAGAATTCAGCATCATATCAAAAAAATA
>NW_004444026.1:5916291-5917472 GCF_000243295.1 Trichechus manatus latirostris | reverse complement strand
AATACCATTTATAATAGCCCCTAAAAAAATAAAATACTTAGGAATAAATCTAATCAGGGAATGTAAAAGACCTGTACAAAGAAAACTACAAAACACTACTGCAAGAAACCAAAAGAGATCTACATAAATGGAAAAACATACCATGCTCATGGATAGGTATACTCAACATTGTGAAAATGACAATTTTACCCAAAGCAATCTACAAATACAATGCAATCCCAATCCAAATACCAACCATATTCTTTAAAGAGATGGAAAAAACAATCATTAACTTTATATGGAAAGGGAAGAGGCCCTGGATACATAAAGCATTATTGAAGGAGAAGAATAAAGTGGGAGGATTTGCACTACCCAAACCGAGAACCTACTATACAGCCATGGTAGTCAAAACAGCCTGGTACCAGTACAACGACAGATACATTGACCGATGGAACAGAATCGAGAAGCCAGATGTAAATCCATCCACCTACGATCACCTGATCTTCGACAAGGGCCCAAAGTTCATCAAATGGGGGAAAAGCCAGTCTTTTTAACAAATGGTGCGGGCAAAATTGGATGTCCATCTTCCAAAAAAATGAAACAAGATCCATACCTCACACTATACACAAAAACTAATTCAAAATGGATCAAAGACCTAAATATAAGCCAAAACCCATAAAGATCATAGAAGAAAAAATAAGATCAACGCTAGAGGTCCTAATACACGGCATTAACAGGATACAAACCATAACTAACAACATACAAAGTCCAGAAGATAAGCTAGATAACTGGGCTCTTCTAAAAATGAAACACTTATGCTCATCAAAAGACTTCAACAAAAGAGTAAAAACAGAATCAACAGACTGGGAAAAATTTTTGGCTATGACAAACCAACAAAGCTCTAATGTCTAAAATCTACAGGAAAATCCAACACCTCTACAACAAAAAGACAAATAATCTAACTAAAAAATGGGCAAAGGAAATGAGCAGACACTTCACCAAAGAAGACATTCAAGTGGTAACAGACACATGAGGAAATGCTCACGATCACTAGCCACTAGAGAAATGCAACTCAAAACCACAATGAGATACCATCTCTCACCAGCATTACTGGCACGAATCAAAAACACAGAAAATAACAAATATTGGAGAGGCTGTGGGGAGACTGGAACTGTTATGCACTGCTGGTGGGAATGCAAAAT
>NW_004444026.1:5913150-5914900 GCF_000243295.1 Trichechus manatus latirostris | reverse complement strand
AACAATTACTTTAAAACAAAGATGAAAATGTAAGGGAGCAGGGAAACTAGGTTAATGGAAACAGAACGGCCAGAATGGAAATATTGAGAATGTTGACGCATTGTGAAGAACGTAACCAATGTCACTGAGCAATCTGTGTATAAATTGTTGAATAAGAACCTAAACTGCTGTCTAAACCTTCACCGAAAATTCAATAAAACAATATTTTTAAAAAACAACAACAACAAAAAAGGTAATTGAATCATGTCATTTCCTCTGTTTAAATGCCTCCAGTGGATTCCCATCACATTTTGAATCAAATCTAATGTTCTAACCATGTATTTCAAGAACTTCATGATCATTCCTCTCCTTACCTCTTTATCCCAACATCATCTACTATCAATAGACCGTACCCGACCCCTACCCACCTCCTCCTCACTATGCTCCAGACTTCTGGAAAACACCAAGTTTGTTCCTGGATTAGGATATTTGCACTGGCTACTCCCACAACCCCACTCTGTCCAAGACTTATGCCTTCCTGTCATTTAGGTCTCAGTTTAAATGTCATCTCCTCAGAGAGGTCTTTCTTGGCCACCTAAATTAAAATAGCACTCTGTATCATTTCTTCATAGCACACATCACTACCTCCCATCTATCTATGGTCAAAGACAAAATGTACCAGGCAATTAAGGAGATGTTTTCATTCAAACTATTGTAATAGAGACAATGTTCATTAATGAGGAACATAAAGAAAAGGAAGGAAGCCTGGGGTTTTAGAGAGGCAGACAAACCAAGAAGTCATCATCAAGTCTTATGCGAGTCATGAGGAAGGATGGAGAAAGGTCTTATTTGAGTCATTGAGTAATGGTGGAGGTGAATATGTGAGAGCAGGGTAGAAGGATTTCTCAAATATTGCTGCTTGGGACACAGGGCTCCAATAAAGTTTAACATTATTTCTATCTATCTATCTATCTATCTGTCTGTTTGTCCATCTATCTATCTATCTGATTACCATCCGCCTCCCCCTCTGGAATGTGAGCTTCATGAAATCAGGTCTATATTAGTCTTGTTCTCTGCTATAACCCCAGCATTTAGGTCAGTTAAGATGAGAACTTAAACAAAATTCTATTGGGCTTTTCAATTCAAAATTTTTAATGAGCTTTTGCAGCAATTGTAACGGAGTGGTAGAAATAGAAGACTGAAGGCAGAGGATTGGAAAGACAATGGAAATAATAGTAGAGGTGGCAAATAGCATTTAATTGAAGAGCTGATCATGAAGAAAAAGAACTACGTATGGTAACAAGGGATTCAGGCTCAAGGAAGGACTTTCCTTTTTTCATTTTTTTTCTCCCTCTCTCTCTTTTAAGATAGATGATACTCAAGAGAGACTAAACCAGAGTCCAGAGAGTTGAGCAGAGCAGCCTGTGGAGTACAGTGTTACTTTGCTTTCAGAAAATACAGCTATCAAAAGTTAGAAAAAGACCTTTGCTTTTGTAAAACATATTTAATTGGAGAGTCTTACTTTGACCTCAGAGTGATTAGTATTTACTTGAGTAAAAGTTAAAATGTGTGTGTGTGTGTGTGTGTGTGTGTGTGTGTGTTGTTTTTAACAGTAGAGACTGAGTTAAAGGAGGACTTTGCTGAGGGTCAGCAGATCTGAGTGGAAACCAGATGAGTGGTCTTGGTTAAGTTACTTAGCCTCTCTGAACCACAAGTTCTTCAGCTATAAGATAGAGATAATAAAATCCATCTCAAGGAAGTTTTTATGAAG
>NW_004444026.1:5910953-5912079 GCF_000243295.1 Trichechus manatus latirostris | reverse complement strand
ACTTGTGCAAAGTCACATATGATGGAGAGAAATCTGGAACCAAGTAACCAAGTCTCCTGATTTCTAGTCCAGCGTTCTTTTCAATATACAATCTGTTTACTAATTTAAACACAGAAGTAAAAACCAAGGAAATTATTTTATGGGTGGTTTCTTAAAGAAAACTAAGTTAAATTACAGTCACTTTCTTCCTGGAGAAGAAGCCAAAAAAACAAAAAAGTGAGAATTCTGTCAGTGACTCTTATTATTATATTTCAAACTCTCACAGATTTAGGCCAGGTTGTTGAAATAAAGTTAACTTAAACTTTGAGGTTCTGTTACTTATTTATAACTCTTTGTTTTAGTTTCTTAGTGCTGCTGTAACAGAAATACCACAAGTGGGCGGCTTCAAAGAACAGAAATACGTTTTCTCAGATTCAGGAGGCTAGAAGTCAGAATTCAGGGCACCGACTCTGAGGAAGGCTCTCTCTCAGTCGGCTCTGGGGAAAGATCCTTGTCTCTTTCAGCTTCTGTAGCCCTGGCGTTCCTCGGTTCCTTCATTATCTTCATGTGGCATCTATCTTCCCCCATTTGTGCTTGCTTGTCTCAGTGTCTATGCTGCTCCTTATAACTCAGAAGTAATAGGTTTAAGACAGACCCTATACCGATAGGGCCTCAGTAACATAACAAAACACTTTATTTGCAGACTAAATTCTATCCACAGGTATAAAACACTAAGTCAGTTGCCTTCTAGTTGATTCTGACTCATGGTCCCCACATGTGTGCAGAGTAGAACTGCATTCCATAGGGTTTTCAAGACCGTGACCTTTCGGAAACATATTGTTAGGCCTATCTTCCAAGATGTCTCTGGGTTGGTTTGAACCTTCAACTTTTTAGTTAGTAGCCAAGACCTTAACTGTTTGCACCACCCAGGGACTGCTCCATTGGTACAAAAGTTAGAATTCAAACACATATTTTTTGGGGGGATACAATTCAATCCATAACACTCTTTATGACCATTGTAGATCCCTCCTTGGACAAATCATTCTGAGAGCCCATGACCCTGATCAAGTCTTTGTCTTGCTGACATCCCTATTTTGGATAGGCAATGGTCCAGCTTTCCAGAAATATTTAGAGACTTGTATCCCTG
>NW_004444026.1:5905998-5909532 GCF_000243295.1 Trichechus manatus latirostris | reverse complement strand
TGGACATGTTATCAGGAGGGACCAGTCCTTGGAGAAGGACATCATGTTTGGTAAGGTAGAGGGTCACTGAAAAAGAGGAAGACCCTCAGCAAGATGGATTGACACAGTGCCTGCAACAATGGGCTGAAACATAGCGATGATTGTGAGGATGGCACAGGACCAGGCAGTGTTTTGTTCTGTTGTACATAGGTTGTTGTGAGTCGAAATTAACTCACTGGCACCTAACAACAACAACATAAGATATTATGCGCAGAGTCAGGGGATTAAGAGAGAAGAGTGGTGCTATTTTAGATAGAGTGGCCTGAGAAGGCCTCTCTGATTCTATAATATGTGAGCAGAGACCTGAAAGAGGTATGGACATGAGCCAAAGGAATATCTGGGGAAAGGGCATTCCAGACAGATGGAAGCAAGTTTCAGGAACATTTCAGTGGGGCTGGAATTGAGCAAGGAGCCCTGATGGTGCAGTGGTTAAGATCTCAGTTGCTAATCAAAACGCTGGCAGTTATGGGGGCAGTTCTGCTCTGTCCTATAGGGTCGCTATGAGTTCAAATCAACTAGATATGAGAGGATTTAGTAAGAGATAGGACAGGAGAGATAACTGGGACCAGAAAGAACCTTGGCTTTTGCCCTGAGTGAGATGGTAGCCACTGGAGGGATTTAGCAGAGCAGTGACACGATCTGACATGGGTTCCGGAAGGATTGCTTTGGCTGCTGTAGGGGACAGCACAGAGGAAGTCCAGTTAGGGGGAGGTTTGAGTAATTCAGATCCAGGGCTTAGAGTGAGATGGGGAGAAGTCAGAGTCTAAGCTCCTTGACCAATCAGTTGCCAGAGAGTTGACCCTAACTACGGCGACCCCATGTGTTTCAGAGTAGAACTGTGCTCCATAGGGTTTTCAATGGCTGATTTTTCAGAAGCAGATTACCAGGTCTTTCTTCTGAGACACTTCGGGGTGGACTCGAAATTCCAACCTTCCAGTTTGTAGCCGAGCTTGCAAAGTGTTTGTACCACCCAGAAATTCCAAGCTCCTTGAAGGCAGGGGCTTTGATCTGTTTTGTTCACTTTGTGTCCCCAGAAAAGCCTCGCCACCCCCAAGGCACAACAATGCCTGGCACATACAAGGTGCTCAGTCAATGTCTGTTGAAGTGATCTGCATTATATCCTCCCCTCATCCTAAGGCCACAACGTGGATAGTCATCTAGGGCCGGAACTCCCCTTGCTTCACTGAGGTATACCAACCTAGCTAAGGCCAACTTTCCCATGAAGCCCTCTGTGACTTTTCCTCCTCTAACCTCATATGACACTTACTGTGACACCTAGGTCACTAAAGTGCACGTGTGTAGTGTTAAGTAAGTCCTCTGCAAGAGCCCTTTATCCCCAGCCGGTTTATCAACTCCCTAAGGGCAAGGAACTTTTCCAATCTACATCTTTGCATTCACCAAAGCACTTAGCATTCTGTGCATACAATACACATGCAGTTTGATTGAGTAACTCTTGACTGATTGGCTGAATGAATCAGTAAGGCCTAGGAAGTTAGAGTTCTTTGACCTTTCTAGCCGGGGTAGCTAGAGGAGGAGGGACTGTCAGTTCATAAAGCATTCGTGAACGCGTATGTCTAATAGAAGATGGTTATGGAGTCCCTGGATGGTGCAAATGGTTAACACACATGGCTGCTAATCCAAAAGTTGTTGGTTTGAGTTCACCCAGAGGTGCCTTGAAAGAAAGACTTGGTGATCTACTTCTAAAAAATCAGCCACTGAAAATCTTATGGAGCACAGTTCTACTCTGATACACTGGGGGCAGCCAGGAGTTGGAATTGACTCAACAACACCTGGTTTTTAATAATATCTTAGTCATCTAGTGCTGCCATAACAGAAATACCACAAGTGGATGGCTTTAACAAAAGAGAAATTTATTCTCTCACAGTCTAGTAGGCTATGAGTCCAAATTCAGGCAATCAGCTCCAGGGGAAGGCTTTCTCTGTCAGCTCTGGAGGATGGTTCTTGTCATCAATCTTCCCCTGGATAAGGAGCTTCTCTGCTCAGGAACCCTGTGTCCAAAGGACATGCTCTGCTCCTGGCGCTCTTTCTTCGTGGTATGAGGTCCCCACTCTCTGCTTGCTTCCCTTTCCTTTTATCTCTTGTAAGATAAAAGGTGGGGCAGGCCACACCCCAGGGAAACTCCCTTTACATTGGATTAGGGATGTGACCTTAGTAAGTGTGTTATAATCCCACCATAATCCTCTTTAACATAAAATTATGATCACAAAATGGAGGAGAACCACTCAAGACTGGGAATCATGGCCCAGCCAAATTGATACACACATTTTTGGGCAGACAAAATTCAATCCATGACAGGTTATAATAGTAATCTGCGTCGCAGATTCTCTCTCTCATTTGCACTTTCTCTCTGAATCAGGGGGAAGCCCATTCCACCCCATAATTGCATTGTTGTTGTTAGATGCTGTCAAGTCGATTTTTGACTTATAGCGACCCCATGTGACAGAATAGAATTGCCCCATAGGGTTTTCTAGGCTGTAATGCTTACAGGAGCAGATCTCCAGGTCTTTCTCCTATAGAGCTTTTGGGTGCATTTGAACCGTCAACCTTTCAGTTAGCAGCAAGCACTTGACTGTTGCACCACCATGACTCCCTTTAACGCCACTCAACCAAAACCAAACCCACTACCATTGAGTCGATTTCGACTTACAGCGACCATGTAGAACAGAGTAGAACAGCCCCATAGGTTTCCAATGCTGTAAATCTTTATGGAAGCAGACTACCACATCTTTCTCCTTCAGAGCACCTGGTGGGTTGAACTGCCAGCTTTTTGGTTAGCAGCTGAGCGCTTAACCACTGTGCCACAAGGGTTCCTTTTAACTCCATTAGGAGCCTACATTCTTGATTCAGTATCATTACCCCTGGTGGTCCCTCTTGGGACAGTGGTGCTCAGAATTGGCTGCACATTGGAATTACCTGGGGGAACTTGAAAAGATACTGGTGCGAAAACATACAGACTGGGAAAACTTTTTGGCTATGACATACCCGACAAAGGTCTAATCTCTAAAATCTATAGGAAAATCCAACATCTGTACAATAAAAAGGCAAACAATCCAGTTAAAAAATGGGCAAAAAATAGAGGGTCCTGGACAGAGCTTGAGGAAAACGTAGAACAAAATTCTAACTCACAAAAAAAGACGAGACTTACCGGCCTGACAGAGACTGGAGAAACCCTGAGAGTATGGCCCCCCGGCACCCTTTTAGCTCAGTAATGAAGTCACTCCACACGTTCACCCTTTATCCAAAGATTAGACAGACCTATAAAGTAAAATGAGACTAAAGGGGCACCCCAGCCCAGGGGCAAGGACTAGAAGGTAGGAGGGGACAGGAAAGCTGGTAATAGGGAACCCAAGGTTGAGAAGGGAGAGTGTTGACATGTCATGGAGTTGTTAACCAATGTCATAAAACAATATGTGTACTGTTTAATGAGAAGCTAGTTTGTTCTGTAAACCTTCATCTAAAGTACAATAAAAAAAA
>NW_004444026.1:5902902-5905681 GCF_000243295.1 Trichechus manatus latirostris | reverse complement strand
GCACGTGTTGCTTTCAGACCAGCTGTGGTCACATGCAAATCACTGTCAGGAATTATGAAAAGGAATTTGCCCCAGAGTAACCTTCCTCCCCCACCCCCTTGGAATTTTATTGCTCTAACGGTATTCTTCATGCTTAGTCTACAGTAAATGACTTTATTAGTATTTTCATGAGAGACAGCCAGTGCAAGAGTTAAAGTTGCATGACAATATTTTTCGCTTCACAAGTGTTATCGGAAAATAAGACAGTCCTTTTAAAATTAATGTTTGGTTTTTAGACCAAGGACTAGCTGGCTCTTCTGACAGTGGTTCGTTTCCGCTTTTCCGCGAGCACTACAACTTAATGGCTTCCAGTGGTACACTAAGAATTTTTGTGCTCTGGGACAACTTCAGCCACTTCAGACTTTGTTATGAAGAGGGAAGGAGGGAGGGTGTGGGAAGCATTGACCTTGGTCTACCAGGGGAATTCTGAGATCCAGAAGCAGGACATGGGCCGCTAATGTTGGGACTTCATGGTTTCAAGATTCCCAGGGACTACAAATTACCCTCATGTGCAAAACATCCTTACCAGCTGCTGCTTTCTGTTAATGATTCTGTTGCTGTTCGCTGTCATCGAGTTGGCCCCCAACCCCATGCACAATGAAACAAAACGTTACCCAGTCCTGTGCCATCCCCGTGATCAGTTGCAGATTGCCCTGTTGTCATCCATCGGGTTTTCATTTGCTGATTTTCAGAAGTAGATCACCAAGCTGTTTTTCCTAGTCCTTCCTAGACTGGAAGCTCCTCTGAAACCTGTTCACCATCATAGCCACATGGCAAACCTCCATTGACCAATTGGTGGTGGCTGCTCAGGAGCTGCATTGGCCGGGAATCAAACCCAAGTCTCCCACATAGAAGGCGAGAATTCTACCACTGAAAACCACCACCCATTAATAGTTCTACTTAGGTATAATTACACACAAATTAACTAACCAAACGATACTTCAGCAATTTTTGAATTATTCTGGATATTTGAAAATATTTAAAAAAGTATTTGGCACCAATCCCCTATTTCAGTCAATGTCTTTCTCTCTCTGTATGCCTTCCAGGCACATAAAGTTTCTCTGTCCTCAGCCTGGGAGACATTATGCCTGTAAATTCTTTTTTTTTTTTTAAAGGAATCACTTCAGGAGGTACCTGTGTTGCTCACCACCTCTGGAGCATCTCTGATGGAGGAGAGGGTGGGAAGTACCCACAAGAATTCTCTTGTGCTGGGGGAAGAATTATAAAACCCTTTATCTTTCATGGTTGCTTGCTTGCTCTGCAGCTCCCATTCTCATTAATGACAGAAGAAACACAGAGGTTAATTTTGCTGGTTAATGGTAACCTAGTCAATTTAAAGTCCTAATTCTCTCTCATGTCAATTCTCTCCTTCAGAGAGTCTCCCCACCCCTTCCCAGGATGGGTGTAAAGAGAGACTTACTCATTCCCATGGCATGGGAGGGAGTCCCTGGCGATGTGTTGGCCTCTCCTGCTGGCTGCTGTTGACCTCTGGGGGAGGTGTCCCTTATGTCACCTGGTTTCTGAGCACCGTCCTCTGTTTTCACTGGGTTCGCCTCTGAAGAATTGTCCAAGGAGAGTGTAACTTGTGATCCCTCCTACTGTCAGTCTTGGATGGTCTTCTTGGGGACTTAGCCTCACTTCCACTCTCACAGGTGCTCTCTATCCTCTGGGTCTCAGCTGTGTCTTCCAGCCACTTCCTGGTCTAGCGCGTTCACGCTAAGCCTCTGCTAAGGATCATCTTCCCGTGACTCACTTTGTTGATCTCGTGTTAGGTACATAGTCTCTTAAATCTTAGTTATCTTCCATGTCCCCACTTGAGGCTCACGAAATTTTGAATAGCTTCTATACCACATCGGAGCTATGGGAGCCGTGGAAGTACTAGCTCTAGCCCTTTTTCTGATCAAGAGATCATGCCACTATGTCTATTCTATCGAACCATCCTATGTAGATTCAGTCCTTGGATGGTGCAAATGGTTAAGGGCTCACCTGCTAACTGAAAGGTAAGCAGTTCAATACCCTCAGAGGTGCCTTGGGAGAAAGATCTGATAATCTACTTCTGAAAGATTATAGCCATTGAAAACCTTATGGAGGGCAGTTCCACTCTGCACACATGGGATTGCTGTGAGTCCAATCGACTTGAGGGTGATTTTTTTTTTTTTTAATGTTGATTCAGGGTACCCTACAAGGGAGTCTTCTCCCAGAGTTTCTAACAGGAAATAGGCATATGCTCCTCTGTTTTCAATTTCTGTCTCAGCCTATCTGGGGTCATTCCGAACTTCTGTGTCCCTAAGTACTGCCTCAGACCAGGCAAGAAGGGCAATGGATTCCTTTTGATCAACTCTTTTTTGTCTTTAAAAGGGATTCTATTTCTTCTTTCTGATCTGGGGCGATTTACACTCTGCTCCTTCTTCTCCACCCTGTGGAATTCATTAATAAGTAGAATTCACCTTCACTTTCCCTCGGGGTAATAAGCCTCACGAATTAAATCTATTCATTTTATAGTGCTTTAGGAGAAAGTTTACAGCTCAAGTTAGTTTCTCTTACAAAGATTTATACACACATTGTTATGTGACCCTAGTTGCTATCCCTATAATGTGACAGCACACTCCTCCTTTCCACCTCATATTTACCATGTCCATTCAACCAGCTCCTATCCCTGTCTGCTTTCTCATCTCACCTCCAGACAGGAGCTGCCCATTTAGTCTTGTGTATCTACTCGAACTAAGAAGCACACTTTTCA
>NW_004444026.1:5895698-5900174 GCF_000243295.1 Trichechus manatus latirostris | reverse complement strand
GTGTCCTGAGGCAATCTCTTGAGATATAAAAGACAGAAGTGAGCAGTGAGACAGGGGGACCTCATACCATCAAGAAAGCAGTGCCAGGAGCAGAGCGCGTCCTTTTTGGACTGTGGTCCCTGCGCAGAGGAGCTCCTAGTCCAGGGGAACACTGAAGAGAAGAAGGCCGACGGAGAGAAAAAGCCTTCTCCTGGAGCTGCCGCCCTGAATTTGGACTTTTAGCCTACTTTGACTGTGAGGAAATAAACTTTTCTTCGTTAAAACCATCCACTTGTGGTATTTCTGTTACGGCAGCACTAGATGACTAAGACATACCTTCTTGTACATAGGGACACTACTTGGGGGCCATTTTAAACACTGAAATCACCAATAAAAAGCACAAAAATGCAAAAAATGTGGCATTACATAGACCACAGAAAGGATACTTGTTTACAGTATGAGAGCTGAAACAAGAAGGCCAGAGGATCGCCTTGTTCTACCGCAGCTGGGAGCATTCACATCAGCTACTCAACTTTTTTGCTACTCTGTGCAGGTATGTGAATGACTAAAAGTGCCGTGAGTATTGATTTTGGGGTTACAAATACATTTTAGCAAGTAGGTAAATTCCCAAATATGACATCTGCGAATAATGAGGATTGACTAGATATCCATACATTTAAAAACGGGAGGCATAATTATCTCTTGGGAATTCTGGACAGATGGCAGCAGTGGTAGAAGCATTCTTTTTGGATATTGCTGAATTACCACAACAAATGCACCGAGCAAATACATTGTAGAAACAAAAACCCATGGATAATATTTACAACAAAATTATGTGAAAAAGTATCTCACTCAGACCCTCAAAGACAAAAGAGTAGGGACAAGTTACCAGCACCTACAAAACCTACATGGTATCTGCATCTGTTAAAAAAAAAAAAAGCAGAGAAAACAATGGAGCAACTGAAGCTTCTTGGAATAGAAGGACCCTACAATCACCAGCAGTCTTCACTGGAAAGTGCAGCTGGCCAATCTGAGAACAGCAGGTGAAATGGGCAGGGGCTTTGCCCTCTTCAAGAGGAGTAAGGGCAAGAAATTCCTGGTACGATATGAAAGGGAAGGAATAGTCTAGTCCTGTGAATTTTTGAAACTGATCGACAAAGCTCATTTTCAAAATAGGAGCTCACTCTGAGGAGACCCTGCCTAAAGTGGAATCAAATGTGATCAGGAAAATAGAAACAAAGGAAAGAGAACATCTGAATTAAAGTGGGAGAGGGGAACAGAGGCAGGAAATCTCAGAAATAAGCAGCTAAACATTTTGTGTTTTTTTAATTGAAGTTTTTGTTGAGTTAATTGTAGATTCATACATAGTTGTAAGGGATAATAGAAATTCTGTGTAAACTTTACTCAGTTTCTCCCAATTGTAACATTTTGCAGAACTATAATATAATATCAGTTATTGGCATTGATACAATCTACCAAACTTATTCAGATTTCCCAGTTTTACTTGTACTTGTTTGTGTGTAAATTCAGTTATCTACAATTTTATCACATGTGTAGTTTTGTGTATTCACCACCACAATCAAGATACTGAACAGTTCTAATATCATGAGGATCCTTTATGTTTCCTTTTTATAACCACACATACCCCTTCTCCTCCCTACACTCCCTCCTGAAACCTCTAATCCATTTTCCATTTCTAGAATTTTGTCATATCAAAAGTGTTATATAAATAGAATCATATAGTAACAACCTTTTGTGATTGACTTCTTTCATTCAGCAGAATTCCCTGGAAATTTACCCAGGTCAATAGGTTATTCTTTTTTTTTTTTTTTTCTGAGTAGTATTCCATGGTGTGAATGTACCACTATTTGTTTAACCACTCATCATTTGAAGGACTCTTGGCTATTTGCAGTTTTGGGGTATTACAAATAAAGCTGCTATGAATGTTCATTTAAAAGTTTTTGTGTGAATATAAGTCTTTATTTCTCTGGGATAAATGCCCAGGAGTGCAAGTGCTGGGTTGCATGGTGGATGCATATGTAGTTTTATAAGAAACCACTAAACTGTTTTCCAGAGTAGTTGTACCATCTTACATTCCCACCAGGAGTGTATGAGCAATTTCATTTCTTTCACATCCTTGCCAGCATTTTGTATTGTCCAAAATTTTTAAAACTACGCAAAAAATAGCAAAATAAGCTCTGTGAACATAGCTTCCTTCTAAAAGATTGTTTTACTTTAAAAGAGGAAAACTAATCTCATAGAAAACTTTAAAAACTAACTTTACATAAAAATGAGCAAAAGACAGACAGTCCCTGATGGAGCAGCAGAAAAGTAGGGTGCAGAACTCAAATTCTAGTAAAAAGACCAGACTTAATGGTTTAACTGAGACTGGAGGGACCCTGGAAGACGTGGCTCCTGGGCTCTTTGTTAGCCCAAAACTTAAACCATTCCCGAGACCAATTCTTCAGACAAAGATTAGACTGGGCTATGGGACATAAAATGATACTCGTGAAGAGTGTGCTTCTTAGCTTAAGTAGATACATGAGATTAAATGAGCAGCTCTTGTCCAGAGGCGAGATGAGAAGGCACAGAGGGTCAGGCCCTGGTTGAATGGACACAGGAAACCCAGGGTGGAAAGGAAGAGTGTGCTGTCACAGTATAGGGAGAGCAAGTAGGGTCACAGAACAATGTATGTAGAAATTTTTGTATGAGAGGCTAACTTGAATTGTAAACTTTCACTTAAAGCACAACAATAAAAAAAAAAGTAAAAAAAAAATTTAAAAAAATGAGCAAAAGAAAAGCATCAAGATCAAATTTCATACAAAGTTATTATAAGAATAAAAGAGAATAAGAAGCAGCATAATATTCATAAAAACAATGGAAGTATACCAGAAAATGCCCATAAAATAGATCAAAACTATAATCTACTATTTAAAAAATGAGCTAAAATGCATTAAGAGAATGATTAAAGACATAAAAAAAAACATAAAAACTCATAAATGATATGACAGAATTCCAAAAAGAATTAGAAATATAAGAAAAATCATATTAAAACAGAAAAATAAACTAGTAGAAACACAAGCTCTGTTCATTGAAAAGATCTTATGGTAGATATTACTTTGGTGGCCTCCAATAAACCATGCCTCCCAATAGTCATGCCTTTGTGTAATCTCCTCCCACATTGACTCTGGGTTTTTGCAATATTACCAGCCAAGGGTACAATAGCAAGTAAGATGGACCTTAGTAATGGGGGAAAATTAACCCTAGATTAAATGCTACATTGGTTCTGCCAAACAAAGCTTAAAAGAAAGATCCAGAAGGATCGAAACAACTACAAGTAACTAACCAACTACAAGTAACGAAACTGCATTATAGAACAACGCTCAAGATTATTTTTAGGAATACAAAATATACAGCACCCAAAAAAGGTAAAATTCACAATGTTTTACATCAACTAGAAATTATCAAGCATTGAAAGAAACAGGAAAATAAGACTCATCAAGAAAAATCAATTAGTCAAAATTGACCCAAAATGACAGCGGTAATAGACTTAATAAGGACATTAAAATAGTTATTATAACTCTATTTTGTATATTTAAAAAACTAGAGGAAATATTGAACATATTAACTATATATCTAGAGATAAAAGCTACAGTGTTGGAGATTAAAAAAAAACTTATTGATAGGATTAACTGAAGATTAGATATTACAAAAAGAAAAATAAAAAGATTAGTGAATTTGAAGACATTGGAAGCTATCCAAAATTAAACAGAGGAAAAAAACTAGGAAAAAATTAAACAGCATCTTGGAGTCTCTGGGACAAATTCAAGTTTCCAAATGTAATTAGAATTCACAAAGGAAAGAAGGCAAAAAGGGGTAAGGAAAAATATTGAAAAAATAATGGTGAAAGTTTTACCAAACTGAGTGAAAACTATAAACCTACAGAGCCAGTAAACCCACCAAACCCCAAGCACAAGACACATGAAGAAAAACACATCACGACACATGATCATTAAATTGCTTAAAAAACAGTGATAAGAAGAGAACCTGAAACACGTACATTGATTACAGAGGAACAAATACAATGATAACAATAGATTTCTTGTCAGAAATGCAAAAAAGAAGATAGTGGAGCTAATAGCTTTAAAGTACTGGAAGAAAAGATCCATCAAACGAGGATGGCTTTTTGTTGTTGTTAGGTGCTGCCAAGCTGATTCTGACTCAATGGTACCCATGCACCACAGAACAAAACACTGCCCGGTCCTGCACCATCCTGACAATTATTGTTATGTTCAAGCCCATTGTTGCGGCCACTGTGTCAATCCATCTTGTCGAGGGTCTTTCTCTTTTTCTTTTTTCTATTGTACTTTAGATGAAGGTTTACAGAACAAACTAGCTTCTCATTAAACAGTTAATACGTATATTGTTATATGACATTGATTAACAACCCCATGACATGTCAGTACTCTCCCTTCTTGACCTTGGGTTCCCTATTAC
>NW_004444026.1:5889598-5894366 GCF_000243295.1 Trichechus manatus latirostris | reverse complement strand
GAGCATTTCCTCATGTGTCTGTTAGCCACTTGAATGTCTTCTCTGGTGAAGTGTGTGTTGATTTCCTTTGCCTATTTTTTAATTGGATTATTTGTCTTTTTGTTGTAGAGGTGTTAGATTTTCCTGTAGATTTTAGAAATTAGAGCGTTGTTGGATTTGTCATAGCCAAAAATTTTTTCCCAGTCTGTACATTCTCTTTTCACTCTTTTGGTGAAGTCTTTTGATGAGCATACGTGTTTAATTTTTAGAAGATCCTAGTTAACTAAGTTATTTTCTGGAGTTTGTATGTTGTTAGCTATGGTTTATATCCTGTTAATGTCATGTATTAGGGTCTCTAGCATTGATCCTATTTTTTTTTATGATCTTTATAGTTTTTGATCTTATATTTAGGTCTTTGATCCATTTGGAATTAGTTTTTGAGTGTGGTGTGAGGTATTGGTCCTGTTTCATTTTCTTACAGATGGATTTCCAATTTTGCCAGCACCATTTGTTTGAAAGACTGTCTTTTCCCCATTTGATGGACTTTGGGACCCTGTCAAAGATCAGGTGATCGTAGGTGGATGGATTTACATCTGGGTTCTCAATTCTGTTCCATTGGTCAATGTATCTGACCACTGTAGCTATATAGCAGGTTCTGAGGTCAGGCGGTGTGAGTCCTCTTACTTTATTCTTCTTCTTCAGTAATGCTTTACTTATCTGGGGCTTCTTCCCTTTCCATATAAAGTTAATGATTGTTTTTTCCATCACTTTAAAGAATATGGTTGATATTTGGATCAGGATTGCACTGTATTTGTAGATTGCTTTGGGTAGAATTGTCATTTTCAGGGTTTTTCTCTTTTTTGCTGACACTGTACTTTATCAAGCATGAGGTCACTCTCCAGGGACTGGTCCCTTCTGATAACATGTCCGAAGTATGTGAGATGAAGTCACACCATCCTTGCTTCCAAGGAACACTCTACCGGTACTTGTTCCAAGACAGACTTGTTCGTTCTTCTGGCAGTCCATGGAATATACAATATTCTTCTCCAACACCATAATTCAAAGGCATCAATTCTTCTTAGATCTTCCTTATTCATTGTCCAGCTTTCACATGCATATGAGACTATTGAAAATACCATGGCTTGGGTCAAGCATACCTTAGTTCTCAAAGTGACATCTTTGCTTTTGAACACTTGAAAGAGATCTTTTGCAGGAGATCTGCCCAATGCAATACGTCATTTGATTTCCTGACTGCTGCTTCCATGGGTGTTGATTGTGGATCCAAGTAAAATGAAATTCTTGACAACTTCAATATTTTCTGTTTATCACGATGTTGCTTATTGGTCCAGTTGTGAGGATTTTTGTTTTCTTTATGTTGAGGTGCAATCCATACTGAAGGCTCTAGTCTTTGATCATCATCAAAAAGTACTTCAAGTCCTCTTCACTTTCGGTAAGCAAAGTTGTGTCATCTGCATATCCCAGGTTGTTAATGAGTCTTCCTCCAATCCTGATGTCACATTCTTCTTCATATAGTCCAGCTTCTTGGATTATTTGCTCAGCATACAGATTGAATAAGTATGGTGAAAGGATACAACCCTGACGCACACCTTTCCTGATTTTAAACCATGCAGTATCCTCTTGTTGTGTTTGAATGACTGCCTCTTGGTCTATGTACAGGTTCCTCATGAGCACGATTAAGTTTTCTGGAATTCCCATTCTTTGCAATGTTATCCATAATTTGTTATGATCCACACGGTCAAATGCCTTCGCATAGTCGTTAAAACACAGATAAATATCTTTCTGGTATTGTTTGCTTTCATCCAAGATCCATATAACATCAGCAGTGATATCCCCTTGTTCCATGTCCTCTTCTGAATCCGGCTTGAATTTCTGGCAGTTCCCTGTTAATCTGCTACAACTGTTTTTGAATTATTTTCAGCAAAATTTTACTTGTGTGTGATATTGACATTGTTTAATTATTTCCTCCTTCTGTTGGATTACCTTTCTTTGGAATGGGCATATATATGGAGCTCTTCCAGTCAGTTGGCCACGTAGCCGTTTTCCAAACTTCTTGGCATAGACGAGTGAGTGCTTCCAGTGTTGCATCCATTTATTGAAACATCTCAGTTGGTATTCCATCAATTCCTTGTTTTTTCGCCAGTGAGTTCATTGCAGCTTGGACTTCCTCCTTCAGTACCGTCAATTCTTGATCAAATGCTCCCCTGCAATGGGTGAATGTCAACTACTTCTTTTTGACACAGTGACTCTATGTATTCCTTCCATCTTCTTTTGATGCTTCCTGCATCATTCAATATTTTGCCCATAGAATCCTTCGATATTGCAATTAAAGGTTTGAATTTTTTCTTAAGTTCTTTTTGCTTGAGAAATTCTTTACAAAATGAAAATATTTTTCAAAAGTGATGGTGAAATAAAGACATTTTCATACTTCTACATGCTGAAGAATTTATCAGCACATCAACAAATGTTCAAGGAAGCTCTGTAGGCAGAAGAAAAATGACACAGACAGAAACCTGGATCTTCACAAAGGAATGAAGAAAACTAGAAATGGTAACTACCCGGGCAAATGTAAAAACTTATTAAAAGGTTACAGTAATCAAGACAATGTTATGTTAGCATCAAGAAAAACAGATCAATGAAGAAAAAATAGTGTCAAGAAAGAGACCACACTTATGTGGTCAATTACTTTTTGATAAAAGTGAAAAAGCAATTCATTATAGAATGGATAGTTTTTTCAAGAAATGGTGATGGAACAGTTAGACATGCGTATGCACAAAACATGATTTTTTTCCATATGTTGGAACAAAATCAACACAAAATGTATCATAGACCTAAATGTAAAATGGAAAACTATAAAACTTTTAGAAGAATGCGTAGGAAAAAGTCATTATGACATCGGCTTAGGCAAAGATTTCTTAGATACAACCAAAGGACAATGCTTAGAGAAAAACATTCATTAACAAGACTTCATCAAAATGGAGAACTACTGTTCTTCAAAAGACATTGTTGAGACAATGAAGACCAGCCACAGACTAGGAGAAATTCCCTATGTGATAAAGGATTTATATCCAGAGTACATAAAGAACTCTGAGAACTTTATAGTAAGAAAATAAACAACTGATTTAAAAATGGGCAAAAGATTTGAACAAGCACTTCTCCAAAGAATATATACAAATGGCAAATAAGCCCATAAAATGATACTCAGCATAATTAGTCATTTTGAGGTGATGGATATTTTTATTATGTTGATTATGGCCATGGTTTCACAGGTGTGTGTGGGGGATGTGCATATATACACATATACATACATATACACATATGTGTATCTCAAAACTTATTAAATTGTACATTTTAAACATGTACAGTTTATTGTATACCATTATAACTGGATAGGGTGGTAAAGTGGTAGTTGCCAAACTTTGTAGCCCTTAACCCATTTCCTAGTCACAAAAATTCTCTGAAGCCCTTCGCTTTTCAATTGTCATGTTTTTACTCAAGAGAAAGTAGTTTTCTTTTCACCTGAGGGGGAAAAATCTCAGCATCTAGTCTAGTATAATTCTATGAGCTGAATGAACCTGAAGCAATTTAATTTGCATTTTTATCCATTACACAACTGGTACTTCTTGAACACCTATTTTGTACTCCATTTTGAGGGGAATTCGCAAGAAGTGTCAGGCTTCTCTCTTCTTGAGCTTTAGTGTCTGAGCAAACAAGACGTACAAGCAAGTTTTTTGAAACAATGCAAAGCAGTTATGTTCAGGGCTAAATGAGTGGTGGAACAATAACATCTATTTGAGCTTATGAAAAGCAAGAATCTGACCTGAGTCTGAAGCCCAAGGGAGGAGATGTTCCCTAATCAAGGCCTTACATGCTGAGTAGAGTTTGTTTGGCTGGAGAAGCCTAGAAGGCAGGGCATTCAAGGTAAAGGGAGGTTTGGAATCTTAAATACATTAGCTGGCCAGAATGGATATTTCATGTTTGGGAACAATGTTTATGCTGTCCAAGTTTCTTGACAAGTTATCTCTCTCCACAATATTTTCCAACATACACACACACGCACACGCACACACTCTCACACTCACACACACACACAAGGGAAGAACGAAGGAGGAGTTAGGGAGGAAGAGAGTAATACCCCTTCCTTTCAAGATATTTAGTTGTCTGTTAGCCATATTCTCAGTGAACATTTACTCTTTTGTCTAGCAGAAGTAAAAGGAAGTCATCACATTCATTTGCTCATCTGCAAGCTCTTTCCAGTACCTTCTACAGACCAACTAACTTGAAAACAAACATATAGGTCAAGTTGGCCTCAATTCAATGCTGCTTTGCCTTCAAAAAAGAACAGATACCATACTTTCTACTGCGTGTTCCTCCTTTGCATACTACTTGGCAAATTCTAATTTTAACAGGAAAAGTGTGTGTTTTTCACCTCTTCAGAATACTTTCAACTTGTGGCAGCTAGCATAGCTTTTGTCAGGCTTGATGTAGCTGTCTTTCAAAAGTGGGGACCGTTAGCATGGATTGACTGCTGTCAAGTTCAGGAGAAACTCAAGCTGAGACTTGAGCATCCCAGAGGCCACCTTGCCAACAAGAGAAGTAGACATAGAGCAAGCAAATACATTCTGAGAAATAATACATTGTTTTCAGGAATCTTGAGAAAAATAAATTATAGATTTCTGAAAAGAAATAACAAAACCCAAAATTGATTTGTTGCAGCTCTCTCCGTTTACTTGCTCTACTTTCCTCCTTTCCTCACGAGTTTTCAAGACCA
>NW_004444026.1:5885520-5889268 GCF_000243295.1 Trichechus manatus latirostris | reverse complement strand
GCCTCCATTTAAACCAACCTTCTTGGGGGAGTCGTTACTGATCCCCAAAAGAGGTTGGCATTTCTCTTAAATACTCTGAGAGCACCCTATACTTTTTTATTCTGGGCACATTATCTATGATCATAATTAATTTAATGTCTGTCTCTCCATTAGGCCATAAGCTTCTTGGAAGGCAGAGACTATGTCTGCTTCCTTCCCGTTATATCCCCAGCACTCATTGTAGAACTTGGCCCATAGAAGGCATTCAAATACTTGTTAAATAAATGAATGAATAAATAATTTAATGAAAGCAATTTGAAATATGCCACCAGTAAAAACACAAGGCACTGTTTTACATTAACTGAGAAGGCACTGATAAAACAGTTGTTTTTCTAGCAAGCTTTTAACTCCTTGTCAGTTAGTAGTGTCTGTTATATTTTTAAAAACTGTTTTAGTAGTCAGTAGGAGTCCTGGTGGCGTAGTGGTTAAGCATTTGGCTGCTAACCAAAAGGTTGGAAGTTGGAATCCACCAGTCGTTATGAGTCGTAATCGACTTGATGGCAACAGGTTAGTCAGAGATAGTATATAGTATTGCTAAATCAAATAAGCAATGTGAGTCCTGGATTTGGATCCTAGGCTTGTCTAAGGTGAATGAACCAAGCTAGTTTCATATTTCATAAGCAGCTATTACAAACAGTAGGCACCGTTTGTCATTTGCCCTGATTCAAACTTCTTACGTGTGTCAGATGGGGAGAGAATGATGCCATCCTGCCTTCGGGAAAAGTACAACTGCCCCAGACTTCTACTTGCTGGATCCGTGCCTTCTCTCATCTCATATTCTCTGGGGCTGCCACAACTTAGGCAGATTACCTGGCAAGTCTATGAGATAGAAGGAAGAAAGTTGTGATGCTGCCAGGGCTTTGAGAGCCTTCATCTTGAGGTGACAAGTGGCTGCACTGAGATTCAAGGAAGTATCAGAGTTCAATAAGTCAGCCTTAGGACTGGAAATGTCCTTCAGTCTCGCCATGCTGTCTTGTGCTTTAGGGTATGATTTCTTTTTTCAAGGCTCCCTTCAATAGTAATTTTAACCAGGCTTCTCCTAGACAAACCATTTAAGGAGAAGTATATAGTTATTTTCCACCACTTATCTGTCAGTTTGTTGTACTGTGGTGGCTTGCGTGTTGCTGTGATGCTGGAAGCTATGCCACCGATATTTCAAATGCCAGCAGTGTCACCCATGGTGGACAGGTTTCAGCGTACCTTCCAGACTAAGACAGATTAGGAAGAAGGACCTGGCGGTCTACTTCCGAAAAGAATTAGCCCGTGAAAACCTTATGAATAGCAGTGGAAGGTTGTCTGATATAGAGCTGGAAGATGAGCCCCTCAGGTTGGAAAGAAGACTAAGGAAGAGCTGCCTTCTCAAAGTAGAGTCAATCTTAATGATGTGGATGGAGTAAAGCTTTCGGGACCTTCATTTGCTAAGGTGGTACAACTCAAAAAGAAAATAAACAGCTGCAAACATCTATTAATAATTGGAACATGGAATGTATGAAGTACGAATCTAGGAAAATTAGAAGTTGTCAAAAATGAAATATAACACATAAAATGGACTAGTATTGACCATTTGAATTAGACAATCTTATGGTCTTCTATGCTGGGAATGAAAAATTGAAGAGGAATGGTGTTGCATTCATTGTCAAAAAGAACATTTTAAGATGTATCCTGAAGTACAAGGGTGCCAGTGATAGGATAACATTCACAACCTACAAGTAAAACCAGTTAATAAATATAACTATTATTCAAATTTACACACCAACCACTAAGGACAAAGATGAAGAAATTGAAGATTTTTATCAATTTCTGCAGTCTGAAATTGATCAAACATGCAATTAAGATGCATTGATAATTACTGGTGATTGGAATGTAAAAGTTGGAAAAAGAAGAAGGATCAGTAGTTGGAAAATACGGCCTTGATGATAGAATTAACACCGGAGATCGTGTGACAGAATTTTGCAAGACTGATGAGTTATTCATTGAAAATACCTTTTTTCAACAACATAAATGGTGAATATACACGTGGAGCTCACCAAATGGAATACACAAGAATCAAATCAACTACATCTGTGGAAAGAGAAGATGGAGAAGCTCAATATCAGTCAGAACAAGGCCAGGGACCGACAGTAGAACATACCATTAGTTGCTCATATGCAAGTTCAAGCTGAAGCTGAAGAAAATTAAAACAAGTCCACGAGAGCCAGAGTACGACCTTGAGTATATCACACCTGAATTTTGAGACCATCTCAAGAATCGATTTGATGCATTGAGCACTAACGACCAAAGATCAGATGAGTTATGGAATGGCATCAAGGACATCATACAGGAAGAGAGCAAAAGGTCATTAAAATGAAAGGAAAGAAAGAAAAGGCCAAAATGAATGTCAGAAGAGACACTGAGACTTGCTCTTGAACGTAGAGTAGCTAAAGTGAATAGAAGAAATGATGAAGTAAAAGAGCTGAACAGAAGATTTTAAAGGCAGCTCGAGAAGACAAAGTATTCTAATGAAATGTGCACGCTTGGCATTGCTCAAGCTGAAAGAACTGAAGAAAAAATTCAAGCCTCATGTTGCAATAGTGAAGGATTCTATGGGCAGCACTGGAGGTGCTCACTTGCCTACGCCAAGAAATTTGGCCAGCTGACTGGAAGAGATCCATATTTGTGCTCGTTCCAAAGAAAAGTGATCCAGTGGAAAGCAGAAATTATCAAACAATATCATTAATATAACAGCAAGTAAAATTTTGCTGAAGATAATTCAAAAACGGTTACAGCAGTACATCAACAGGGAATTGCCAGAAGTTCAAGCCAGATTCATAAGAGGACATGGAAGGAGAGGTATCATTACTGATGCCAGATGGATCTTAGCTGAAAGCAGAGAATACTAGAAAGACGTTTACCTGGGTTTTATTGACTATGCAAAGACATTCAACTGTGTGGATCATAACGAATTCTGGATAACATTGCAAAGAACGGGAATTCCAGAACACTTAATTGTGCTCATGAAGAACCTGTACATAGACCAAGAGGCAGTTGTTCAAACACAACACGGGGATACTGCATGGTTCAAAATCAGGAAAGGTAAGTGTCAAGGTTGTATTCTTTCACCATACTTATTCAATCTGTATGCTCAGCAAAAAATCTGAGAAGCTGGACTATATGAAGAAGAACATGGCATCAGGATTGGAGGAAGACTTATTAACAACCTGTGATATGCAAATGACACAACCTTGCTTGTTGAAAGCAAAGAGGACTTAAAGCACTTACTGATGAAGATCAAAGACTACACCTCAACATAAAGAAAACAAAAATCCTCACAACTGGACCAATAAGCAACATCATGATAAATGGAGAAAATATTGACGTTTTCAGGGATTTCATTTTACTTGGATCCACAGTCAATGCTCATGGAAACAACAGTCAAGAAGTCAAACGACATATTGCATTGGGCAAATCTGCTGCAAAATACCTCTTTTAAGTGTTCAAAAGCAAAGATGTCACTTTGAGGACTAAGGTGCACCTCACCTGAGCATGGTATTTTCACCTGATGTGCATGTGAAAGCTGGACAATGAATAAGAAAGACGAAAGAAGACTTGATATTTTGAATTATGGTGTTGGAGAAGAATATTGAACACACCATGGACTTCCAGAAGAACGAATGACTCTATCTTGGAAAAAGTACAGCCAGAGTGCTCCTTAGAAGGGAGGATGGTGAGA
>NW_004444026.1:5876643-5878418 GCF_000243295.1 Trichechus manatus latirostris | reverse complement strand
ATCCAGTCTTGCCTTACTAACACAACTGCCACCCATCCTCCCTCATTAACATCATAGAGGCAGGATTTACAACATATAGGAAAATCACACAGTACCAGGAATCATGGCCCAGCCAAACTGGTACACACATTTTTGGGGGACATAATTCAATCCATGACAGTCTCTATGAGTCGGAATCAACTCAATGGTAATTGGTTTTGGTTTGGTGTATGAATACACATATCCATAAATATTTCCATATGTAACTGTTTATTAGTTCCCTAGGAATGCCATAACAAGTTACCATAAACTTGGCAGCTTAAAGCAACAAATTTATTTTCTCACAGTTCTGGTGGCTAGAATTCTGAAATTAAGTTGTCAACAGGGCTATATTCCCTCTGAAGGCTCTAGGAGAGCATTTTTCTAGCTTCTAGTGGCTTCTGGGATTCCTTGGCTTGAGTCAGCATAACTCTGCCTTTAAATGGCTTTTGTCCCCGTGTGTCTCTCTGTGTCCTCTCTTATTCTTGTAAAGACACTAGTCATTGACTTTAGAGCCCACCCTAAATCCAGGATGACTTTATCATCCTTTACCTCAAAGGTCCTTAACTAATTATACCTACCATCCATGGCCTCTCTGTTTCCCCTTTGTGAGAGCAAGGGACAATTCTTCCTCCAGTTTTCAAGAGCAGCAATAATTTGTGCAAGGCTTCCAAATAAGGTGCATTCTGAGGTTGCATGTGGACATGAATTTTAGGGAGACAATATTCAACCTATAACATCATCTGTGTCTATGTTAAATTAAATATGAGTTTTTCTTGATGTCTCCAACTCTAATCCATTACCACATGGATCGTTCTAGGCTTCTTCCCTTGCTTATCTGTAAAATCCTACTTCAACAGTGAGAAATCTGACCCTCACCATCCTCTATCCATTTACTTAATTGTTCATTTCCAGTGTATGTATATAGCAGTATCAGAAATGTTACCTTTTATATACAAGGATGGTTCAACTTTAGAAAATCAATCAATGTAATCTACCACATAAATAAAAGAATCACATTATCATCTCAATCAATGCAGAAAAGGCATTCGACAAACTCCAACACTCATTCCTGATAAAATATTTCAATAAAATAGAAGGAAAATTCCTCATCTTAATAAAGGGCATCTATACAAAACCAGCAGTCAACATTATTCTTAATGGAGAGAGGCTGAAAACATTCCCCTTGAGAACAGGAACAAGACAAGGATGCCTTTTATCATCACTCCTATTTAACATTGTGCTGGAAGTCCTAGCTAAAGCAATAAGACAACAAGAAGAAATAAAGGACATCCAACTGGTAATGAAGAAATAAAACTGTCCCTATTTGCAGATAATATGACACTATATATAGAAAACCGAAAAGACTCCACAAGAAAACTACTGGAACTAATAGAAAGATTCAGCAGAGTAGCAGGATACAAGATAAACATACAAAAATCAGTTGAGTTTCTTTACACCAATAAAGAGAACAACGAAAAGGAAATTAGGAAAACAATACCATTTATAATAGCCCCTAAAAAAAATAAAATACTTAGGAAAAAATGTAACCAGGGATGTAAAAGACCTATAAGAAGAAAACTATAAAATACTACTGCAAGAAAGCAAAAGAGATCTACATAAATGGAAAAACATACCATGCTCATAGATAGGTAGACTCAACACTGTGAAAATGTCAAGTCTATCCAAAACAATCTGCAAATACAATGCAATCTCAATCCAAATACCAACAGAATTCTTTAAAGAGATGGAAAAAC
>NW_004444026.1:5866992-5875313 GCF_000243295.1 Trichechus manatus latirostris | reverse complement strand
ATGTCATGGGGTGGTTAACCATTGCCACAAAACAATATGTGCACTAATTGTTTAATGAGAAGCTAGTTTGTTTTGTAAACCTTCATCTAAAGTACAATTAAAAAAAAAAAAAGAATTTTTATCTTTACCCCCATGAGGGAGTCTCTGGGTGGTGCAAGTGGTTAAACGTGCTTGGCTGCTAATCAAAAGGTTGGAGGGTCGAGTCTATTCAGAGTCAGCTTGGAAGAAAGTCCTGACCATCTGCTTCCAAAAAATCTTTCACTGAAAACCTTGTGGAGCACAGTTCTACTGTGACATGCATGGAGTTGCCATGAATTGCAATCGACTTGATGGCAACAGAAAAAAACAAAAACAAAAGCTGTGGGAAACAACTTTAGCAAATAGAGTAGAGTGCTTATATGCAGTTCCTTTTGCCTTTAGTTTCTGTCAAGTTGATTCCATCTTGTGGCAACCTCAGGGGTTTTAGGGTAGAACTGCCCTCATAGGGATTTCAATGACTGTGATCTTTTGGAAGTAGATCACCAGGGCTTGCTTCTGAGGCACCTCTGGGTGAATTCAAACTGCCAACCTTTCAGTTAGTAGCCAAGCAATTAGCTGTACCACCCTTACACAGACTCCATTTATTTCCAGATTTACTTAGGTCAGCACCTTTCCCCCTACCCTCTTTAGACAAATATCCTTCATACATTTATAACACAGTTAGAGTCTCTTGTCACAGTCTGCGTTCTTTCCAGGGATTCTCCAACCTCCTAAATGATTTTTAAAAATTTTTATACATTAAGGATCTCTTTTTGTGCTGTAAAATTTTATGGCTTTGGTCAAACGTATAATGCCATGTATCTACCATTACAGTATCATACAGAATAGTTTCACTGCCCTAAAAATGTCTTGTGCTTCACCTATTCATCCTTCCTTTCTCCCCCCTCCGCAAACCTCTGGCACCCACTGATCTTTTTACTGTCTCTATTGTTTTGTCTTATCTAGAATATCATATAATTGGGATCATAAAGCATGTAGCTTTTCAGACTGGCTTCTTTCACTTACCAAAACGCACTTAAGGCGCCTCCGTGTCTTTTTGCAGCTCATTTCTTTTTAATAATATTCCATTGCATAGATGTATCGCAGTTTGTTTAAACATTCATCTATTGAAGAACATCTTGGTGGCTTTCAAGACTTTAGTGATTATGAAAAAAGTTCTATAAAGATTTGCATGCAGTATTTGCGTGGACATAATTTTTCAGTTCAATTGGGTGGTATTAAGTTTTTGGTTACAAAATGGGTCCCCACACTCATACATAAAGGGAAAATCCAGTCTTTTTTTTTTTTTTTTAATAGTAGTTAATTTGTGGCACCAGGGAATATTAAGTCTCTCTGTCATAAAGATTTTTTAAAAATATTTTACTGCATTTTAGGTGAAAGTTTACAGTTTCCCATTCAATAATTCAGACACAAATTGTTCCCTGACATTGGTTGCTCTCCCTGCAATGTGTCAGCACTTTCCCCATTTCCACCCTGTTTTCCCCATTTCCATCCCTCCAGTTTCCCTGCCCCTCCTTGCCTTTTCATCTTTGCTTTTGGGCAAATGTTGCCCATTTGGTGTTGTGCAGCTGATTGTTCTAAGCAGCGCATTTCTCATAGGTGTTACTGTTAATTTTATAGACCAATCTATTATTTGGCTGAAAGGTGACCTCTGGGAGTGGCTTCAGTTCTAGGTTAAAAGGGTGTTTTAGGGCAATAGTCTCCGGGGTTCCTCCAGTGTCTATCAGTCCAGTAAATCTGGTCTTTTTTTTATGAATTTCAGTTTTGTTCTACATTTTTCTCCCATTCTAACTGGGACCTTCTATTGTGTCCCTGGTCAGACCAGTTGGTAGTCTTTGGTGACTCAATTTTTTTCTGCTTTGGATTTTTTGTTGATACCACGTGTACTCGTTAATGGAAGCATGCTGAATCATTGAGTGTGTTTGAATTTTTGGTAGGTAATATGAGTTTTTTTTTCTTGCCCCCTACCACAAGCCTACCCTAAATATTTAATGGTATATATGAAGTATCACTAATTATACTCCAGAGTCCTCACTGGGGTCTACTGGTACATATGTGTATCAAAAAATTTTCAAAATTTCTCTTTTTCCTACCAAAAATTCAGACACCTCATACAGTACCCTGTAAAAACAGTAATTTGTGGCACACACCCATTTCTTTGGTCTCAAGCAGTTATAAAGTCCCCCTGCCTTGCGACAGCACGAACTGTTAATAGTATAGCAGCTTCTCAGTAAAATCCGGAGGCTGAAAAAGTTCATGGTTGCTATATGAGCTGCCTGGCACAAAATAGGTAGTGGTAGCCAGCCACCATCTAGTTCTTCTGGTCTCAGGCTAGAGGAGGCTGTGGTTCATGTGAGCCATTAGTCACGTGGACTAATTGCTTCCTTCAGTCTTTGATTTCCTTCACTCTCCTTTGCTTCATATGGGAAGATACCAATAGTTGTATCTTAGATGGCCACTCACAAGCTTTTAAGACCCCAGAATCTACTTACCAAACTAGGATGTAGAAAAACATTATCTTTACAAACTATGTTAAGCCAATTGGCCTAGATGTCCCCTGAGACTATGGTCCTTAGCTTTCAAGTCCAGTACAGCCTTTTTTTTTTTTAATTGCTTATATTTTGTCACTTGAAGGAATAATGAAAGCTAATCAAATGCAGTGACAGTGTTCTAAAGAAATGTAATAAAGCTGAAATAATTGACTGATAAAAGCCAGTTCTGTTTGAATAAACACCAGTAACCATGTATATGCTTCTCTTTAGATACAATTTGATGCAGATGTTGTTATATATATTCAAGGATGTGACAAGGACAAAAATTGCAATAATGTCATTTCAAAAATTATTTATTGGAAACCAAGTATGTTGTCCTAGTTACTTAGTGCTGTCATTAAAAAAAAAAAAAAACAAACCACAAGTGGGTGATTTTAAAGAACAGAAATGTACTGTCTCACAGTTTTGGAGGCTAGAAGTCCAAATCAGGGCACTGGGTCTAGGGGAGGGTCCTTCCTTGTCAGTAGCCCTGGGAATTTCTTGACATTCATTCCTTTGTTGGCAGATGGTTCCTCACATGGTCTCTTCCCCTTGTGTGTGTGTTTCTATTCTACTCTTTTTTTAAGACACTGCTTAGAAGGGATTAGGTTTAGGACCCACCCTACTCTGGTATGGTCTCATTAACACAACAAAAGAAACTCCCTATTTCCAAACTGGGTCATATTTACAGGTACAGGGGTTAGGACTTCAGCATAGCTTTTTGGGGGGACACAATTCAATCCATAACATATGTGTACGTATGTTAAGGTGCCTCTACTCTCCAGAAACTTATACTATGGTTGTCAAGATAAAATCTGTATATATATTCTCCATACCTGTGGCTCATCCTGTTTGTGTATTCTTCAATGACCTTAGTTAGTGAATTATTTCCATACGTTCTCGAAAATTAATCTGTTCTCCTCCACTAAAGCTTGGGACTGAAAACACGCTTAAATACCTCTTACTCTTAAAGTAGAACAAAATCTTACTTGTCTTATACTCCCTGGAATTACCAGCTCCTCTCCCTCCTTGAGTACCCCACAAACTTCTCTACGGAGCATTCTCTACAGACTTGTGAAAATCTCATTCACTTTTTGTCCTTCATAACGTAGTCTTGCTCTTGTCACTCTTAGGTATTTATACTCTACTTATCCATTGATCTACTAGTCCCAGATCCAGGAGCTTCTTTGGACATTGTTAACTAGCTCCTTATTTTGTGGAACCCTCTCCTCGAATGCGTATCTGATGCTGCACGCTTCTGGTTATCCTACAGACTTTTGAGAGTTTTTCAGCAGATTCTTCTTCATCTCCTTTTTCCTAAACTTAGTTATCTACAAAGTTTCCATTCTTGCCTCTGTGTTACTGTCTCACTGTTATTTCTTGCTTGGTTCTCTTATTTATTTAGCTATTATCTCTATAGGCATGATCCCCAAAATCCACATCTCTTGGCCACAGTCTCTCTCCCCAGCTCCCCACATCCGTCTCCAAGTGGATATCCCTCTGGCCCATCATGATCAGTTTGTCTAAGCTAAGCCCATCATCCCCCACAAAACTTAGTTTTCCTCCAGGATTTTCCAGTTTTCTTTATGTGTGATTATCCTGTCTCCCAGGCTTTAAATCTGTTTGTAGATGTTTCCTTCTCTTTTGTCCCTTCCTTCCCATTACTAAACTTGCTTAATAACTCTTTGCTCCATATCTGAATTACTGATGTTTTCTCTGTGTGGAAAATATATCTCTCTTTCCTAAATTGTTATAATGTTGACTTATTTTTTTTCTAGTCTCAACTTTATTCTTATTCCAACCCATTTCTACACAGTCCTTCCAGAGAAATCTTCCTGAACATAGCTTATTGAATCTAAAAAAAAAAAAAACAAAATCTTTTGTAATGCTTCTCTAATGTCTACCAAATAAAGTCCAAATTTCTTATGAGGGTTTTTGTTTTAATTCAGTCATTCATTACTGAGTGAATATTTACTGAGCCCCTATCTTGGTAGACATCGCCCAAAGCACTGGATATAAGCACATATAGTTCTTGCCTCCAAGGAGCTCACAGTCTAGGCAGAAAGACAATCAAAGAAGTATTGACAAGATGGTGAGTAGTTCTGAGAGGGAGATGCAAGGGTGCAGTGTGAATGCATAAGAAGGAACCCAATTCAGGGTCAGGGAGGTTTCCTGCTGGAAATGACATTTACAAGGGTGGGTAAATACTACGTAGAATTTAGGTAACCATAAAGGGAAAGACAAATTTCCAGGTAGAGGCAATATTGTGGCTTTTGAAGGCTCACTGGGATTTGGCCTTATGCTACTTTTTCAGCCAAATCTCTCACAGTGTCCTGTAAGTCACCCTACACCCCAGCCAAACCAAACCACTGTAGGTGTTTTCCTGCCTCTGGGTGTTTCTTCTAGCCATTCGGAATACTTTCTGTTTTCTGCCTATCCATATCCTGTCCATTCTTTAAGACTAAGCTCAATCACCCCAAACTATAAAAGTTTTCCTGTTTTCTGGGCAGGAAGAAATCTTTGTGCTTTTGGAGTATTTTATTTGTACATTTGATGCAAGTGTTGTTGTATGTATTCCATAGTTTTGGATTAGGGCGAGATGTTCTTTTTATTGCCAAAGGGAAACATCTACTCTGAAATAGCTTGAAATTTACCAAGTACACGTGGCAAGAGATTCCTGGGATATGGGACTTTTAGTTTTAAAACCAGGGCAAACTGGGACAGTTGGTCTCTCTAAATCTAATTCAAGCAGAGAAAGTGATGGAGGTGGGGAGATGTTTGGAAAGTGGTTTTAATCATATAGTGGTAGAGTGAGAGTAGCTTAAATAGCAAGATAACTCAGGTTTTCCCTGGGAGATTCAGATGATCAGTCATGACTAATCACTGACAACATCAAGGTGGGCTGAGATGGACTTGGCTCTGATGAGGAGCAGTTTACTACGTGTTTTGTCCTTTTGCTAGATCACGGAGCTATGGAAGGCAGAGACCTGAAGATATCTTCTTGTTTTCCTTTTTCTATTTCTTCTTCCCCCTGCCTCCTCCTCCTTCGCTGAGGTATAATTTACATATAGTAAAGTGCACAAATCTTAGGTGTACAGCTCAACAAATTTTTACGTATATAAACTTATGTAACCACCACACAGATCAAAATATAAAACATTTCCAGCACCCTAGAAGGCCCTTCCTGATGAAGATCAGAGACTAAAGTTTTCAGTATGGATTACCCCTCAATGTAAAGAAAACAAAAATCCTCACAACTGGACCAATAACCAACATCCCGATAAATGGAGAAAAGATTGATGTTGTCAAGGATTTCATTTTACTTGGATCCAGTATCAACACCCATGGAAGCAGCAGCTAGGAAATCAAACGACGCATTGCATTGGGCAAATCTGCTGCAAAAGACCTCTTTAAAGTGTTAAAAAGTAAAGATGTCACTTTGAGGACTAAGGTGCACCTGACCCAAGCCATGACATTTTCAATCGTCTCATATGCATGTGAAAGCTGGGTAATGAATAAGGAGGACCAAAGAAGAATGAATGCCTTTGAATTATGGTGTAGGAGAAGAATGTTGAATATGCCATAGACTGCCAGAAGAACAAACAAGTCAATCTTGGAAGAAATACACCAAGAGTGTTCCTTGGAAGCAAGGATGGCAAGACTTCATCTCAGGTACTCTGGACATGTTATCAGGAAGGACCAGTCCCTGGAGAAGGACATCATGCTTGGTAAAGTAGAGGGTCAACAAAAAAGAGGAAGACTCCCAATGAGATGGATTAACACAATGGCTGCAACAGTGGGCTCAAACATAACAATGATTGTGAGGATGGTGCAGGACCAGGTAGCGTTTTCTGTTCTGTTGTATACAGAGTCAGTATGAGTCAGAACCGACTCGAAAGCACCTAACAACAACAATAACAACAGAAGGCACTGCTATGCCCTGTCTAGTCAGTACCCTCAAGGTAACCACTATTTTAACTTCTGTTCTTGTTGTTAGGTGCCGTTGAGTCGATTTTCAACTCATAGCAACCCAAGTGACAGAGAAGAATTGCCTCATAGGGTTTTCTAGGCTATGATCTTTACAGGAGCAGATCACCAGGTCTTTCTCCCTTTGAGCCAGTGAGTGGGTTTGAACTGCCAGACTTTTGGTTGGCAGCCTAGTGCTTAACCATTGGGAAACCTTAGATTTGTTTTGCTTGTTTTTGAAATTGTTGTAAATGGTATCAAACAGTATATAGCGTTAGGTTTTGACTTCTTTCAACATTATGTTGGAGAGATTTATCCATGTTGTTGGGTGGAGCAGTAGTTCTTTCTTTTTCATTGCTGTGTAATATTTCATTGTATAGATGTATCACATCCGCTTACCCATTATACTGTTAATGAAAATCTGGTTGTTTTCAGTTTTGCACCACTGATAAAGCTGTCATTATCATTCCTGTACATTCTTTGGTAGACATACATGCTCATCTCCTCTGGGCACGTACAGCTGTTATAAACATTCCCTACAGGACTTTGTGTAGACGTGCATTTTTGTATCTCTTGAGTAAATTCCTAGAAGTGAGATTACTAGGGTATGCGTAAGTTTAACTTTATAATAGACTGCCAAATTATTTTCCAAATTGGCTGTTCCATTTTACATTTCCAACGGCAGTGGATGCAAGTTCTAATTGCACTGCATCTTTGTCAGCACATAATAGGATCAATCTTTTTTATTTTAACCATTTTCACCCAGTGGCTCCACAGGTGAAAGGCCTGGCAATCTGATCCCATAAAGATTACAGCTAGAAAACCCTATGGGGCAGTTCTACTCTGTCACATGGGGTTGTTATAAGTTGAAAATTGACTCCACAGCACCTAACAATAGCAATAAACTAATGAAGTAAAGTATCTTTTCATATGCTTAGTTCCTATTTATATTTTTTCTTTGAAACATGTTCAAATATTTTGCCCATTTTTTAAGAAAATGGGTTATTTGTTTTCTTCATATTGAGTTGTGAGAGTTCTTTATAAATTCTGAATACAAGCCCTTGATCAGACATTGTCTTGCAAATATTTTCTCCTAATTTATGGCTTGTCTTTTCATTTGTTTAACAATGTCTTTGGAAAGCAGAAGTTTTAAATTTTGATGTCTTATTTATCAATATTTTCTTTTATGGTTGATGCTTTTGGTGTCTTATCTAAGAAAGCACTGCCTAACCCAAGATCACAAATCTTTTTTTCTAGAGGTTTTATAGTTTTAGGTTTCACGTTTAGGTCCATTTTTAGTTTATTTTTGTATATGGTACAAACTATGGCTAGAGGTGGTTTTGTTGTTGCTGATTTTTTGTTTGTTTTTGTTTTACATAGGAATGTCCAATTGTTTTAGCATCATTTCTTGAAAACACCATGTTTTCTCCATTGAATCACTTTGACAACTTTGTCAAAAATCAGTTGACTATATATGTGTGGGTTCATTTTAGGCCTCTCTATTTTATTACTGGTGGCGTACTTGTTAAGAGCTACAGCTGCTAACTGCTAACCAAAAGGTCAGCTGTTCAAATCCATCAGGCGCTCCTTGAAAACTCTATGGGGCAGTTCTACTCTGTCCTATAGGTTGGCTATGAGTTGGAATCGACTTGAAGGCAGTGGGTATTTTATTCCATTCAAAGTGACATCTTTGCTTTTTAACACTTGAAAGAGATCTTTTGCAGCAGATTTGCCTAATGCAATAGTCATTTGATTTCTTGACTGCTGCTTCCATGGGCACTGATT
>NW_004444026.1:5860600-5866222 GCF_000243295.1 Trichechus manatus latirostris | reverse complement strand
CAAGCAAGGCTGTGTCATCTGCATATCACAGGTTGTTAATAAGTCTTCCCTCAATCCTGAAGTGACATTCTTCTTCATATACTCTAGTTTCTCGGGTTATTTGCTCAACATACGGATTGAATAAGTATGGTGAAATGATACAACCATAGCGCACACCCTTTCTGATTTTAGACCATGCAGTATCTCCTTCTTCGGTTCAAAAAACTGCCTTGTTGTCTATGTACAGGTTCTGCATGAGCACAATTAAGTGCTTTGGAATTCCCATTCTTTGCAATATCTATAATTTCCTATGATCCATATACTCAATATAGTCAAATATTTTCAAGCCATATATTTTCAGTTGCCTCATATCATGTGAAAGCTGGACAAAGAATAAGAAAGACTGAAGAAGAATTGATGCCTTTGAATTACGGTGTTGGTGAGGAGTATTGAATAAACCACGGACTGCCAGAAGAATGAACAAATCTGTCCTGGAAGAAGTATAGCCAGAATGCTCCTCAGAAGCGAGATGGTGAGACCTTGTCTTATATACTTTGGACATGTTATTAGGAGAGACCAGTCCCTGGAGAAGGCTATCATGCTTGGTAAAGCAGAAGGACAGCAAAAAAGAGGAAGACCCTCAATGAGATGGATTGACACAGTGGTTCCAACTATGGGCTCAAACATTGCAATGATTGTGAAGTTGGTGCAGGTATGGGCTGTGTTTCCTTCTGTTGTACATCAGGTTGCTGTGAGTCAGAATGAGCTTGACAGCATCTAACAACAACACTCTATTCCACTAATCTACTTGTTTATCCTTTCTTCAATAACCACACTGTCTTGATTACTGTAGTTTTATAGTAAGTCTTGAAATCAGTTCGTGTGAGTCTTCCAACTTTGTATTTTTATAAGATTGTTTTGACTAATCTAGGTTTTGTGCTTTTCTATATAAATTGTAAGATAGTTTGTTGATTGTTAGGATTTTTATTGGGATTATATTAAATTTATGAATCAATCTGGGGAGAATTGACTTCTTAACAATATTGAGTCTTCCAATCCAAGAACACAGTTTATCATTTATTTAGTTCTTCTTTGATTTCTCTCATCATTGTTTTATAATTTTGAGCATAAAAAATCTTGCAAATATTTTTTTAAAGATTTAACCTTCAGTATTTCATGTTTGTGATGCTATTTTAAATGGTACTATACATTAAGAGTTCAATTTCTACTGTTCACTTGCTCATTGCTAGTACGGAGCCCTGGTGGCACAGTGGTTAAGAGCTCAGCTGCTAACCAAAAGGGTGGCAGCTCAAATCCACCAGCCACTCCTTGTAAATCCTATGGGACAGTTCTACTGTGTCCTATAAGGTTGCTATGAGTCAGAATTGACTCGATGGCAATGGTTTTTTTTTTTGTTTTTTGGTTTTTTTGCTAGTATATAGAAATATAATTGATTTTTGTATATTGATCTTGCATCTTTGTGACCGTACTAAACTCACTTATTTTATTCTATATATATATTTGTAGATTACATTGTATTATCTCCATAAATGATAATGTTGTCTACAAGAAGTCTAACCTGGATGCCTTTTATTTCTTTTTTTGTTGCCTTATTGTAGTCATTGGGACCTCCAATATAACATTGAGTAAGAGTGATGTGATGGTTAAGGTGTGTGTCAACTTGGCTGGGCCATGATTCTCAGTGGTTTGGCAGTCTTATGATGTTGTGATCACTTCTGTGATGAGATTTGATATAATGTGATCACCTCCATGATGGGATCTGCTGTGAGTAGCCAATCAGTTAAAAGGGAGTTTCCATGGGTATATGGACTGCATTGAATATAAGTGGACATTTTGGCAAGGGTGGTGGGCTTTTGCTCATTCTGGATCCTACAGCTGGCTCCTGTTCATCTGACCTCCGGTTCTTGGGATTTGAGCTAGCAGCTTACCTGTGGTCTTGCCTGCCAATCTTGGGATTCATTGATCTTCAAAGCCTGTGAGCAAGAACCTTACTCTCTGACTGGCCAATCTTGGGTTTGCCAGCCCCTGCGGCTATGTGAATCAGGAGAAGCTTCTATCCTTACCCACAGACTTGACACATTCCAGCCTCTACAACTGTGTGAGCAATTTCTTTGATATAAATCTTTCTCTGTATATATTTATACACTTTACTGGTTTTGCTTCTCTAGAAAACCCAGCCTAAGACATTTGTACTGAGAGTAGTTCTAGAGAAACAAAATTGTAAGGATGACTTTTCTAAATTTGTTCTCAAGTCTGGCTAGTCTTAAAGATGTTGATAACTCTGCTTCCAGTAGTAAAGAGGGCACTGCTATTCCATGGCATGAGGTGGCAATTCAAATATGCAAAATATCACCAGGTATTGGTGAAAGACGAGGCTCTGGGTGATTGCATGTGTGATACCTTTCTACAATTTTGTCATAATGAGAAGTATAAGGAACTGGTTGGTTGGTCCTACTTTCACTGGACAAACTGGTAAAGGAAAGAGATGAGCTCAGGGCTTCAGAGTCAAAGCTCAAGTGCTGCGTAAATGACCTCAAAGTTTCCACTTGTGCTTTGAAAGAAAACTTTATTTCTTGTAGTAATAGAGCTGATATCACAGAAAACCAAACCCAGAGTCTTATTGTAAGAGTGGCTGAATTACAATGCCAACTCAACTGCCAACCTGGAGAGGTGTCTGAAGTTAAAGTGGGGTATTGATTGGGAAGAAATGGGATCCTGAAACTTGGGATGGGGACATATGGGCAGATAATCAGGAAGCTGGAGATGCTGAGCCTCTAAATTCTGTTGAATCACTCCGGCCAACAGTACCAGGTCTCTCACTCCCATCTGAAGAGACTACTCCATGTTTATCTGCTAAACCACCCTCTCCAGTAAAATCATTAGCCCTTCTACCCCCATCTAATGAGATTAACCCAGCCGCATCTAAAGTGCCCTTATCTGAGTCATTGCCTGGAACATCGCCTGAGGCAGATGCTTTACAAGACAGTGCTGAATGTTATCAAAACATTTCCCTACTGATTTTGGCTTCTAGACCTATAACTAGAACTGAAGTCTCCGTGGGCCCCAAAAGGTGAAGTACAAAGTATGACCCAGGAGGAGGTATCTTGCACTCCAAAAGAACTGCTTGACTATTCCAATATGGGCAAACACAAACCTGGGGAATATGTGTGGGAATGGCTATAAAGGATGTGGGACAATTGTGCAAGGAACATAAAGATGAATCAGTCTGAGTTTATTGATATGGGTCCACTAAGCACAGATTGTTCATTCAACGTTTCAGCTCGAGAAGTTAGGAAAGGATCTAATAGTTTATTTGGTTGGGTCGCTGAAGCATGGATTCAGTGGTGGCCTAAACTAAATCAAGTTGAAGTACCAGACCTGCATTGGTATACAGTAGGAAAAGGTATCCAAAGGATTAGGGAAATTGGCATGCTAGAGTGGATCTTATGAGGTTAGACCCGCAGACCCACACATGGAGTGCCCAGAGAGCATACCTTTTACCACAACAGTGAGGAACAAATTTGTGAAGGGAGCTTCAGCATCCTTGAAGACGGCTGTGATGGCTGTTTTATATAAGTCAGATTTGACAGTCGGTGCTGCCCTAAGTGAATTAAGACACCTAATTACAATGAGCTGATTGGACCTCATGGTGGTAGGGGCCAAGTGGCAGCACTCAATCGACAAAGACAAGGTGGGCATGGTTACTGTAATGGACAGCAGAGTCAAAGCAGTAATCTGAATAGTCTGACTCCTGTGGACTTACGGCTATTGGCTACTTAGTCATGGTGTGCCTAGGAGTGAAATAAGATAGGAAATCTACTAAATATTTACTTGATCTGTACAAGCACATGAATTCTAGGTCAAATGAACAGCAGTCTAACTTGAATAGCCAGAATAGAGAGTCACGGCCCCTCAGTCAATTCCCAGACTTGAGCGAGTTTACAGATCCACCACCTCTTGATTAAAGGGGAGGCCAGGTCCTCTTTAGAGAGGACTCCAATACACTGCAAAAAAACTTACAATGTTAATCTTTCTCCCAGCCTTCCCTGAAGGGATCTACAGCCTTTTACAAGAGGGACTGTTCACTGGGGAAAGGGAAATAATCAGAGTTTTTGGGGATTACTGGATACTGGCTCCGAACTGACACTAATTCCAGGAGGCTCAAAACGTCACTGTGGCCCACCAGTCGGACTGGGGGCAAATGGAGGTCAGGTTATTAATGGAGTCTTAGCTCATATCAGTCTCACAGTAGGTCCAGCGAGTTCCCAAACCCATCCGGTAGTGATTTCCCCAGTTCCAGGATGCATGATTGGAATAGATATACTCAGCAACAGGCAGAACCCCCACATTGGATTCCTGACAAATGGAGTAAGGGCTATTACGGTAGGAAAAGTCAAGTGGAAGCCATTAGAACTGCCCCTACCTAGGAAAATATTAAACCAAAAGCAATACCACATTCCTGGAGGAATTGCAGAGATTACTGCCACCATCAAGGACTTGAAGGATGCAGAGATGGTGATTCCCCCCACATCCCCATTCAACTAGCCTATTTGGCCTGTGCAAAAAACTGATCGATCTTGGAGAATGACAGTGGATTATCAAAAACTTAACCAGGTGGTGGCTCCAATTGCAGCTGCTGTTCCAGATGTAGTTTCATTGCTTGAGCAAATTAATACATCTCCTGGTACCTGGTATGCAGCTATTGATCTGGCTAATGCCTTTTTCTCAGTACCTGTTTTGAAGGACCGTCAGAAGCAGTTTGCCTTCAGCTGGGAAGACCAGTAATACACCTTCACTTTCCTACCTCAGGGCTACATCAACTCTCCAGCCCGATGTTGTAGTTTAGTTCACAGGGATCTTGATCACCTTTCCCATCCACAAGACGTCACACTAGTCCATTACACTGATGACATTATGCTGATAGGAAGTAGTAGGGAAGAAGTGTCAAGGACTCTGGACTTACTGGTAAAACATTTGCATGCTAGAGGGTGGGAAATTAATCCCACAAAAATTGAGGTGCCTTCTATCTCAGTGAAATTTCTAGGGGTCCAATGGTGTGGGGCATGTCGAGATATTCCTTCTAAAGTGAAGGATGAGTTATTGCATCTGTCTCCTCCCATAACTAAAAAGGAGGCACAACGCCTAGTGGGCCTGTTTGGATTTTGGAGGCAACATATTCCTCATTTGGGTATGCTACTCTGACTTACTTATCAGGTGACTTGTAAAGCTGCTAGTTTTGAGTGGAGCGCAGAACAAGAGAAAGCTATGCAACAGGTTCAAGCTGCTATGCAAGTTGCTTTGCCACTTGGGCCATATGATGCAGCTGATCCAATGGTGCTTGGAGTGTCAGTGGCAGATAGAGATGCTGTTTGGAGTCTTTGGCAGGCCCTTCTTGGTGAATCACAGTGCAGACCCTTAGGATTTTGGAACAAAGCCCTGCCATCCTCTGCAGTTAACTACTCTCCTTTTGAGAAACAGCTTTTGGCCTGTTACTGGGCCTTAGTAGAGACTGAACACTTAGCCATGGGCCACCAAGTCACCATACGGCCTGAGCTGCCCTCCATGAACTGGGTGTTGTCTGACCCACAGAGTCATAAAGTTGGATGTGCACAGCAGCACTCC
>NW_004444026.1:5858077-5859466 GCF_000243295.1 Trichechus manatus latirostris | reverse complement strand
CTAAAGACACAATTACAGAGCCAGCTAGATGGTAAAAGCTTGCAGGGTTGAGACAATGTTCTCTAGGAGGCTGTATATGCTCTAAAGCAGCGTCCAATTTATGATGCTGTATCTCCCATCACCAGGATTCACGGGTCCAGGAATCAACGGATAGAAATGGGAGTGGCAAAACTCACCATTACCCCTAGTGACCCACTCGCAAGATTTTTGCTTCCTGTCCCCACAAATTTATGCTCTTCTGGTCTAGAGGTCTTAGTTTCAAAGGGAGAAATGCTCCCACCTGGAGACACATCACTGATTCCATTTAACTGGAAACTAAGAATGCCATCTGGCCTCTTTGGGCTCCTTATGTGTGCATCAGCAGGGAAAGAAGGGAGTTACCATACTGGTTGGTGTGATTGATCCTGATTACCAAGAAGAAATTGGATTGATATTACATAATGGAGGTAAAGAAGAGTATGTCTGGAATGCAGAACATCCCTTAGGGTGTCTCTTAGTACCTCTGTGCCCTGTGATTAAAGTTAATGGAAAACTACAGCAACCCAATTCTGACATGACTACTAATGGCCCAGACCCTTCAGGAATGATGGTTTGGGTCACCCCACCAGGCAAAGAACCATGACCAGTTAAGGTACTTGCTGAGGGCAAAGGGAATACAGAATGGGCGGTGGAAGAAGGTACTTCTAAATACCAGTTATGACCACATGACCAGTTGCAGAAAAGAGGACTGTAATTGTTATGAGTATATCTGCTTTGTATGTGTGCATCAAAATTGTTTTCTTCACTTATACAACATAAGATGTAAATAGGACGAGTGCATTTTCAGTTGTATGTGTGTTTGTTGTATCATGTTAGGCACAAGTATGACTTTATAATTGTCTTTATTCAGAGATTATGTATGGTTTAAGGAGATATGTACAGGTGCCAAGTTGACAAGGGGTGGACTGTGATGGTTAAGGTTGTGTGTCAACTTGGCTGGGTGATGATTCTCAGTGGTTTGGCAGTCTTATGATGTGATCACTTCCATGATGAGATTTGAGATAACATGATCACCTCCATGATGGGATCTGCTGTGAGTAGCCAATCAGTTGAAAAGGAGTTTCCATGGGCATGTGGTCTGCATGGTACATAAACGGACATTCTGGCTAGGCTCGTGGGCTTTTGCTCTTTCTGGATCCTACACCTGGCTCATAATCGTCTGACCTCCAGTTCTTGGGACTTGAGCTAACAGCTTACTTGCAGTCTTGCCTACTCATCTTGGGATTCATTGATCTTCACAGCCTGTGAACAAGATCCCTGCTCTCTAACTTGCCAATCTTGGGTTCACCAGCCTCTGTGGCTATGTGAATCATAAGCCTCTATCCTGACCCACGGACTTGAGATGTTTCA
>NW_004444026.1:5839551-5840435 GCF_000243295.1 Trichechus manatus latirostris | reverse complement strand
AGAGACAGTAATTTACAGCTTTTTGTTGTTAGCCAGAATGGCAGATACAGAGAGATACAGAGCCTGTTACAGAGATACAGAGAGATTGAGTCTGGAGTAGACTGGGATCTTATGATGTATTCTAGAACGTTTACTTGGGTGTTGTATTATTACTAGACTAATGGGCAGTAGCAGGGAAACCAGGGCGAGATGATTGCAATAACCCAGATGAGACGTGATGGTGGTAGCATTGGAAAGGGTAAGAAGAGGTTAGATTATGAATATATCTGAAGCAGAGCTGATAGGCTTTCTTGACAGATTGAACATGTATTGTGGAAGTAAGAAATGATTCAAGGGTGGATTCCAAGGCTTGCTTTCTGAGAAACTGGAAGAATGAAGTTGCCATTAACTGGGAGGGAAAACTGGAGGAGGAGTAGGTTTTGAGATTGATAGTTGTTTTGGACAGGTTAGGTTCTAAATCCCTATTAAAAAGCCAAGTGAAAATATTTGATTGGCAATTGGATACATACCGGTCTGGAATTTAGAAGCGAGGTACAGGCTGGAGATCTAAATTTTAGATTCATCAGCATATAGATGGTGTTTAAAGTCATGGAGTGAAATAGGATCACCTTGTGAATGAATACAGATGAAGGGAAAAGGGCTAAGGATTTTACCATTAAGCTGCAAGTACTGGGGGAGGGACCAGGTGTTCTTACTGCAACAAATGGAGCTTTGTGAAAACCTTCTTCAGTTATGACTCTTTGGCATCAGGATTATGGGGATCTTTGTGGAAAATGAATTGATCTGTAATAGATTCATGGTTAAATATTATCTACCTTCTTATTCTCTTTTATTTTGTTTGTTTTAAACAGCTTGTTGAGATATAATTGATATATAATAAATTG
>NW_004444026.1:5836138-5837802 GCF_000243295.1 Trichechus manatus latirostris | reverse complement strand
AGGTCTTGGCACATTTTTTTTCAGACTTATTCCTAAATATTTCATATTTTTGATGCTAGTTAAATGGTATTATTGTTTTTGAAAATTCAATTTCTGATTGCTGCTAGTATATAAAATACAAATGATTTTGAATGTTTATTTTTATCCTGCAACCTAGTTAAATTTTCTTATTAGTTCTAGTAGCTTATCTATAGATACTATCAGATTTTCTCTTAGAAATGTAGAATTCATGTCACCTGTAAATAAAGATAATTTTACCGCTTACTGTAGAATCTAGAAGCCTTTTAATTTCATTTTCCTTTTCTTGCCTCATTGCACATGGCTAGAAACTCGAGTACAATATCAAATAGAAGTGATGAGAGGAATATTCTTGTCTTGTTCCTGATCTTAGGGGAAAAGCATTCAGTCTTTCACCATTAAGTATGATGTTAGCTGTAGGTTTGTGAGGGATAACATTTATCAGCTTGAGGAAGTTTCCTTCTGTTCTAGATTGCTTAGAGTTTTATGAATTTGAGTTGTGTCAAATGTTTTTTCTGTATCTAATGAGGTGATCATATGGTTTTTCTTTTCCAGTTTGTTACACTGATTCATTTCTTGAATGTTAAATTGACCTTGCATTTCTGAGATAAACTTGGTTACAAAGTATCCTTCTTACATACATTTGGATTCAATTTACTAAAATTTTGTTTAAAACTTTTCCATCTCTTTTCCTAAGGGATTATGGTCCATAGTTTAATTTTCTTGTAATATCTTTATCTGGTTTGGGTAATGTTGATCTCATAGAATGAGTTGGGAAGTGTTCCCTTTTCTTCAATTTTCTGGACGGGTTTGTGTAGAATGTATATTATTACTTCCTTCAGTGTTAGGTGGAATTCACCGGTGAAGTCATTTAGATCTGGAGTTTTCTTTGTGAGAGGTTTTAGCTATAAACTAAATTGATTTAATAAATAAGCATCTATTCTAACTATATATTTTTTCTTAAGATATTTGGTGATTTCTATCATTCATAGAATTGGATCATTTTGTCTAAGCTCTCAAATTTATCGTCATAGAGTTTTTAATAATGTTTCCTGATTATCACTTTAATGTCTCTAGGATCTGTAGTAATATTTCCTCTCTCATTCTTCATATAGGTGATTTATGCCTTTTCTATTTGTTTCCTGAACAGTCTGGTGATAAATTTATTAATTTTATTGATACATGAAAAAAAAGAACAAATAATAAAACAACTTTTGATTTTAATGATTTTTTTCTATTATTTTTCTGTTCTGTATTTCACTGATTTCCAGTTTGAGCTTTATTATTTATTTATTCTGTTTACTTAGGATTTTATTTACACTTTTTTTTTATGTTCTTAAGGAGTTAGCTAATGTTATTGGCTTGAGAACTTTCTTCTTTTTTAAATGTAAGTGTATGGTGTTATGAATGCCCCCAAACTTATATTGTATATTCATTTTATTTGGTTCAAATAATTTCTATTTTCCTCTTGATTTCTTCTTTGATCACTAAATTAATTAGAAATATGTTATTGAGGATTTTCCAGATATATTGTCAATGATTTCTAATTTATTTACACTGTGGTCAGAGATATCTTTTATATATCTTGAGTTCTTCGACTGTGTGGATCATAACAAATTACAGATAACATTGCAAAGAATGGTAAT
>NW_004444026.1:5833342-5834753 GCF_000243295.1 Trichechus manatus latirostris | reverse complement strand
TCTTTGCTCTGAAATCTGTTTTGTCAGATATTAACATAACCGATCCAGGTTTCTTTTGGTTAGTGTTAGTACGGTATAGCTATTCAATTTTTTTACTTTTAATATATTTTTGTGGCTTTATATTTCAAGTGACTTTCTTGCAGGCATTGTATAGTTGGGTCTTGCTTTTTTACTTCTATTTGATAATCTCTGACTTTTATTTGTGGGAGGGGAAGTTATGCCTTTTACAGTAATATGATTACCCTAAACTTAATGTGGTTAAGTTTACGTATATCATCTTGTTATTTGTTTTCCACTTGTCTCATCTGTTATTTGTTCCCTTTTTTCTTTCTTCTTTTGGAGTGAGCATTTTTAATGATTTTATCCTATCCCTCTCTCTCTCTCTTTGGGTTTATTAGCTGAAACACTTTGTTGTTTTAGTTGTTGTTTGCCATTTATGGTTTATGCCTTTGACTTACCACAGCCCTCATTCTGATGCCGTTATGCCACTTCATTTTTATAACATATGAACCTTACAATAGACTACTTCCATTTCTCCCCTCCTGGCCTTTGCAGTATTGTTGCCGTCAATTTTCCTTCAACATGTGTTATAAACCCTGTAATACATTGTTGTTATTTTTGCTTTAAACAGTCAATTAGCTTTTAAACAGATTTAAAAATAAGAAAAATCATATATTTACCCACGTGAGTCCCATTTCCAGTATTCTTCAATTACTTTTTGTAAATTTGTATTTTCATCTGGTATCATTTTCCTTTTGCTCGAAGGACACCTTTTAACATTTCCTGTAGTGTGCATCTGCTGGTGACTAATTCTTTCAGTTTTTGTATGTCTAAAAATGTCTTAATTTCTCATCTCACAACACGGATGACTCTGGAGGGCATTATGCTAAGTGAAATAAGTCAATCACAAAAGGACACATACTGTATGAGACCAGTATTATAAAAACTCATGAACAGGTTTCCACCGAAAGAAACAATCTTTGATGTTACAAGAGAGGGGATGGGTGGAGAGGGAAAAACACTAAGTAGACAATAGATAAGTGGTAACTTTGGTGAAGGGTAAGACAGTACATAATACTTGGAAAGTCAGCACAACATGACCAAGGCAAAGTCATAGAAGATTCATAGACACATCCAAACTCCCGGGGGGACCGAATTACTGGGCTGAGGGCTGTGGGGACCATGGTCTTGGGGAACATCTAGCTCAACTGGCATAGCATAGTTTATAAAGCAAATGTTCTACATTCTATTTTGGTGAGTACTGACTGGGGTCTTCAAAGTTTGTAAGCGGCTGTCTAAGATACTCCACTGGTCTCACCCTGTCTGGAGCAAAGAAGAATGAAGAAAACCAAAGACACAAGGAGAAGATTAGTCCAAAGGACTAATGGACCACAACTACCACAGTCTCCAC
>NW_004444026.1:5831582-5832352 GCF_000243295.1 Trichechus manatus latirostris | reverse complement strand
GATGGGATATGGTCATTATACCTGTTTTAATGCCCTAGTACACTAATTCTATAATCTGTGACATTTCTGACTTGATTTTTTTTGGCTTCATTATGGGTCATCTTTTTATGCTTTTTTAAATGCATGTCTGTAATTTTTTAAGTGGATACTAATCAATGTGAATTTAGCTTTGTTTCGGGATGTGGTTTCTTAGAAACAGGTTCGTCCTTTTAGGTCTTGCTTTTAAGCTGTGTTTGTTGGGACCAATGTAGTATTTATTTTAGAGATAATTTTTCCCCACTACTGAGGCAGAATCTTCATATGTGTTTTATCTGATGAACCATTAATTATCAGAATTTCTAGTCTGTCAGTAAGGGATAGGCACTATTTCAGTCCTGTGTGAGCTATAGGTACTGCTTCTCCTATATTTTAGTTGGATGTTTTTCTAACTTTGGGTAGTTTTCTCTCTCACACACACACATGCTCGGCCAAAAAACTCGAGGGGACGCTATCCAAAGCTGCAGAGTTCTTCTTTTGTGTCTCGTTCTCCTCTCCAGTACTCTGCCTGGCAAGCTCTGTCTACCTGGTCTTCCCCAGATTCTCAGCTTTGGCTCTCAACTCAGGGAGACTGCTGAGCTTGCTATGGGTCTGTTGTCCTACACTGAGGCCTCAAAACTCTCTCCAGACAGTAAGCTTGGATAATTGCAGGGCTTATACCATGTACTTCCCTTCTCTCAGGGATTGCTGACCTTTGTTGCCTAATGCCCTTTGTCTGGAAAACCGTTGATTCA
>NW_004444026.1:5828924-5831084 GCF_000243295.1 Trichechus manatus latirostris | reverse complement strand
ATATATGAAAGTGAGTTATTCAGGCCAAAGTTGGTCTCTAAGACTAAGTAAGTCACTATAGTGACTACAAAAACTCTGACATTGTAAATTTCAAAGGCCAAAGAGCAGGGAAGTTCCTTCAGTTGAGGACATAATTGACCTCTACAACCTGGAAATGTGACTTCGATGCACTTGAGGTGTCACTTCTACTAACCCTAGCTGCCCCCCCCCCACAGTAACCCAATGCCTAGAATTTTTGCATGCGTACACATGTGTGTGCGCACACACACACACAAACACACAAAACACTACTTGACGTCACCACCAGCTTTTATGCTTCCCCAAAGGCAATGCGAGAGATCTGAAAGAATCTGGAGTCTAAAGACCTAAATTGGAGTCATAACACTGGCCTCTACTGAGATGCAGAAAGACTCAATAACTTACTTCAGGAAACATAGCTGGGAAGTGGCTGAGTTGTATTTCAAGTCCAGGTCTTCTTGTGTCTAAAGCCTTTGCAAACATGGCTATAACTCTGTGGTGGATGGTTTGCCATTCAAAGGCTTATGACAACACATTTTCTTGTGAGAAGACTGAAAACAATCAGTTAGAAGACAATTTTGTTGTTGAAAACCTGGTTTGGAGAATATATTATTATAAGGCTTGACCTAATTCCAGTATGCCAGACCAGAATGTATTAGGGTTCCAAAGCAGCCATAAGTGGTTGGAAGAGTGGTGATGAGAATAGCCAGGCACAGATACTGCATTTCTTAAATTCAGTGGGTACAGTTTGAATGCTGATAAAATGGGTTAGAGGCTTAGAGAAGCCCAGAAATGCTGATAAAAATGACTTCTTAAATAGTTCCATTCAGTTATGATCATTCTGACTTCCAAAAGTCTTTCCCTAATGAACAAAAAGGAGACTGTTTCTAGAACATTAGTAACTAGCTGTCTCTAAATGTCTTAAGAGGTCACTACAGATTTTTCAAAGCCGATTTTATTTTTAGATAACTAGGAAAGTAAAATACATGACCCATAACACTTTAACGGAAGAAGGTGTGGCCTGGGAAATCAAACCAATTATAAGCTATTCTGAATCCAAGGAGAGAAATCACTGGGCTAGAAATTGTTCAGGAGTCAGCAACCTCTCCCATGCTTGACAAAGGGGAACATGCTATGATTTGTTCAGTGGCACAGAGGCCAGAGGATTGGAGAGTCATGTGCAAGCATGTGCATGGACATGGGGGAACTAACCCACTTCGACAGTACACCAATTTTTAAGTTGATTTCTTCTTACTCCTTCCATTTACAGCCCGAATCTTTCAGGTTTTTGGATAACTGAGAGTCTGAGGCCCAGCTCAGCTTTTCTCTAGGTTATTCCTTATCTCTGGGGCAACCAGCCTCTAAATATGACAGAGATTTACCATGTCAAGAATAGTGCCTGGAATACAGGAAGGTATTCAACAGGAAAGGCCAGCACTTGTGAGGGAAATGCTGACTGGTTTTCTGTCCCTTCACTTTGACTTTCTTGCAGAGAGCTCAGTGAGAACTCAGCATGCCTCTTCAGAAAGCTCTGAACCCCTGAATGAAAGAGTGTAACAGTACAATTGACTATAAAACCAAAAAATAGTTGTTGTCGAGTCAGTTCTGACTCATGGTGACACCATGTGTGTCAGAGTAGAACTGTGCTCCATAGCGTTTCCAATGGCTGAGTTTTTAGAAGTAGATTGCCAGATCATTCTTCTGAAGAGCCTTTGGGTGGGCTTGAACCTCCAGTCTTTCAGTTAGCAGTGAGCCTGTTAACCATTCGTACCACCCAGGGACTCTACAGTTGACTATGTCTCATAATAATAAAACAAGGGCTGTCTGGTGACTTGCAATCATGCTACTAGATAAGACTTGGTATGGTCGAGTGGAGACAGCCAACTCAAACACACAGTATTTCTAAACCACAGGAATCTTATGAGATTTTTGTGTGTGAACCCAGTTTTCTGGATGGCAATGCTGTTGTAAGGAAGAAAGGAATTTAGTTTGTAAATTGGTTGATTATTCTTGGCCCTAAATCTCATTGACTATAATTATGACTCTTTATAAATAAATTCTTTATGTATTATTTGTAAAAACAAAACAACAAAAGTAGAAACCAAGAAGCAAATGATCCATTCCTTTCACCTTATAAAAGGC
>NW_004444026.1:5809426-5827822 GCF_000243295.1 Trichechus manatus latirostris | reverse complement strand
GAAGACCCTCAACAAGATAAATTGACACAGTGGCTGCAACAATGGGCTCAAACATAGCAACGATTGTGAGGATGGCGCGAGACTGGGCAACGTTTTGGTTCTGTTGTACGTAGGGTCACTATGAGTTGGAACTGACTTGATGGCACCTAACGATAACAAATTATTTACTAAATATAGTGGTTACTCAGTAAATATTTGCTGAATGAATGTGCCCTAAAGTAAATATTTTTTTCCAGGCTACTCAAATGGTATGACAGGATTAATGCAAATTCATTTCATCCTAGTAGAAGACCAGGGCACATATCTTCTCATGGTAATTCACTGTGCTAAGTTGCTATAGGAAGCAAACTCATAATTAAGCAAGTAGTTTATAATGTGTTTGGGAGGCAGGATGATGTAAATAAAGGAGGATACACTGAGTTATAAGTCAGTAGGAATCAGTTCTAGTTTCATGTCTGTTACTATTTGTGCAACATTAGGAAACTGATTTAACCTGAGTGTATTATCTCAACTAAAAAACCAGGATGTTGCATTAGGTGATCTCTAATAATACTGCAACTTCTAAAACTGGTTAATTGATGATATTCACATTATAGTAGAAGATTCCCAATCAGATTCATTTCAGAGGACAATTATCAGTATCATAACCTTTCTACAGTAAGAGAAATGCATTACAAATGGGCATGCGGTATAACTGAATCAGGGTTAGGATAAGATATTTTAAATAGAACAAAGTCATGGCAGTATTCATTTATGACAAACTGTCACATGCTGGGCCTCTGGGAGAGACAAGGCTTGTGTTAGAAGATGACGGATAAACACTGCAGAGATTCCTCCTTTGGGGCAAAAGACGGTGCCACCAAAGTATGGCTTTCATAGATCATGTCTTCAACTTGTGACCGTGTCTATCCCCAGAGGCCTATGCATATATATTTTCAAGAGCTTTATTGAGGTACAATTTACATACCATAAAATTCACCTATTTTAAGCGTGCAATTCAATGATTTTTAGTAAATTTACAGAGTTGTGCAATCATCATCACCATCTAATATCTATCACGCTAAAAAGATCCCTCGTGTCTATCCCCCTTCCAACTCCCAGCCCAGGCAACCATTAACTTACTTTCTCTCCCTACAGATTTGTCATTTCTGGACATTTCATATAAACGGAATCAGACAACATTGTCGTCTCTTGCATCTGGCTTCTTTCTCATAGCATAAGGTTTTCCAAGGTCATCCATGTTGTAGCATCCATCAGTAGTTTATTTTTGAATAATATTGCATTGTATGATGATACCACATTTTGTTTATCTGTTCACCAGTTGACGGACATTTGGGTTGTTTCCACTTTTGAACTTTCATGAATAATGCTGCTATGAGCATTTGTGTACAAATCTTTTCATTTTTCATATGTTTTAATTTCTCGTGGGTAGACACCTAGAAGCAGAATTGCTGGGTCATATGGTAACTCTATGTTTAACTTTTCAAGAAACTGGCAAACATTTCCAAAATGGCTCTACCATTTTACGTTCCTATCAGTAATGAGTGAGGGTTCACGTTTCTCCACATTCTCACCAACACTTGTTATTGTCTATCATTTTGATTATTCTGACAGGCTTATACTAAGCATTCAGTGGAAGGGGGTTAAGTGTAAAATGGGGAGTCCCCTCCTGTTAGGTGGGACCCTAGCCCCAGGCCCTATGCATAACTGACAATCCATGTTTGGGCCAGTGGCTACTGACACAATTGTTTCTGGACTAAATTCTTCTCGACTGGACTAAGCAGCAATTCCTACTTAGTTGCATAAGTGAGCTGTACATCATTCTTTTTAATTATCCAGACAATCCAAAGCCAAGTTCTAAAAAAAAGCCCCCTTCATCCCAAATAGTTCATTTTATTGGACAGATGCCACTTACTTAGTAGGTAATCGACCCCAGAAACTCTAGAAGATGGTCAAAGATATTTTATATTAAACTAACATTTTACTTGTGAAAAAGCATACAAAGAAAGTTCTTTATATTTTATTCAGAGATAATTCTGTATCATTTTCTTCTACAGTCAGTTTAAAAAATGCAAGATTTCTGCTAGGCTGTATACAGACATTGAACTTCACCTAAGGCTTTGTAATATAAAGGGCGCTGCAAATTTCAGAAGTTATATGTTGTTGTTTAGAAGCTATATTATTTACTAAATATAGTAGCTACTCAGTACATATTTGCTGAATGAATCTACCCTGAGAATAAATTTATTTGGGAGGGGGGGAGACTAAAATGATACAAAGTGATGACTTAGTGTTGTAATAAAAGTCTGTCAATTTTATTAAAAGCAGATTCCATTTCTTCACATAGTTAAGAAAATTTCTTTTCTTTTTTTTTTTAAAAGAGCCCACTTCATTGGGTTATGTCATAAGCATTAAGACAGTGATAATGTCACTGATAAAGACATGTACAAAGTTAGCACCACGTTTATATAAATGCAGATAGCCATGGCCTTCCCAATATGTACAAACTCCCTTCACACACACACACACACACACACATATTTAACAGCTAATAAATAACATTTAAAGCCAAAGTGTCTTTTTCATATATAGCGAAGTCTTTAGAAGCCAGTGTTCCCAGCGCCGTACGCTGATTTGATGAATCTTGTCTTAAATCTATGCACCTTCGGTCAAAACTCAAATCCAAAAAAATTAATGAATTAACAATAAAGGGGGATGCCAACCTCAACTCGCACATCATTTTATTTTTTGAGAGAATTCATTCCAAGTCTGCTGGTATCGATCACATTTGTCCTACACATTACATAGGCACAACCATATTTCTCAGATAAAAAGCTACAGTTCTGGCACCTCCGGAACTATTTCTTCTCCAACATGTTGCAACACATCTCTTGATTGTTTGCCCTCCAAATCATGCAGAATAATAATAAGCATGTGAGAAATTTTATATATGAGTATGAGCTCAGATACCCACACACTTTCACAGTTTGGGTTCCCAGCAATAGCCTCTGAGATGTTTGACTTCTTTACCATTTTATATTAAGATACAGAAAAACATTCTGAAAATATGAGATCTAGTTTATAAATATTTGTTCACTCATTCTTGATGAGTTGTTAGAAACAACAATAACAATCCTTCTGGCACTTTCATGCGGCAATGGCAGTTGAGGACTCTGTGAGCTGCACATAATGGTTTATATACACTGCCATGAATATATCCCAGTAACTTTTCCACCTCTTTATTTAGTAAAAATGGTCCTTGTGTGAAATTTGTGGGAATTCAGATGACACAAAATTTGACTTTGAACACACACTTTCTTGTTAAAAACCAGAAAAGAAAGAGAAAGCCTTGAAGTATGACTGAAGTACACCTAATTGAATAATAATTATTGAATATGAAATGCCTTCAAGTTGATAAATGTAATTTTAAAAATCTGATAGTAAAACTATGGTACCATTTTCTTTCTCCACAGCTCAAATTAGACGTCAGCTGAAGATTACAGGCGAACATGATTAAAGTGTTAAAGTATACTCTTGAGACAAAGAAAAAAAAAGGGGGAGGAGGGAGATTAGGCAATAACTGTGAAGCCTATTAAGAATTCATGGATCTAAATGTTATATCTCCTTTAATTTGTCAGGTAATTGCGATGCAAGCCAGCTGCAGGGAGTGTTTAAAGGTTCAGTGCTTTGTCAACCACATCCTCAGTCCATCTCTCCCAGTCACTGGTTAATTGGTTAACTCTTGAGACACATCTCAGTGGCAGGAGGAGGAGAGTCATTCCAAAAAAAAATAAAAATCAGGTATTTTTACTGGTAAGTAAATGGCCAGTCTCATGGATATTTCTGACTCATGCCCCAGAAAACAATTTTCTATATTCAGGCTTGGAGAAAACTTTGGGAAGGCATCAGCTCAGAAAAATCTACAATTCCAATTGAAATATGAGGTTCTAATCAATTTTAGGCTTTGGTTAAATGTGCCTCATGAAGGAGACTTATTTCACCATGGGCCCAAACAATTCTTATTTCTTAATTCTTAAGGTAGGAAGATGTGCTATCTGGCCATTATATTCCTCAAACTGAATTAGCCACTTTTTAGTGTTTGAGACTGTCTCTGAAAAGAACTAATAAAGGTATAGCTGGCATTAATACTCAGGAAAATCCACTTTTAAACACTCAAAACACTGGGCATCTTTCGTAGAAGTTACTTCATTCACTTCATTCTTCACAGAATTCATATGCTGTTCTTCTTTGTGTGGGTTTGCCTAGTTTTTGAGAAAAAGCAGAGAAGAAGGGCAATTTATTTCCTGCTTATTGTTTTACAATTCCTTCTCCTCCCCCACCACTTTTATGATGAAAAAGTATTCAACTGGAAGTTCAGAACAAAAGTTGTGAGAATAAACCCAGGGAGATATGGATAGTGGGCTAGAGAAAATGGCAGGCTCCTAGGAATGAGACATGCTGTAACATCTATACATCCAAGTCACAACATGGAGTATCATTTTCAGAGGATGGACCCAAATACTTTCAAAATTTAGGAGGATTTCTTACTTCTAAGCTTATCAAAATAAAAGCCTTTTTCCTTTCTCGTGGTGTAAGACTACTACTAAGGGGATAACAAAAGATGAGAATGAGAACCTTTTATTTAATTTACTTTGGTCACAGAGAAGAGAAACTGCAGGTTATTAGTCTAACTCATAACTACCTCCTAGATTATATTCAAATGCATAACAAAAGGCTGACCTAAATATTTGTTGTCTCAGTACTGTATTTTATGCAAATAACGTGCACGTTATACACTTTTTGCCAACCGCGCAACCCCTCACGCGTTATTTTCCTAGGCGCGCTATGCGCATTATTATGTGTGGGTGCACTATTTGCAAAAATACGGTAACTCTATAATCAGACCGAGAATGTATCATTAGACTTTCTCAGATAAATTCTTATAATGTATAAATAATATGACCAGAAATACTTTAGAAACAGCTGGAGTTTTCCCTAATTTTCTGGTTTTGTTTTTACATTCATATACATTTGGAAGAATGTTTGTATGTGTTTGTATATGGTTGTGTGTGATGTAAATGCATGTATATAAAACTTCATATAGGGGTCCCTTTCTAAGAATTGAAGCAAATGTGAAACTGCCTCAGATTTGTGATAAGTAAAAACAAAGCAATGAACCTCTTAATAGAAAAGTCTCCACTTAGATAAGAGTTTTAATTATTCGGCCTGGCTCAATACCAGTAACTATGCTCCATTTCAACTTTATCTTGAGTGATCTTAGATTAATTTTTTTTAATATAGAAGGCCTCATCTTGTCATTCAAAGTATATATGCCTTAATTTCCTTTTTCTGAAAAATGAAAAAGATATAAATATTACGTATGCATAGATAAAATCCAGAAGGATATAAACCAAAACGTTATTTGTGGTTGCCCCTGGGTGATAGCGTCTCAGTGATTTTATTTTCTTTGAGCCTATTTATTCTTCCTAATCTATCCATGGAGCCCTGGTGGTGCAGTGGTTAAAGAGTTTGGCTGCTAACCAGAAGGTGAGCAGTTCAAATCCACCAGCTGCTCCTTGAAAACCCTATGGGGCAGTTCTACTCTGTCCTGTAGGGTTGCTATGAGTTGGAATTGACTTGATGGCAATGAGTTTTAATCTATCCATGCTGAACCTGTACAAATTACATTATATAAATAGAAATGAAAAACTGAGATATCCCACATAGGATCTTTAATATCGTTTTCTTGCATATGCAGGTTTATAAGTAGAACTAGGAGAAGAGGACAGGCCTAAAGCAATTACTTCTTCTATTTCCAGATGATGCTGTGACCAGCCTACCCTATTGTTTCTTGTGTCACTGGCTTGTATTACATGATCTAAGCTTTCTCTCCTTCATACCTGTAACTCATTAGCACTTGGCATCTGGCAGAGGAACGAGTGGAGGAATGAAACTGGCATATTCAGGAAATTCAGCAGAGGAGTGGATAAGGTCACATGCTTAGTCTCCACTTAGGACTGACGCTCTGGAAAGATTCAGCTGCCAGCTGCCATGTGGATTAGCCTTAAAGGTCAGGTAGGAAAGAGCCAAGGAGTTGTTTTGAGATGGAAAAGAGAACAGTTTTCTATACTCTAACTCCATGAGCTGCCATCTTTGGCAGTTTTGAGATGGGTACTTGCTGGCTGCCCCTTTGGCTTCCTGTCATGGGACCTTGGAGCATCAACGCTGCTGCAGCTGGTGACATGAGATGTTTTACTGACCTGGATCTATCCTAGGAAGAGCAGCACCCCTGGCCATATGACAATTGCTAAACTTGTGTCAGAGCAGGGATGCATCAGAGAAGAGAAGAAATGATGATTTAGTGGTAGTTCAAAAAATAAAATCTAAAAAGTGGGCCTGGGATGGAAGGGAGTAGGCTGAGAGAAGGGGCAGAAAAAAAAGAAAGAAAATAAGAGAAAGCGCTGCAAAAAGCAAACGGTGCTTCTGATGGTGCCTATGCAGGATCTGACTACAAGAGATAGCATAGTGATAAGGCTGGATCCCCTCTGAGTGTAGGCTCAGGATGCCCGGAGAGGTTGGCCCATGATACTTACCGGCCAGACTTTCTATTCAGGGACCTGGAGTAGCATTTCACGAATACCTCTGCTGCCTTTCCTTTCTGCAAATGAGACACTTTGTTCCGAGAACAGAAGATCACCCTGTCGAAGAAAATGAGCATGCCATGTGGAACCATAGAAATGACTTTTTGAAAATGCGTGGGTTCGAAAGGGGATGCAGCTTCTGCCTGGTCTTCTTGGGACGCTTGCTCTTAGAACCCAGCCACCAGGCTGATAGGAACCCCAGACCACAGGAAGAGGCCATGTGTAAGGGTCTCAGCCACAGCCACAGCTGGGGTGCCGGCTAACAGCCACCCCCAATTTGTCAGCCGCGTGATTGAGCCATCTGGGAAGTGGATCATCCAGCCCTCAGTTGAGCCACCTCAGCTGATGCTATGTGGAGTAAGAGGGAACCTTCCCACTGAGCTTTGCCCAAATTGTAGATATGTGAGATAAATAAATTGGTGTGGTTGTTTCATGGCACTAAAAAGGAAAAAAAAAAAGTGTGGTGGTTTGGTCAGGTGTGTTTAAATCCTACGGGATTGTTCTAGTTATTTTTTTTTCCCTTGACATTGGTTTCATTCCCCACAACGTGTCAGCACTATCTCCATTTCTGTCCTAGATTCCCTGTTGCCTTTCATCCTGATTTTCTATCCCTTCCTGCCTTACCTTTGCTTTTGGGCAAATGTTGCCCTTTTGATCACACGTAATTGATCGTTTTAAGGAGCTTGTTCCTCTCGGGTGTTACTGTTTATTTTATGGGCTTTGTCTATGGTTTGCCTGAAATCTAGTTAATTTTTTTGATTTTTCCAATAATTAACATCCAGACCATTCCAATCAGCAACACATCTGAATCAGAAGGGCCATCTGAGGGCCTGACCCATTGCTCAGCAATAGACTTAAGTTAATCAATCCAGATGGGCATCTATAGACAGGCTGGAGCAGCCTGAACATCATAAGGCTTTCACCAAGCGATGTCACAGGATCAAATATACCAGCTCTTAGTATCTGCGTTAAGGAATTAGGGAATCAGCCATCAACGGGCCCTGCTACAGGAACAAATGTTCTGTGTAGCCTTTCTGTCTGCAACATGTCTTTTTGGTCATAAAAGCAAATGACTAAAGCGATGTAGTTTATCAATACTAATTTAAAGAGTCGTTTTTATTAACAATAAAACCACACTGCACTTTGCAAAATCCATGTACATCTAATAGGAAAGTTTTAAATCCTACAGGGCTCTCTATGCAATTCATTTTATAGATATCTGTGGGGTGGGGTGTGGGTGGGGGAGACAGGAAGAGATTAGCTTGGAATCTCGTCCTTTTTGAAGAGATTGGTTTTAATATTTGAATGTCGAAATAACATCTCTGAGGTTTGCTCCATAATGGTTTTGTGCATGCAGGAAAGAACGCTAAGTGAGAAACCAGAGAGGTCCGATTTTTAATCCCAGCTCTCCCTCTGAACAACTGTGACCAATTCAGAGCTTATGCTTTCCTTACATGATATGCAGAAATACTATTATTTCCCAGTATCATAATAAAGGAACAGTCCTAAACAATTCTAGGTGTAATTATCTCAGTCATATAGTATTAAAGTCAAGGCTTACTAAAATTCCTCCTGAATGTTGAAGGCTCCTGAAATGTTATCCCTAATGACATTAACTTGAATTTGGAGTGAATGGAGACAAAAAATGAATTTAATTACTTTTTTTGAGTCTCTCCTGCTTTTACTCTGATCTTCTCAATAGCAAAGCTAGGTTTGCTCCACCAGTCTGACCAGCCGAAGTATGAATCACTCTTCCATTTGAGTTTCAACAGGAGCAGTTCTCCAATATCCACTGGGGTGTATATTAGGAAGAAGTATGTCTTATTTGTGGAAACTTCAGGCCTGGATAAACAGTCAACATGTTTGGTTAGTTCTGAAAATCTTTTCTTTTCTTTTCTTTCAAGCTGTAAATAGCTTTATTGTTTGGGAGATATTTAAAAAATGCAAAACATATCCAACAAAATACTCAAGATGAATGTAGTGGCATTTAGTGTATTTAAAAAGACATTCATATTCCTTGACTCTATTCCAACCTGCATCCTAACAATAAACTATTAAGTACAATTTTTAAAAGAGAAAAAAATCCCACAAGCCATCATTCAGAGGCATTATTTTCATTTTCATGTATTCCTTTTCATTTTGTACCACTATATGAACATATTTTTATTTGATTGCAAAGAGTACATACAAGTCTCTATACTTTCTTGTTCGCTTAGTATTTTATCTTGGACATGTTGCCATGCTTTTACCTAGTCTTTAATAACTATTGTTTTTAAAGGCTAAATTGATTTTATTGGCTCGATAAACCACAATTAACCACTGCCTTGATATTGGACACTTACTTTGTTTCTCATTTATGCTATTACATATTCCACTGCAATGAACATCTTTTGCCACACAGCTTTTTAAAAATTTTTGCTATTTCTTTAGGGTGAATTACATGCAATAACATTTGATAGCTATTTAAAAGAGCCCTGGTGGCACAGTGGTTAAGAGCTCGGCTGCTAACCAAAAAAGTTGGCAGTTTGAATCCACCAGCCTCTCCTTGCAAGCCCTATGGGGCAGTTCTACTCTGTCCCATAGGGTGGCTGGCTATTGAAAGCTGTCACCACATTGCCTTCCTTATCCGGGCCAAAACAAAAAACAAACCCATTGTTGTCAAGTCGATTCCGACTCATAATGACCTGACAGGACAGGGTAGAACTGCCCCATAGAGTTTCCAAGGAGCACCTGGTGCGTTCAAAGTGCTGACCTTTTGGTTAGCAGCTGTAGCTCTTAACCGCTACGCCACCAGGGTTTCCTCCTCACCTGGAGGGTTCTGTTAATTCATGATGGTGTGTGAATGTGTGTGAACGTACCTGCTGCACAGGCTCATCAGCACTAGGTATTTGAAAAGGTTTGTTCATTTAGTAATTATAAAATGACATCTTAAAGCTGCCGTAATTTTGTACTCCTTTGCTCAACAGTCAAGAGTAACACTTTATCGTGGGCTTTTTACTATACATCTATCTATATATATATATAGATATATAGATATATCTCCTCTATACACATTGCAAGGAGCTCTGGTGCCGCAGTGGTTAAGCATTGGCTGCTAGCTGAAAGGCCAGCAGTTCGAACCCACCATCTGCTCTGTGGGAGAAAGATGTGGTAGTCTGCTTGCATAAAGATCACAGCCTAGGAAACCCTATGGGGCAGTTGTACTCTGTCCTACAGGATGACTATGGGTCAGAATCAACTCAGTGGCAAGGGGTTTCGGGTATACACTTGTATTTATACCTATAGAGGGATTTCTTGTTACTATTGATTATTTTTTTAAATGTCAGACTTTTGAGGGAATTTAATTGTTGTGTTGTTTAAAAGAGGAGCAGTGGTTAAAGTGCTTGGCTGCTAACTGAAAGGTTGGTGATTTGAACCCACCCGCCACTCTGAGGGAGAAAGATGTGGCAGTTGACTTCTGTAAAGGTTTATAGTTTTGGAAACTCTATGGGACAGTTCTACTCTGTCCTGCAGCATCACTATGAGTTGGAATTGACTCGATGGCAGTGGGTTTTTGGTTTGTTTAAAAACTGTACAAAAGAAATAAGCAGATATAACAAGCAAAATGGACAGCAAATGAAAATAAAATAAAATTTGAATTTTTTTTTCTCAATATGAAACAGAGCAAAGACCTCAATTCCAAAATTCCAATTTCGTAAGCTAGAGACTTGTTCTCTAGGTGTCCTCCTGCACTTCTATTTCTCAGACCAGTGGTTAGCAGGAAGCAGTTCCATGATAAGCACCTCCGCTGGAGCGGACTCGTTTGACTACTCACAGGGTGACAGGAATGTTCTCGCTCTCGGCCACAGTGCCGTACAGAGAGATTTCAAACAGCTGGTTGGTCTGCGTATAACTTTCAGTTCCAGAAAAATGTATCTTCACTTGGTAATGGAAGACTGTAGGGGAGGAAATTGGAACAAAGGTTGATCAGTCTTTACGTAAACACTACAGACCCCAAACAATTAGACAATTCAGAGCCATACTACTAACCAAAGAGGCAGTGCACACACACAGGCCTATTAATGGGTCTTGGAAATATTTCGTCCTCTCTGTACAGTGTCCACTTTTAGGAAATTCGGACCCTGAATTCCATATTCCAGAAAAGTGTGGCTGTAGTGGATTGGGGGTGGGGGAGAAGTGTATCTGAATTGCCAAGCAGTCTAGAAAACACCCATCTTTGAAGGGAGAGCAAATTAAGAGGTCAAAACACTCAGATGCTTTCTCCATAAACTCCACCTGTCCTTGGCCGTCTTGTCCCTTAGCATCTGTACCAAGCATATTTAGCATTTGCTACTGTGTCACTGTATGTGCCCACGTTTCTTGTCTCATGGGTATATCTGACCTCCCTAACTGGCTTGTAAGCTCCTTCAGGCCCGAGGCTCATGCTCTTTCTCTTTATTTCCCCATCATCTGGCACAGAGTAGAGTAGCCTGCGCACAATAAAACTTCTTGCATTGAATCACCAGTGAGGCCGTATGGACTGCCTCACAAAGCCCGTCCCAAAGTGTCCTGTATTAGGGAGCACCTCTGGAAGCAAGTACGTGAAATTCTACATCTCCTCCCCGCTCTTTCCCCCAGCCCCACCAAAAACCCTGAGTAAATGGGGTTGTGGGAAGGTTAAAGGGATGGAAAGGCAGCAAGCTTAAGACATTGCTGCTAAAGGGCCAAGAGAAATAGGGTTTGGGGTTAAATCGAGCCTTTGCAGGTTAAAAGCCAGAGCAGAAGTTAGGATTGTTGAAGCACCAGAATTCAGCTCAGTGTCTGCGGTGCCCCCTACGAACACTGACTGAGTGCTAAGCTGGCACTTGCAAGATGCCAGATGATCAGCAAGACCTATCTGTGTCTACTCTACATTCATACTTCCTGGTTTTGAGAGCCAGCGAAACTGAGGGTTCCCTCATTGGATAAAAGGTTTCCCTGAGCAACAGGGACTCCAAACCCCCATGCCACCAAACGTACCTTTGCAGATCCGAACAAACCACCTTATAAATGGGTGTCTAGATCAGATATATTTGACCTTGGGAAACTATTCTTTAATATCATCCCTTCCCTCAGGCTTCTACCTGGACTCCATACAAGCTGGCCTTTTCAAATAAGTCCCTCTCACTAGATTTATCTGATTACCTCCTGTCCTGTCTCCCCTCCATTCCTTTAAGTCTTGTTCTAAGCAAGATGCCAAGTTTGAAATTCAACTATGAAACAAATTATGACAAAATGGAAATACCTCAGAAATGTTTTAGAATGCCCCTCCCACAGATAGTTGCGCGGTAAAATACAGGTGGTTCTTGCCATCTTCTAAAGCAAACTTTGTTGTTGTTAGTTGCTGTTGAGTTGATTCTGAGTCACAGAGATTGGCAAACTTTTTTTGTAAAGGGCCAGATAGTAAATATTTTAGGCTCTGTGGGCCATACTCTCTCTGTGGTTAACTACTCAGCTCTGCCAGGGTCGCGTGAAAGCAGCCATAGACAACATGTAAACGAATGCATGTGACTGTATTCTAATAAAACTTTACTACAAAAATAGGCCATGGGCTAGATTTGGCCCGTGGGCCATAGTTTGCTTACCCCTGACTGAAAGAATTAGCTTCAAATTAACTCTGGGCCTGGTGCTGATGGACTAGACTATCCTACTGGTCACATGTAGAGAGGCGGGTGGCAAGCAGGGGTGCTAAACAGCATTGTGCAGGCTGTGCACTGGGGCCATTGTGGCAGTGGGAATTAGGAGCAACAGTAAAATGGATCATCAGAACTTCCTCTCAATCAACAGAAACACACGCGAGGGCTCAGGGGTTGGTAACATTACTTTATAATCTCTGTACCAAATAGAATCAGAACATGTGATGCAATGTGTGTGATAAAAAATAGGACTAAGTTGATTTTCCTTATTTGCAAGAGTCTCCAGCCTACCTTTGTAGGGCATCTGAGCACGAGTCTTCAGGTACATTTTGCTGCTTCTCTTGGCTCTGACTTTATGGACCTCATAGCCCAGGTTGTTGCAGCGGTTCTTCCTGCAACTCAAGCACAGCCCCTTATCAAAGGCTTCTTTTGAACTGCACCGGTAGGCCTTACTTGGGTTTTCTTCATTCAACAGGGAGTCAATGAAGAGATGAACGGAACGCTCATGGGAGCACTTCACTAGCTGGTCCATGTCTAGGGAAACATAGACACGAAGAAAAATGTTAACTCTGCTACAGTCCACAGTGGGTGTTTCATTGTGCATGTCTAAAATAGTTTAGGTGAAGTGTTAGAATAAAAAGACCTCAGGGTCTATTCCTGTGAATCTATGACTATAGGTCTTATTTAAGCAGTTGACAGTTGCTTACCTACCTTCAAGAGTGTCAAAATTACAAGTTCACAGGTAATTTTTGATTTTTCTGTTGTCTTATATTTATGAATATGTTTATGAAGCCATGGTGACAGACATCCAAGGCCAAAGTTGATTTCTTCCAGTTTATTTTATCTTTCTCTTATACAAAGAAAGAAAGCATCCAATGCTTCAAGAAATGCACTTCCAGAAACCACACCATAAACAGCATAATTTTTAAATGAATAGTGCTTTATCATAGATAACTATATATAATTAAGGGTGTATCCCTACGAAATAAATCACAGAAATAATCAGCAATGTCATAAGAGTGGGTCTATTACCATAAGATTTTGTAACAATTGAAAACAGTAACATTACGCTGTAAGCTCTATAACGTGTACAAAAGCCTTGATCATATTGACTGTAGGTAGATCCCAATGTACTACAAAGTATGCAAAGGGCCCTTAAAATAAACAATAAATTGAACACAAGCTAACATGCTTATTAAAATAAATATTAAATTATTTTTTTTCTTCTTAAAATTTTGGAAAACTTACTGCTGGGGAATGGTGATTTTTTTCTGATTTGCATGTCTCTTAAGGCCAACTAATGAACACTTCTTTCACTCAGTAAAATTCAAAAATCACTCCACTGGCTTTGCAACTACATTCAAAATGTAATAGTATGTGGTCAGATAAAATTTTTTATTGCCGTTACTGAGGGCAGTGGCATTTTCCTGCCTAAATCTCATCTTTACTTTCTCTTGCTTCTGTAAGTACAGTACAATGTAGTATACCAGTTACCAGTTCCTGAGTTGACTCTAACTCATGGCGACTCCATGTGTATCAGACTAGAACTGTGCTCCATAGGGTTTACAATGGCTGGTTTTTCACAAGTAGATTGCCAGGCCTCTCTTCTGAAGCACCTCTGGGTGGACTTGAACCTTGAACCTTTCGGTTAGTAGCTGAATGTGTTAACCATTTATACCACCCATGGTATGCTGTTGGCTGCCATTGAGTTGATTGCAACTCATGGAGTCCGCATGTGTGCAGAGTAGAACGGCTCCAAAGGTTTTCAAGGCTATGACTTTTCAGAAACAGATTACCAGGCACCTCTGGGTGGGTTCAAACCACCAAGCTTTTGGCTAGCAGTTGAGCACTTAAATAAAAGATAAAATGGTTTTCTGTCTGGCCACAGAAAGTACCCATGCTGATTGTGATGGAATTCTTCTGAAACATATCTCGGTCAAATGTGTATATTAACAGTACGTCCTCTGTGGGTAATGGGTAGGGCAGTGGGTCAATAAGGGTCAAGAACAAAATCCATGTTTAATTCATTTCAGATCATATTTACCTCCAAAGCCTTTCTCGGCAATCACTCGAATAGCTTCTCCAATGTTACAGCCTGGTTGAAAAGTGCCTCCATTAGGGTAAATGTCAACATGCCCTACTGGTTTCTGGATTCCAATACTTCGGCCAGGTGATCCTCTGGTGAATGTGTGTAACACGTCTACAAAATACGCATCATCTGGAGAAAGGCGACTTGGAGCTTCAGCATACTCGAAGTTCGGTCCAGCTGGATCTAGGCCTTAGTGGGAAAAAACAAGGCCCCACAGCTTTTAAACCTGTTTTTAGTCCCCATCAGTATCACATTAGCAACCCCTTGCTCTTCATTGGAATGGAATTGGCAGATATTTAGATTTTATTAACTCCTGTTCTATACTAATTGGATATTTAAATTACCAAAAGAGCCATAAAAGTAGACTAGACTCCTTCAAAAATGGCCTTGTGCCTCTTAAACTAGCCATTATCTAGCAATTTTCACTTGGGATGGCTTGATTTCCTTTTGTAAATTATTTCTGAATCTGATGGGAAGACCTTTAAGTGGTGGTGGCTTTTTTCTCTTTCTCTACACATGCCAAAACATCTGTCTACTACGACTGGCATAGATGACTATCTTCCTTTTTCCATACTGCGTCTGGTGTTGACCCTTCTTCATTTCTCCCAGGATCTATGTGAGAAGCAACTTATGTGTCACACACTACCAAAGCACAGTGAAGAAGGACGAGGAGGAAAACAGAGTTCTTCTCAGAGAAGTCTGTGGCCTTTCTATGCTTGACTCCGTGCTCTATTTTCTGTGCTACTGCCAGGAGAGAGTAAGCCCATGAGAGCAAAAAAAACAAACAAAACAAAAAAACTGAAACCTGTTGCCATCGAGTCTATTCCAACTCATAGTGCTCCTACAAGACAGAGTAGAACTGTCCCATAGGGTTCCCAATGAGTAGCTGGTAGATTCGAACTGCTGACCTTTTGGTTAGCTGCTGAGCTCTTAATCATTGAGCCAGGGCTGAGAGCAAGGACCTGTATTTTATCTTACTCCTGAAAAGCAGCCCTATCATGAGATAAGCAAAGACCAGGCATATCTCCTAGAAGACCACCATACACATGTGAGTATTTAATGAACGCTGCCCAGATTCTCTTTGGGAACGGTGGCCATCTCGACTTTTTTTGTGATAAGATGCTTTCTTACCAGTAATTCTGCTGACCTTCTTATTGGTCAGACTTCCTGCAATGCCAGCAACATGGGCTCCAAGACTATATCCCAAGAGGTGGACATTGTCCAGAGGATAGTTAAATTCATCCTTAGGAACAGAAAAAAACAAGTTCTTACAGTCCTTTGCAAAAGATCAAAACTAAAGAAAATAAAGTGATTATAAATAGGGTTTTCAAAATACAGACAATGCAAAAAATTATGTTTATTTTCATTTTGTGTTACGGGTAAGAGAGAAAAACATATACTCTGTGTTGAGATTTTTCTCTTTCTTTCAGAACAGATTTAAATTAGAAAGTTTCCCCATATATCTGAAATTATATAATATGTATATTTAACTTTATCCCATCATTCCCTACTCTAAATGCTCCGTATCACTTTACCATAGCCAAGCAACAATTTATAATCAGAAAACATTACAGTGGGAAGGGACCACACACACTTGGTCCAGCTGCCTCATTTTACAGCGAGTCTGAGGCCCATGGAGGGGATCTGATTCGCCCAAGTTCGTTTGCCTGGTTAGAGGAAGAGCCAAGATAAGAACATTTGTCCTCTGACAGCCAGTACCATGAACACAGTTTATTTTTACCTCCAATGATTTGGTTTAAATAATTTGGCCTTGTCAGAGTATTAGCTTCCTTTCAACCCTAAGATACTTTTCAAAGTTAATTTTTCAGAGGATGGTCTCAGAGAGCCAAAGGGGACAAAACCACCAGCCAAGGTCAATACTCCAGGCCCTCTGTCACTTCATAACCTCCACACCACCCTTGCAGTCTTCATCCTTCCTTAATTCCCTCTATTTCCCAGCCCGCAACAAAAATCTGGATCCTTAATCCACACAAAGGGATAAATACTGCAGGAGCCCTGGTGGTACAATGGTTAAGTGCCTGGCTGCTAACCAGAAGGTCAGCACTTCAAATCCGCCAGCTGCTCCTCGGGAGAAACCGACTGGGGATCTGCTCACCTAAGGATTTCAGCCTAGGAAACCCTATGGGGCAGTTCTACTGCTACAACAATGACAACAACCACAGTTTTTGCCAGAGAGATTGGCATTCTAACAGGGGTCAAAGCCAGGATAAAATTTCCATATGGCAGTCAACTGGTGAAGAAGGATTTGGCTTAATATGACATCTTCCCTCTGTCCTGAAATAACAAGTTTTTGTTTGCTCTGCCCCCTTAGTTCTTGATCTCAGCAGATCTATTCATTATGAAAATATCAAAGGACAGGGCAAGGCAAGACTATGCCTTGGTATTATTATCTTAATACTGCTTTTGGCCAAAAAATAATGTCCATGCTGACCTTCTGAAGATTTCAACTGCCCCGGAAAATGTCTATAGTTAAACGAACAGGAAAAAAGACCAGCCACCTGCCTAGCTCTAGCCAAGAGATCTTTCTGGACACATTCATCCAGTCTTACCTCCATCCAGTTGATAAACCTAGCCACGTCGTTTCCCACCAGCTTGGTGTAGCCCACAGACACAGGATAATGCTGCTGGGCCCGCAACAGCCAGTCCACCACAATGACGTTGGAGTCTGGTTCTCTCTTGTACAGGGCGGCCACAAGCTTGGGTATCCAACTCTCATACATTCCTGTCACCTGAAAAAAGATGATACAAGCATTTTTAAAATGCCCATTTACAACTTGTTATAGATATGCTGACCCAATTTAGCTGTGTGAAGTGGAAAAAAATTCACAAGGAGCCCAATGGCTCAGATGAAAGATCAAACCTCAGAAAAGTGGCCAGAGACTAGCGCCTGCCCTTGTGAGGCAAATTTGAGTATGACAAAGGGGTGTGATGAGCTCAGGAATGGCAGACTGGGGTTTACCACATTTTCAATTTAAAAAGCATGTTTTATAAGTTCAGTAAAATGTCTATAATTTGTACAACTAGGAGGGAAGATCAGTCTGAATGAGTCAAACATCTGCAGCAGAATGACAGACTATTTTAAAAGAATTTTAGTTTACTTACTTTCAATTAGGCTAATGAATGTTTCTCAACAGAACTCTTTTGGGGGCTGTGAATGTATTTTTTCTTCTTCTTTTTTTATAAAGAGTATTTTACGTACAACATTTTATGTGCTAAAGTTTTAAACATTAATCCTAACAGAAAGTTTGTTTAGCAATCTCTTTTGTAATAGATAAGAAAATGATTAGCTTTAGCTCACACTTCTTCACAATTTTCTCAGATTCTTCATTATCAGAGTAAAAATTAATGAGGTTTAACCTAAAGAATGGCAGTTCGAACCCACCAGCCGCTTCACGGGCGAAAGATGTGGCAGCCTGCTTCCGTAAAGGTTTACAGCCTAGGAAACCCTATGGAGCAGTTCTACTTTGTCCTACAGGGTTGCTATGAGTTGGAATCAACTCGAGGGCACACAACCACAACATCGATAGTCACATTTCTCAAATGATTAGGCTGGTCCTATTTGGAGATAAGCAGGCTGCCAGTTGTAAGTCTTTGCTCCTTGTTAATAAGAACCTCAGAAGTCAAAGTTAAGATAACTACGGGGCCCTCACATTAACTCTATTCAGGTAGAATTTTAACTGACGCTGTCAGAGAAGAGACACTGGACACCTTAGCAAAGATACATCCTTTAAAATAATCAAAACTCAATAAAACAAAAATGCACGCTGAGATTCCAGACCATCCTGCCATGAGCTTGTTCAAGGTAACCACCTGAGATAAAACCCCAAATCCACCCACCACCAATATGATCTGACAGCACGTCATGCTGTAACCATGGTGAAGGTTACTCAACTTTGTCCTAACCAGACAAAAAAGACTTTGAAATTCATGCTTAAGGCAGGTTTTAAGGGAAGACTTGTAGAAACCAGATTCTTCTTAGTGTAATTCCAAT
>NW_004444026.1:5805835-5806768 GCF_000243295.1 Trichechus manatus latirostris | reverse complement strand
GACTAAGTATTAAAAATTTTAAAAACAAAATAAAGTAGTTAAGCAAGAACTGCATCATGTAAAGTGATTATCTGGAATATTTAGAGAGAACTACTTTATTAATATTTTTTAAAAGTAAATTTAAGTGCAGTTTTCCCCCTTTCTGATCATCTTGCATTACAGTTCTCTCCTTTATCTCCTAAGGTTTACAATCTGAAAATGCTGGAAGTGTCTAGTCCAACCTCTTTGTTTTACAGCCAAGTAAACTGAGGCCCAGAGATGGGAAGGCCACATGACAGAGTTGGCGAGTGGCAAAGCCAGAACCGGAGGCAGGCAAAGCCAGAACCGGAATCCATGCTTCCTCACTCCACTCCAGTACTCTCCTCAGTATTCCAGGCCGTCTTCCTCACAAACGACATTGACAATGTACGGGTGGATCAGGACCATGCCAGGTCCCTGCCAGTTCCCCATGGTGGCAACCCACATTCTGCTCTGTAGTTGAGCACTGGCTCCTTTCCCCCACTGCATAGGAATGGCACCAACCAGGCACATTTTTTAAATGTAGGTTGGTGTTGTCCAGGGGAAGTACTCATGAACCTGTGACTTCAGAGTCCAGGATCCGCCACCTGGAGCCAGAATTGACTTTACTCAAGTTTAAAGCAAAGGCGTTGGAGAGTAAGCAGAGGTATAAGATGCAGAAACCCATCAACGGGCACCCAACAGCCAGGCTCAGCCCTCGGTCTGTCCCAACCCTCTCTTTCCTAAAATGCCTCTTACCGTCCAGCCATGGATCACCACAAAAGTTTTGCCACTGTGGTTGAAATGGCAGTTAGCCACAGATTCTGCCACTCCAGGAATGAGGTGGCAAGTGTCCTCAACTGTATCTTCAGGGGTCCTAAGGACAAATTTACTTTCGATGTCTCTAAAATCACTTCCTCCTGTAATTCCTGAAAA
>NW_004444026.1:5804018-5804928 GCF_000243295.1 Trichechus manatus latirostris | reverse complement strand
TCTCTATCAAAAGGAACATTTTCCAGTAATAGTATCCAATTAAGCTTGTTTAGGAGAAGGCTGTTTCCTTTTCACTTTTGTAATTTTTAAAGAATATTCACATTAAGAAACGTTGGAAGCAGGAGGAGGTGTTTGTAGGGAATTCTTCTCATCCCATGACAAGATACATCAGTTCTAAATGATATTTCCAGAAATGATTTAGAAATCCCTCTGCTGTGTATGAGCTATGGCTCTTTCCTCAAATATTCCTTTTCCTTTATGTCATTACGGCCTTTCACACAGAATCGAAGCTTAAAAAAACTATAGCAAAGCTAGTTTTAGAGAGTCCATTTTGGTTCATCATATTAATCCCAAACTAGGTAAAGGGAGAAAACAATGTAAGCCTATCTTTTACATTTCTGCATAATAAATCTAAATGTTGATAAATCATCACAGGGTATTTGTAGAGAACACCTATGATATCACAGTGAACATTTTAAGTAAATTGCATCACAAATAAAATCAGACTGTTCAAAAAGCAACACACAGTCAAAGGGAATTATATTAGGGGAAATTATTTAATTCCTTGGTAAGTAAAAAAAGAAGAACTATGTTATTTACTATAAGAAGACAGTAACTTGTAGATTTTAGATTTAGCTATTAAAAAATTTCAGGAGGTAAATAACTGAGGTTGCTTAGGAATACTTCTAACTTCTTAATCAAAATTTACTGTGGTCACGATTCTGTAATTCAAAATAACATTGCAAAGGTCAGGCCAAGAATAGCAATAAGAACAATAGTAGTAACAATGAAAGTGCAGGCACTCAAATCATAGAATTATGTGAGGATTGACCAGCATTTCTCCTTTCAAAATCCCTTAAACAATAGTATGATTACTTGCTAAGTGATTCATTGTCTACAGCTAGCTGAT
>NW_004444026.1:5800973-5801763 GCF_000243295.1 Trichechus manatus latirostris | reverse complement strand
AAAAAAAAAAAAAAAAACCCAAATTGCTGAATTGGTCAGTTTGGTGAGGTAAAAAATCAACACCGTTATCTGACTGAATCGACTGGTCTATCCAGATATTCCAGTGTAGACAGTGGGTTAATGGTCTGAAAGTACTGAATGAGCAGATTTACTTTTCATTTTTAATGAAAAAATATTTGTTTGATTAATTGAGTGTAAAAAAGAAACCCTGTACTTACCACCTAAATTTCTGTTACGGTTAATTCTGTCTAAATATTAAGGTTAAATTTCCACCCTCCTGAAAAGAAGGGTTAAGTAAAAGGTTGGGGGATGTGTGTTAAAAGCGCCCAGTTGAACTCGATCATCAAGTCTCAAACTAATACCACAAAAATCAATGATTATCTTTCTAACAAGTGTTTTGTTTGAGGGAAGGCTGGATAAAGACGGGGACTCTATTTTGTCTATTACTTAAAATGGTGGTGCTAACTCTCATGCTATTTTTCACCATAGTTAACTCTGAAAACCAACTTTTTTTTTTCTTCAAAAGTACATAACTGATTTTAAGATAGCTATATCTTGAGTGGAAGGCTGTTGAGAAGATCTAGATTCAAATCCATTTATCCATATTTACTACCCTCTCCAAAAAGTATGATTTTCCATACTATTTTCAAAGCTTCTGTGTAAACTTACATATGAAACTCAAATTAATCTGAGCCAGAGTAGCATTGCCCCTTTTCGTCTGCCTAGAAACAGACTTAATCATCCAAGAAAAACACATAGATGAGCACAAGTACCAAAGGGTATGTGCTGT
>NW_004444026.1:5794025-5799765 GCF_000243295.1 Trichechus manatus latirostris | reverse complement strand
AGAACATCTTCATTTTCAATGCAATGGAATGCAGCTTTTGTGGTAATAATGTGGGAGCAGGTGGTGGTGAGCTAAAATACACTGTTTGATAGAAAGTGAAATTTTCCATTGCAACTTTTCCCCCATACCTGACTCCTACCTTTCAATACTGCTATTGGTCAATCACTCCCTTGCTGAGCTCTAATAGAAAGTGACATCTGCTATTTTGCTCTCATCAGCCATCATGCTTAACTCAGATGTTGCTCAGGAAATTCGCTGTGGCCAGTCAAACTGAACTGCAGCTATTCAGCACTGATGCTTCTGCTCCCGTTCCCAGCTCTTCAAGTTTCCTAATTGGGGCAGTGCAGAGAGTGTGGTGGCTCCCAGAGCAAAGAGCCTGAGGGCAAGGCCTCATATCCTTATATTCTTCTTGGAAAGAAATAGAAAATGAATAAATAAAGAGCCCAGAGGAAGTGCTGCCTACCATTCGCCCACACATGCACCTTCCTCACTCTGAAATTCATACATTCCTAGGTGAATTCATTTGGAGGAGAAAAGGAGAGTGAAGTAGCTGTGATGGGAGAGGCAGATATAACGGGAGAGAGTGCAGTGAGAGAGTACTTTCACATCTACTTGCAAGTGATGCCTTCCTTCATACATTTTCAGCCAGGGAAAGCACGTGTTGGTTAAAATCCAGTTTAACTACTTAAGTGTCCACTTGAATCAAAGATTAAGAGTTAGAGAGGCCTCAAAGAACTTCCAGTCTAGGCCATACTCCTCATTTTAGGGTTGAGGCTGATAAACCCAGAGAGGCAGCACAGACTTGCCCGCTCAAAGTAACCTTATACTACGGTATACGTTCTGAAATGAGAATTTGGAGTTCATTCCTTCCATTTTCAAGGACCGTGAGAACACTATTGAGAGGATCAGATCACCACAGAAGATGTTTAAGACTTTCTAACCGAACCTCCAGTCTTCTCAAACGGAACTAACAGAAAGATAATTGTAAATCTTTCCATCAAATGTAGCTGTCATGAAATCTACTTTTTTGTTTAATCTAACAATAATTTTATTTCACAACTCAGTGCCGGAATAAAACAACCTTTCAGGGCAAAGCCGTGGATAGACTCAACTATAACTTGAACATCTGCGGACGGGCCGCTTGCGAGCACATCCAACAGACACTGCCCTAACTGGAATTCCACGACGCAGAGAAAAGAGGATGTTGCCTCTTTTATTACTTGCTTCAGTTGCTTTTTTAGTTGCTGTTGTATTTTAGCTGAACCAAAGTTCAAGTTACGCTGACTGCCTCCACTGTGGGAAAGTCTTGGGCAGGACACTCCTCTTCCCTACAATAAAAAAAAAAGTCGCATCTCCCTCCAAATGCCTTAAAGCTTGAGAGCTGGCAGCGGTAACGGGGGTTCCCGCGGCCTCCCCACGGTGGCCGGAAGCTCCACGAGTTCGCGGCCGCACCGCCAGGCTGGGCGCCCGGAGCTGGCCCCAGCTGGGACAGGAGGGGAAACCAAGTGCAGACTTGGCCAGAGACTGTCCCCACGTTACGTCTTCAGGAGGGTCAGCCCTTCGCTAGATTTTCTCGGCGCTAAGCAAAGCGTGGGTGCAAGGAAGCTGCATAGCTTCCCGGGCGTCCGAACGCGTGCAGGACGCAGCGTCCCCAGGACACCGCGTCACGCGTTCCTCTCACCCACTCCGGAGTGCAAGGGTGCCTTGAGCTTCTAAGATGCAGAGTACGCCTTTCCCCCCTCCCCGGGCTGGCTTCTCCAAAAGAAGGCGCCACTTTCTGCCCGCGTTCCCACAGGCGCGGGCTGAGCCTCCGCCGCGGCCAAGCCAGGGTCACCTTGGGCAGCGTGCCTTTCATTCCATGCCCCCAGCGCTAGGAAGTTACAGCCGGTCACTCCATCCGGGCGCTTCCCTTCCCTGATCCCGCCCCTCACACTCCCCCACACCCTTCCCGGCTCTGCGCGCCCGCCCGGAAACGCGGCCGCCGCCGCCGCCGCCGCCGCCGCCGGAGTGCTGGGAACAGCGCGGGATTCCAGGCGACAGGGAAAGCGGGAACTGGGAGCAGCCCAGCGACATCGGAGGGAAAATTCCCTCTCTACCCCTCCCGGGTCCCACCGAGGTGGTCCTACTCGGGTGCCAGAGCTCGGGCAGGGGGAGTCTCCGGTGTTCCTCTTCAGCCCCTTCCAACGTCCTCTTTCCCATCCTCAGAGCATGTGCTAGAGGCCACGGAGCAGCGTCTGCAGGTGGAGGGGAGCCTGCGCGCAAAACTTACTGTCTGCGGCGGCCACTCCTCCATGGGAGGCGGTCAGACTCTGGAGCCACAAGCCCAGGACCACCAGGAGCAGTGCTTTGCTCTTCATCTCCGGGCGCGTCCCTCTGTAGTAGCTGCACGGCGCGGGCGGGCACGCGGGCGGACCAATGTAGTGGCTGAATCCGAGGCGGGAGAGGGCTGGGGTCGCAGTCCGGCGCGGGGCAAGTCGTCTTTTAAAGGGAAGGGCTGGGCAGCTAGAAGTGGCAGATTTCCTTGGAGGAGGAGGAATTGAGTCTGACACTGTCTCCACTCCAGGGCTGCTTATGTGACTGGAAATATGCAAATAAACCTCATACCTATTGGCTATAAAATCATAAGTTGGGGGGAGGGCCCTAAATTCACTTCCAAATATTTGAGCAAACTGTAATGAAGATCAACCCCGCCAGCAAGAAGAAGGGGAAAGGGCAGAAGGGAATATTTGATTTATCTGTGAGATTCCTTCCATTTGCTTTCCTGCAGGAGTCTGGCTCAACACAGATTTATATCGACGTATGTTACACGCTCTGTGACTGCCAGTTTTCCAAAGAGGGGAAGTTAAGTATTGACATTTGGTCAATACGTTAATTCTTTCTTTCTTTCTCTCTCTCTCTTTCTTTTCTTTCCATTGGATTGTACATTTTAAAAGGTGAATTTTATGGTACAGTAAATTATATCTCAGTAAAGCTGTTTAAAAAAGTGTATGGAGGTATGCAGGTAAAATAATAAGAAAAGTAAAACCACATTGGATATTGTGCTTTTCTGCCTAACTGCTCAGAATACTTACAAATATCTTTCTAAATGTAAGGGGTTTGCATTAGCCAGGCAAGACAGTTAACTCTATACTTCCCACTTTACAGCTGAGCAACTGGGTCATAAAATAAGAACCCGCCAGTCCACTGTTTATACTGGATTATTTCTCTGAATATCTTTAATATTCACCCATCTTCCATAAGCACACACACACACACACACACAATATGCATTTGTAGATTAGAAAAATGAAAAACCCTACAGTTTTAATTAGGCTCACATTTTAAGTTTTTCTCAAGAAATAAAACCTGATACTACCCAAATAATTCAAGGGTTGCTATTTGGTAGTATAGAGTTCTATTTTTAAAGTTGATAGATTGAATTTCACAACCCAATATATTGAGTTGTATTGCAGTTATTAAACAACATACTGTACACGTTCATTCAATCCTATAAGGTATGTAGAGGAATCTTGAAACCTGCTAAGAATCAAACCCCTCAAAGAACTTTAGAAATGGCACAAGAGACAATGCAGAGGATGAACAACTGTGATGTAGCAGTTCACCAAAAACTTTATATCATAAATTCTGACTTAAAAAATGACATAGGATGAATACAATTGCATTGAATATGCTCAAGCTATAAATGACGTATTAACTGAAGTGTGGAAATACCTACCATCTTATATGGAATATACTCAAACTATTTTTAGACATAAATGTCATTTGCTAAGACAACCATACCAATCTACATTTTGTGCCTTTCGGAGAATTGCAAGATTTTATGTAATTGCAAAAGAGAAGTCTGATGCTTATAACGCATTTTAAAAAATGATTTTCCAGATTAACATACAACAAAATCAAAACAAACCAGCGTTGGAGTAACCTTTTTTTTTTTTTTTAAATATGAAACTGGTTTTGGAATGGCCTGTGCTGTTACTCTGTATGTTCATTAGAGTTGCAGAGATTTCCAGGAAGAATTTAACTCACAGCATCTTAGCGTGGTAGAAAAGGAGACGAGCTGGCTCCTCTCCTGGTGCAAGGGGTGGGCAGGTGGGTGTGGTGACAATGCCCTTTCCTGATTGGCTGTCTCCGTGGTCAGGTGCCTGCGTTCTCAAACAGAGGCTCACCGAGTTCTCCCAGTCAGGACTGCGAGTACGTTAGAGACGCGCTTCTTCCAACTTCAGCAAGGTTATTTGGTCACGGATAAGTTGAGGGCTTGACTTTTTCTATAACTGACATTTCCTTTGTAACAGTCTAAAAACCTTCAGGTTAAAAGAAACTGAGCTTTTTGTAAACGTTTAACAAAACTGTACCCTTAAGGCAGGACACTTCCTCCCGGTATAAGCTTGAAATTAGCTATATAAAAAATTAAATGTGCATAACTAATGAAGCAACTGGAATCTACAGATACAGGGAAGGTTTACCTTATTCTTTCTTCCTTTCTCTCTTTCTCCATTCCTCCCGTCCTCCCTTCCTTTCTTTTCTCCCCTCCCCCCCACATACATACCTACCTATTATCTATCATCACATCAATTAAGGGTCTGCTATTTGCCCACACTTTTCATCCCTTTCTGCATGTAATCATTACAAAACACCCCAAAATGAATAGTACCCTCATTTTACAGATGAGGGAAGATGAAACCCAGGGACGACTAAGTAACAGTAACCACAAATCCCAGGGGAGAAGGAAAATGTAATTGATGTGTTATATTTTAACATTGCTGTCATTGCAAACTTGAAGTGGCTGGGAAGCAAATGTTTTTTGTACATGCATGTTTTATTTTTGTGTCTTCTTTGCTAAAGTAAAATATGATGAAATGTCTAAGTGAGCTCCAAAGAATATCAGTGCTGAAATGGATCTGGCCTCCATCATCAAATTTATATTTAATCTAGGAAAAAAGCAAATAAAATTCACAGATACAACATCACAAATTTCAAAGCCTTAAAAATTTACTTATTTTTTAAATATGCAAAAACAAAACCTAGCGCTTTAACTAAAAATTGTTGTAAAGGGCTTTTCTACTACTACCACCACATCCCAGCATTAAGACAAGAAAGCTGGATTTGAACAGAGATGGTGATCTGATAGTGAGGGTGGCAACTCTGGATTGCGTACAGAATGATCTGGTGCCTAGGCTGGTTGGCCTCACTGGCCGACTGATGAGTGGAGATGCTGGTCCAGCAGAACACTTCTTTTATTTCAACAAAGCTATGTGGGAGAAATACTAAATAGCTTAGTTCAGGGATGATTATACTCAGACAGAATACAGCTCTCCTTGGCAAAGTTGGATGTTATGTTCTGGAAAAGTTAAAGAACAAATAAATATTGTATTTAACCGATTTCCTATCCCTCCTCCCAATTAGCAATTAGTAAGTAAATAATAAAGGACACTTTGTTTGCTTTTGGAAAGGTAGGTGAATGTGGGAAGAGAACTGCCTCAGATGAAAAAGATTTGCTGTAAAATAATCCATATGTGTCGTACGGATTTTAGATTTACTGAGTTGGGGATTTCCATCCCCTTCTCTGACCCTCTTCCAAAAAAAAAAGAAAGAAAACACAAAGAAAAAGGAAGAAATCACATTTTTATATTAGCATTAAAAGATTTGTCTAATTACAAATGGAACAGAATTGAGAATCCAGACGTAAATTCATCTACCCATGAGCAGCTGATATTTGATAAAGGCCCAAAGTCCGTTAATT
>NW_004444026.1:5786655-5793386 GCF_000243295.1 Trichechus manatus latirostris | reverse complement strand
GAGAGACTGGAACACTTATACACTGTTGGTGGGAATGTAAAATGGTACAACCACTTTGGAAATCAATTTGGTGCTTCCTTAAAAGGCTAGAAATAGAAGTACCATACGATCTAGCAATTTTGCTCCTAGGAATATACCCTAGAGAAATAAGAGCCGTCACACAAATAGATATATGCATACTCAACTTGATTGCAGCACTGTTCACGATAGCAAAGAGATGGAAACAACCTAGATGCCCATCAATAGATGAATGGATAAACAAATTATGGTATGTTCACACAGTGGAATACTATGCAACGATAAAGAACAATGATGAATCCGTGCAACATCTTATAACATGGAGGAATCTTGGAAGGCATTATGCTGAGTGAATTTAGTCAGTCACAAAAGGACATATATTGTATAAGACCTCTATTATGATAGCTCAAGAAAAGTTTTAAGCACAGAAGAAAACATTCTTTGATGGTTACAAGGGTGGGGAGGGAGGGAGAGGGTTATTCACTATCTAGATAGTAGACAAGAATTATCTTAGGTGAAGGGAAGGACTGCACACACTACAGGGGAAGTCAGCACAACTGGACTAAACCAAAGCTAAGAAGCTTCCTGAATACAACCAAACACTTCGAAGGACAGAGTAACAGGGGCGGGGTTCTGGGGACCATGCTTTCAGGGGACATCTAGGTCAATTGGTATAACAAAGTTTATTAAGAAAATATTCTGCATCCTACTTTGGTGAGTGGCATCTGGGGTCTTAAAAGCTAGCGAGTGGCCATCTAAGATACATCAACTGGTCACAACACACCTGGAGTAAAGAAGAATGAAGAACACCAAAGATACAAGGAAAGTATTAGCCCAAGAGACAGAAAGGGCCACATAAACCAGAGACTCCATTAGCCTGAGACCAGAAGAACTAGATGGTGCCCAGCTACCACCAATGACTGCCCCGACAGGGAACACAACAGAGAGTCCCTGAAGGAGCAGGAGAAAAGTAGGGAGCCGAACTCAAATTCTAGTAAAAAGACCAGACTTAATTGTCTGACTGAGACTGGAGGAATCCTAGAAAGCATGGCCCTCGGACTCTCTGTCAACCTAGAACTAAAACCATTCCCGAGGCCAACTCTTCAGACAAAGATTAGACTGGACGATGGGACATAAAATGATACTCGCGAAGAGTGTGCTTCTTAGGTCAAGTAGATACATGGGACTAAACGGGCAGCTCCTGTCCGGAGGTGAGATAAGAAGTCAGAGAGGGTTAAATGGACACGGGAAATCAGGGGTGGAAAGGAGGAGTGTGCAGTCACATTATAGGGAGAGCAACTAGGGTCACATAACAATGTATATAAAAATTTTTGTATGAATGACTACTTTGAATTGTAAACTTTCACTTAAAGTACAACAATAAAAAAAAGATTTGTCCAATTAAAGTTAAGAATAGAAACAAAAGATAGTTTTAAAAAAGAGAAAGAAAGGAAAAAGTCAATGCAGTGCAATGGCACATCCTAGAACAAGCTACTGTAAACCTGTGAAAGCTGGGACCTGTATAAGGCAGAAACCTGTTAGAGAAGGAAAACTCAAATATTTCCCACTAAAACAAGTGATAGAAAAGTGGTAAGATTGCACCCTGTCAAAGGCAGAAAGCTTGCGAGACTCGGAAAAACAAGGCAGTCCCATCGAGTTCCAGCTCTCACAGGTTTCAGACAGGTATATAGTTGAGGGGAAGGACAGAACATACCAGAGACAGATGTTGTCACAGAGGAACTGCAATAAGGCCAAGGGTAGAAGGATACAGTCCGTTAGTAGAAGACAGCTCACAAAAACAAAAAAGAAATGTCCCACAAATAACCCATGTTCTATATAAACCATGTTCATTTATAAGAAAATTTCCTCCCTTTTCTAAAAAAATCAAAACACAATAAAAAGCTTAAGTCCATGTAGGAATTAAAAAGAGCCTTTCTATGAGATCTAGTTAATGAACTGACGAGGGAAGGACATGAATATTTTTTGTTGATGACCTCATATTCCCAGAGAACCAGAGAACCCAACAGCAAGGCTTTAGCCTTGCTTCACAGAGGACGCGTTTGAGGTGCCCCCTGCTGACTTCCTGGTGATATTGTAACATCTCAGAAAGGTCCTTTTAAGAGGCTTGAAACAGAATTTGAATGAATTTATTATTAAAGTCTCGTGTTGTTATTTGATCTTTTCTATTTCTTTTGTTAGATTGTAAACAATTTGAAATAATTTTTTTTTCACCCCTATGGGGTTCTCCACAGCACCTAACCATGCTGGGACGTTAGGAAGTTCTTAGGCAATAGCTGTCAGGTGAATTAATAGCGCTGAATGAAATATGACCCCGTGCAAAATGGGGAGAAAGCTGGATTCTGTGAGGTTTTTATTTTAATTTCTCACTGGATTTATTAATTATAAAGCATCAACCATAGACCCACAAAATGTGTGCGCACACACACACACACACACATCCCTCTTGCCATAATCTAGTCTGTTCAGTATAAATTTGGGTTTAGGGAAATGGAGGGCAACTTCATTTCACTGGAACATTTTTGCTGGCCTGGTGTTGTTCTCTTCTTATTTCTATTTAACTCTTAGTTAAAAAGTAATGTTCTCTTCACAAATAAGTAAATAAATTTGCAGTACAAAAGTGCTTCCTCCAATTCCACACTTCTAATCTCCTATTCCCTCTCCAGATTAACTACTGTCCCTTTTCTTGTGTATCCTTCCAACAAAGTCTATGCATGTACTAGCATACATTTTTGTTTACAAATGTGTGTATATGTATGCTTGTATAGTCATCCACACATGCACAACTTATTTTTTACAATAACGTCAGTGTAACATAGTTGCTGTTGAACAATTCATTTTTGTTCACCTAGCAATGTTCCTTAGAGACGAGCTCATGTACAAGGACCCCGTTTATTCCCTGGGTGGTACAAATGGTTTCACTCAACTAGTAACCTAAAGGCTGGCAGAATTTGTCACCACCTCCTGGAGTTGCAAAGTAGTATTCATTCTTTGATTATGCTACTTACGTTGTTGTAGTTGTTAGATGCCGTTAAGTCGCCTCCAACCCACAGCGACCCCATGTACAGCAGAACGAAACACTGCCCGGTCCTGCACCATGCCCACAATTGTTGTTATGCTTGAGCCCGTTGTTGCAGCCACTGTGTCAGTCTGTCTTGTTGATGGTCTTCCTCTTTTTCGCTGACCCTGTATTTTACCAAGCATGATGTCCTTCTCCAGGGACCGATCCCTTCTGACAACATGTCCAAAGTATGTAAGACGTAGTTTCGCTATCCTTGCTTCTAAGGAGCATTCTGGTTGTACTTATTCCAAGACAGATGGTACTTATAATGTTGTATTATTTACTGTCTATTGCATGAGACTGTGACCTCACCAAAATTGGGGTTGAAAACTCATTCATAGTTTCTGTATTCTTAGCACCAAATCCAGAGCTGAGGGCCAGTGTAGGTACTCAAAGATTTATGTGAATAAATGATTGAATGAAGGAAAGAAGGAAGGAAAGAGTTTGAAAGGTGAAACTCAGTGTATAATGGTAAAGTGTTTGCATTTATTGTAATAGTAAATGCAGGAAGTCAGAACCTAACCAAGAGGATACAAATCTGAGCTTCCATTGTCATAAATATTTGAGATTATATGGTAGTGCTTTTTGCTTATATTACGTGACTTAAGTGTGTTATAGTAACTGATATAATTTCATAGGGGATTTTTTTTCCTATTTTAGTTGGTATTTTATTGTAAAAATAGTTGCCATTTTTATAAGCGGTACATGAATTTTTGTCACCACTAGTAAAAGTAGAGTACCATTTTATCAAACAATTATTTGAGATGTTGTCCAGTACCAATTTCAGTAACTTTCGTTCATTACATTTAAACAGTCTAATAATGCAGTGAGTCATCTATGAACAGGCTGCACAGTTTTAAAGGCAAAGACATTGTAGTCTGAATTAAGAATTTGCCTGGGTCTGGCCTTGATTCTTAAAAAGCCACCTGGGAAAGTCAGCACAGAAATTGATCTGCAGAGGTATGCCAAAAAACTTTTCTCTGATTCATCACCTTAATCACCGTATTTTCTTTCAGCGCAAAGGATTTGACTAACATTTGTCCACGCTCTGCACAGCCGTCTCAAGTCTACTGCACATTCTCTACCCTAGATGTACTCCTTGGATCATTTTGCACTTCAGAAGGTCAACCCAATTGACTTATTGCCTCATAGTATTGTAAGAGGGGCAGAAGTCTGCCAGGACCTTGAGCCTGAATTATTAAGGGCTCTCTCTAAAGGCCTTGAACCCAATTTGTCTGCTTGTCTGGTCAGGAGTAAATAGACAGTCTCATTAGTTCAGTCCTGCCTGAATGAAGGAGGCTTTTTCATCTTAGACTTCAGCGTGGCAGCTTCATGGAAAAGTTCCAAGGAAAGCAAATCGCATTAGAAGAACTTGATGGAGAAGAAGATTGAGTATAGGTGGCAAGGTACGCAAAATAAGAGTAGGAGATCATAAATGTTGGAGGTCTGGGCTTATTTCTGACTGTTAGGACCCTGCCCCCAGGGATCACTTTGCCATCAGCAGTCTCAGGTACCCTGAAAAGAAATGTCCTGTTCACTCAAGCACTGTAAATCCGTACCTGTGGTATGCCAGAGCTGGCTCATATAGGCGCTTGAGAGATAATTGTTAAATCTTCAGGAACTTCGCAAGCAGACTGACAGCATTTGTACCTTGAAATAAGTCATTGAGAAAGCATTTACACAATGGAAATTGGCAAACATTACCAACCAGAGACTCCTCCCAAAAAGATAGTAGCTATTCAACATTTAACAACACACCACTACTTCCTACCCTATAAAACTCTGCATATAACCATATGACCAGTGGTCCTCAACAATGAGTGATTTTGGCCCCCAGGGGACATTTGGCAATGTTTGGAGACATTTTTTGGTTGTCAGATTGGGAGGGGAAAGGGCATTTGCTACTGGCATCCAGTGGGTATAAGTCAGGGATGCTTCTAAGCATCCTACAATACATAGGACAACCCCACACAGCAAATTATTACCTGACCTCCAATATCAGTAGTACTAAGGTTGAGAAACCCTAATGAAAACCATGAGAAAGTAGAGCTTTCTGATAGGTAATACTCATTAAGACTAAAATACATTTCTCAGAGACGGAAATGCTTAGGCTATCCCTCTAACTACACTCTGTGCTTGTTGTTAGGTGCCATTGAGTTGGTTCCAACTCATAGTGACCCTGTGTACAACAAAATGGAACACTCCCCAGTCCTGCACCATCCTCACAATCATTGATATGCTTGAGCCCATTGTTGCAGCCACTGTATCAATGCATCCCGTTGAGGGTCTTCCTCTTTTTCACTGACCCTCTACTTTACCAAGCATGATGTCCTTCTCCAGGGACTGATCCCTCCTGATATAATTACATTCTACTTCCCCATTAAAAGGCTCGTTTGATCACTTCAGACCGTTGCAAAAGCCCTTACCAACAGAAACTAGTCTTGCCATTGCTTCAGACCTAAATTGTTGCTGCTTCTCCACGTCATTCATTTCTACTCAGATTTTTAGTCCTGTCATCCCTCAATGCATTGTATCTCAGAGATCCTTCTTCCTACCTGCTCCAGTGATACTACACTATCCCAGATAAACCCCTACTTGTTTATCCAAGAATACTTTTTTCAAACAAACTTATTGCAATATAATTTTCATGCCATACACTTGCCCATTTAAAGTGTGCAATCAAATGGATTTTAACATATTCAGAATGGTCCAACCATTACCACCATCAATTTTATAATATTTTCATCACATCAAAAAGACCAGGCACTCTCCATTTTCTTCTAAGCCTCCAGTCCTAGGCAACCAATAATCTACTTATTTCTCTATAGTTGTGCCTATTCTGGACATTTCATTGAATGAAATCATATATATGTGGTCTTTTGTGGATGCATCTTTCATTTAACATAATATTTTCAAGGTTCATCCATGTTGTAATCCTGTTGTTGTTAGGTGCTGTCCAGTCAGTTCCAACTCATAATGACTCTATGTACAACAGAACGAAACACTGTTGGGTGTTGCACTATGCTCAAAATCGTTGTTATGCTTGAGCCTATTGTTGCAGCCACTATGTCATTCCATCTTCCTCTTTTTCACTGATCCTCTACTTTACCAAGCATGATGTCTGTCCTTCTCCAGAGACTGGTTCCTCCTTATAACATGTCCAAAGTACATGAGAGCAAGTTTCGCCATCCTTGCTTCTAAAAGCATTCTGGCTGTACTTCTTCCAAGACAGATTTGTTTGTTCTTCTGGCAGTCCATGGTGTATTCAATATTCTTTGTCAAAACCATAATTCAAAGGCATCAATTCTTCTATAGTCTTCCTTATTCATTTTTCAGCTTTCGAATGCATATGAGGCAATTGAAAACACCATGGCTTGGGCCAGGGGCACCTTAGTCTTCAAGATGACATTTTTGCTTTTTAACACTTTAAAGAGATCTTTTGTAGCAGATTTGCCTAATGCAATGAGCCGTTTGATCTCTTGACTGCTGCTTCCATGGGTGTTGATGGATCCAAGTAAAATTAAATCCTTGACAATGTCAATCTTTTCTCCGTTTATCATAATGTTGCTTATTGGTCCAGTTGTGAGGATTTTTGTTTTCTTTATGTTGAGGTGTAATCCATACTGAAGGCTGT
>NW_004444026.1:5776901-5786555 GCF_000243295.1 Trichechus manatus latirostris | reverse complement strand
GTGCTTCAAGTCCTCTTCCCTTTCAGCAAGCAAAGTTGTGTCATCTGCATATCACAGATTGTTATTGAGTCTTCTTTCATTCCTGATGCCCCATTCTTCTTCGTATAGCCCAGCTTCTCAGCATATAGACTGAATAAGTATGGTGAGAGGATATAACCCTGATGCACACCTTTCCTGACTTTAAACCTTGTTCTGTTTGAACGACTGCCTCTTGATCTCCGTACAGGATCCTCAAGAGCAAAATTAAGGGTTCTGGAATTCCCATTCTTGGCAATGTTATCTATAACTTGTTACGATCCACACAGTCGAATGTCTCTGCAATAAAACACAGGTAAACATCTTTCTGGTATTCTCTGCTTTCAGCCAGGATCCATCTGACGTCAGCAATGATATCCTGGGTTCCACATCCTCTTCTGAATCCGTCCTGAATTTCTGGCAGTTCCCAGATGATATATGCTGCAGCTGCTTTTGAATGACCTTCAGCAAAATTTTACTTGCGTGTGATATATTAATTTCCATATTTGAGTGGATTACCTTTCTTTGGAATAAGCATAAATGCGGATCTCTTCCAGTCGGTTTGCCAGGTAGCTGTCTTCCAAATTTCTTGGCATAAACAAGTGAGCACTTTCAGTGCTCCTTCCGTTTGTCGAAACACCTCATTTGGTATTCTGTCAGTTCCTGGAAACTTGTTTTTCACCAGTGCCTTCACTGCAGCTTCAGTACCATCGGTTCCTTATCATATGCTACCTCCTGAAATGGTTGAACGTTGACCAATTCTTTTTCGTATAGTGACTCAGTGTATTCCTTCCACCTTCTTTTGATGCTTCCTGCCTTGTTTAATATTTTCCCCATAGAATTCTTCAATATTGCAACTTGAGGCTTGAATTTTTTGTTTTCTTTTAGCTTGAGAAATGCCGAGCATGTTCTTCCCTTTCGGTTTTCTAACTCCAGGTCTTTGCACATTTTATTATAATACTTTGTCTTCTTGAGCTGCCCTTTGAAATCTTCTGTTCAGCTCTTTGACTACATCATTTCTTCCATTTGCTTTAGCCACTCATCATTCAAGATCAAGTTCCAGAGTCTCTTCTGACATCCATTTTGGTCTTTTCTTTCTTTCCTGTCTTTTTAATGACCTCTTGTTTTCTTCATGTATGATGTCCTTGATGTCATCCCACAACTCATGTGGTCTTTGTTTATTAGTGTTCAATGTGTCAAATCTATTCTTCAAATGATCTCTAAATTCAGGTGGGATATACTCAAGGTTGTACTTTGGTTCTCCTGGACTTGTCCTGATTTTCTTCTGTTTCAGCTTGAACTTGTGTACGAGCAATTGATGGTCTGTTTCACAATCAGCCCCTGGCCTTGTTCTGACTGATGATATTGAGCTTCTCCATCGTTTCTTTCCACAGATTTCGTCGATTTGATTCCTGTATATTCCAACTGGGGAGGTCCATGTGTATAGTCACCATTTATGTTTTTGAAAAAAGGTATTTGCAATGAAAAAGTCATTGGTCTTGCAAAATTCTATCATGTGATCTCCAGCATTGTTTCTATCACCAAGGCCATATTTTCCAGCTACTGATCTTTCTTCTTTGTTTCCAACTTTTGCATTCCAATCACCAGTAATTATCAGTGCATCTTGATTGCATGTTTGATCAACTTCAGACTGCAGAAGTTGGTAAAAATCTTCAATTTCTTCATCTTTGGCCTTAGTGGTTGATGCATAAATTTGAACAATAGTCATATCAACTGGCCTTCCTTGTAGGCATATGGATATTATACTATCACTGACAGCATCGTACTTCAGGATAGATCTTGAAATGTTCTTTTTGCATATGAATGCAATGCCGTTCCTCTTCAATTTGTCATTCCCAGCATAGTAGACCATATGATTGCCTGATTCAAAATGGCCAATACCAGTCCATTTCAGCTCACTAATGCCTAGGATATCGATGTTTATTCATTCCATTTCATTTTTGATGACTTCCGATTATCCTATATTCAAACCTCGTACATTCCACGTTCTGATTATTAACGGATGTTTGCAGCTGTTTCTTCTCATTTTGAGTTGTGCCACATCAGCAAATGAAGGTCCCAAAAACTTGACTTTATCCATCTCGTTCAGGTCGACTGTATTTTGAGGAGGCAGCTTTTCCCCATTCGTCTTTTGAATGCCTTCCAACCTGAGGGGATCATCTTCTGGCACTGTATCAGACAATGTTCTGCTGCTATTCATCAGGTTTTCCCTGGCTAATTTCTTTCAGAAGTAGACTGCCAGGTCCTTCTTCCTAGTCTGTCTTAGTTTGGAAGCTCAGTGAAACCTACCTGCCATGAGTGACCCTGTGGTATTTGAATACTGGTGGCATAGCTTACAGCATCACAGCAACACGTAAGCCCCCACAGTAAGAAAAACTGACAGACTCGTGGAGGATCTAGGACTGTAGGGGGTTAAAAAGTCATATCATGCTTCATGTATGTTACATCTACCAAAAACCCAGTTGCTATCAAGTTGATTTTGACTCTTGGTGATCCCATGTGTGTCAGAGTAGAACTGTGCTCCATAGGTTTTCAAAGGCTGATTTTTCTGAAGTAGATCCCCAGGCCTTTCTTTCAAGCTGCCTCTGGGTGGACTTGAGCCTTTAACCATTTGCACCACCCGGGGACTCTGGGCCCACATACGTACAAATTTATGAGCGACATGTTTTTTTTTTTTATTACTAAAGGAGCCATGGAATATGTCAAAAAAGACAAATAACACAAAATGTTCCTCAGCCTCTATGTGTAAAGCTAATAAATACTATGCTAAATAGTAGTTCTGGAACTTTGGAACAATTAACACAAAGAGAAGGAAGACAATGGACACAGACTTCCTGGGAAACAGTATTTCATTGTGAAAGAATCTATTGCATTTATACTATTGAGAGGGAGGGTTTGAGTAAGTTCATTGATATTTTCTCTTATTTAAGTCTTCTCCAACTCAGATTCTCCTTCATGCCAGAGCAGTTGCTTCCTCTAATATCAGCAGCAGCCTGTTCTGCCAACCTTCCGAGCATCTTGATGTAGTTAGCTTTTATTTCAAGGACAAGAGAAGTGGGGAAGTCTTTCCCTGAGAACTGAAGACTGTTAGTTTCCAAATTGGATGTTGTCCTGTGTCAGCACAGAATGCTAGGTCCTGGGTGTCAGCGATGCTCAAGTCTTCTTCAATATATTTACTATTTTGTTTTGTGTTTGTGACCTGCAGAGCCCTCTAAAACATGGTGCACAGGACAGAGCTCCCTCTTCACTGGGTTTACCGTTCTGTTCTGAGGCTGGAATTAAAGAATATCTTATTCTGATCTCAGATCAGCAACTCCATAAACCTAGGGGCCAAAAGCAAATCTTAAATTATAATATGAATTCTATCTCGCTTATTCTCTTCTCTTGATAAAACGTTTATCACCAACAGTTACTATTTAGCTTTCATCATGTGCAAGGTGCTGTGCCAGATGCTATTGACATACAAAGATTAAGAAAAAGTTTTCTGGCTTCACTCAAGGACTTCGCTGACAAATTGAAGGGAGCAAGAACAATGCAAACACAAAAAGAAAAAAAAAAAAAACCCAACACAAATAGGAGTCATTCAAGGTATGTGATAGTCTCACATTCCTGCAACAAGGCAGCAGGAAGAAGATAGAAAGACAGTAACATCAGGGCCCTACAACAATCTCTCTTTTCTAGAAGCTGTATTGCACCTGACTATATTCCTCTTTAGCTCCCTGCCTCTACAACTCTATACCTTCATGTCTGAGAATGCTTAAGTCCTTTTTGATAAGTTATAACTAATGCCATGTTCTGAGACCAGTTCTGACCTTTGGTATAGGCAGTATAATGAGCCTTGGGCCAGTGGTTCAGTGACAAAGCTTCAAGGAGTTTGTAGGTTGGTCTTCTGTTGTCTCTGCTTGGAGTTCGTTTCCCTGGAAGAGACTAAAGGAGCCCTGGTGGCGCAATGGATCAGTGCATGGCTGCTAACCAAAGAGTTGGTGGTTCGAACCCACCAGCTGCTCCACAGGAGAGAGCTGTGACAGTCTGCTTCCTTAAAGATTTACAGGCTTGGAAACCCTATGGGGCAGTTCTACTCTGTCCTAGGGTCACTATAAGTCGCAATCAATTCGATGGCAACAAGTTTGGTTGGTTTTGGTTGGGAGAGACTTATATTCTTCCTACAATGTGTATTATTTGGGCACTTACAGTGTATGGAACTTCAAAATCATATTGGTTTGCTCAGTGGTTCTCAGATGCAGGACCGTGAATGAGTGCTTCTCCATCAAAGACTTTTTGCTGTTCTGGAAATAACTTAAAAAATACAGATAATGAAGTGAATTTTTCAGAAACCTGAATTTATTCCATTTAAAGAATTATTCTTTATAGGGATGTTATGTTTTTCCGTGTGCGTGTGTGTGTGTGTGTGTGTGTGTGTTTAAATTAGCTTTAATGAAGTAGTGACAGTGTAACTGATATTGCTTATTTTATTTTCTCATTTGGCAAAAATAAAAATATTGGTTACCTACATTTTTGGAGGTAAATCCAAAAGTATTGGTTTTAGATTTCTCCTTTAAAATAGGATGGAGTGAAGCTTCAAGTACCGCAAGAAGCGAGAGGTCCGCTCAGACGGCCTTGTCTAGATCAATTAAGGGCTCCCTGGGTCCTAAATGTGTCAGTTACCAGTACTCTGCAAATGGACCATGAGCCTCCTGGGTCTCCCAGGCCAGAAACAAGCAGCAATTCCTTAGGGGTTTAGGAGATTTCAACTCGGAAAGGAGTTGGCATTTGTCCTTAAGCAGAGGGAACATTGAGACAGGCCAGGTCTCAGATGGCAGTAGCCCAGAGGGCATCCAGAAGCCAACTGGCTGACAGACAGGGAAGCAAACAAAGCAAGAAACCCAGTCCAAGTACCTGCAAATTGCTACCTATGCGCCTGTAACTGGAAGATTTTTATCCTAGAATGAGAGAATATTGCAAGAAAAAAGAATACAAAACAAACAAACAAAAACCCCTGCTTCAAATGAAATTTTTTGGTTCAGACATCTACTTTGAATACTTCATTTTTTTTTTAAACTTTATTTCTTGTTTTCTTTGACTTTTTTCTTGAATGAATGTTTTATTTGCAATCCTAGTGACCAAAGTGTTTCTTAATTTTATATTAAGATTTTAAAATTGAGGTATAATCTACATAAAACAAAATGCACATATTTTAAGTGTACAGGCCGATGAGCTGTGACCACTATAATCAAGATACAGAGTATTTCCATTATACCAGAATGTTTCCTTGTGCCTCTTTTCCAACTCAGGGAACAAACGTTCCAATTTCTATCAGCATGGCTTGATTTTTCCTGTTCTAGAATTTATATAAAGGAATCAAACAGTATGCGCTCCTTTGTGTCTGTCTTCCTTCAATCAGCTTAAATTTTTTAAGATTCATACATGTTATTTTGCGTATCAGTGGTTCTTTGCTATTGCTGAGTAATATTTCATTGTACAAATACAACACAATTTGTTTATCTACTCACCTGCTGATAGGCATTTGGGTTGTTTCCCTTTGGGGCTATTGTGCATAAATCTGTAAGTCTTTTTGTGTATATATATTTTCATTTCTCTTGGGCAAATACATAGGAGTAGAATAGCTAGGTCATAGGAAAGTTATATGTTTAACTTTATAAGAAACTACCAAACTATTTTCCAAAGTGGTTGTACCATTTTCCACTTCCATCAGCAAGGTATAAGAATTCCAGTTGCTCTACATCCTTGTCCACACTTAGTATTGCCAGTATTTTCAATTTTAACTATTCTGTGGTACATAAGGAACCCTGGTGGTGCAGCAGTTAAGCTGTTGGCTATTAACCAAAAGAGGTTGGAGGTTCAAACTCACCACTGCTTCACAGGAGAAAGATGTAGCAATCTGATTCCATAAAGATTTACGGCTTGGAAACCCTATGGGGCAGTTCTACTCTACCCAGTACGGTTGGTATGAGTCAGAATTGACTCCACGGCAGCAGATTTGTTTGTTTGTTTAATGGTACATAGGGATATTTCATGGTTTTATTTGTATTTCTTTGATGACTAATGATGTTGAACATTTTTTGCGTAAGCTTATTGGCCACTGATGTAGCTTCTTTTGTGAAGTTTTCATATATTTTGCCTATTGTTAAATTGTGCTGTCTATATTTTTATTATCAAGTTGAATGAGTTTATATATTCTGGATGTATCTTTTGTCATATATATATATACTGCAAATATTTTCTCCCAATCTGTGGTTTGTCCTTTTATTTTCATAACAGTCTTTCCTGAAGAGTAGAAGGTTTTAATTTTTATGAAGTCTGATTTAGTTTTCTTTTATGGTTGCTTTTTCTTGAAGAACTCTTTGTCAACTTCCACATTATGAAGATAGTCTACTATACATTCTTCTAGAGGCTTAATCTATATTTTTCATTGAAGTCTATGATCCGTAATTCTTATGAGGTAAGGGTCAAACTTTATTATTTTCCATATGGATTTTAACTTGTTTCAGCATCATTTGTTAAAAAGATTACCCTTTCATCATCAAAGTACCTTGGCATTTGAGTTGAAAAACAACTGACCAGATATGTCTGGACTCTGTATTCTGTTTCATAAATCTATTTGTCTTTCCTTAGGCCACTACTGTTGATTGTTAGTTGCCATCAAGTTGATTCCTACTCATGATGACCACATGTGTGCAGACTAGAACTGCGCTTCACAGGGTTTTCAAGGCTGTAATATTTCGGAAGCAAATTGCCAGGCCTGTCTTCCGAGCTGCCTCTGAGTGGGTTGTAACTGCCAACCTATTGGCTAGTAGTCAAGCACGTAACCATTTACACCATCCAGGGACTCCATAAGTCACTATTTCATGGTTTTTGTAATAACTTTATAGTAAGTCTTGAAATCAGGTAGTTTAAGTCCTCCAACTTTATTTTTCTTTGTGAAATTGCTTTGGCTACTTCAGATCCTTTGCATTTTTCTTATATATTCTATAATTACCTTATCAATTTCTTTCTTTTTTTTTTTCCAGTAATCTTTGCTCTAAAATCTACTTGGCCCAGTATTAACATAGATGCTCCAGCTTTCTTTTAACTAGTGTTACCATGGTATATCATTTTCCATTCTATTACATTTTTTTTTATTATTGTTTAGATGAAGGATTACAGAACAAATAGTTTCTCATTAAACAGTCAGTACACATACTGTTTTATGACATTGGTTAAGAACCCCACGACGTGTCAAGACTCTCCCTTCTCGACCTTGAAGACCTTTTTTTGGTGAAAATATACATAGCCAAAGTTACACCATTTCAAAAGTTTCTATATGTACAATTCAGTGACATCGATTACATTCTTCCAGCTGTGCTGCTATTCCCTCTGTCCTTTTCCAAATTATTCCATCACCGTTATCTTCAACTCACTTTCCCCTAGGCTTCCCATCAAACCCAATTTCTTAAAAGAAAAAACAATAGGCCTATTGGGATTTTTATTTGGATAGAATTGAATCTATACATCAGTCTGGGGGAGAACTGGCATCTAAACAGTATTGAGTCTTCTAATCCATGAACTTGGTTTATCTCTGCATTCATTTAGGCTTTTAAAACTTTCTCTCTACATATTTTATAATTTTCAGTGTAGAGATTTTAAACATTTAAAAATACTTCTAGGCATTTTATTTTTTGATGCTATTATAAATGATATTCAAATTTTCCAAGTGTCACTGGTATATAGAAATTAAGTTGATTTTTTTGTATGTTTGTGTATAGATCTTGTATCTTGTGATTTTGCTAAAGCTCTTGGGAATTCTTTAAGATTTTCTATATAAATAAACATAACATCTGTAGTTAAAAACAATTGTATTTTTTCCTTTCAAATCTTTATACCCTTTATTTCTTTTTATTACTTTAGTTCATTGGCTAGGACTTCGAGTAAAATGTTGACTAGAAGAAGTGAAAACTGACATTTTTGTGTTGTTTCCAGTCTTAGAAGGAAAGTGTTCAATATTTCATCTTTCAGTATGATTTATCTATAGGTTTTTTATGGATATATTTTATCAAATTGATAAATTTTCTTCCAATTCCTAGTATGTTGATATTTTATCATGAATAGATGTTAAATTTTCTCAAATGCTGTTTTTAATTTACTGAAATGATCAAATAACTGTTCCCCTTTGTTCTTTTAATGTGATGAATTACACTGATTCTCAAAAGTTGAATCAATTTGCATTTTTGGGAAAAGCTTCACTTAGATGTGATATAATATCCATTTTAGATGTTGTTGCATTTGATTTGATAATATTTTGTTAAGAAATTTTGCATATATTTTTATGAGTAATATTGGTCTATAATTTTATTTCCTTGTAATGTTCTTTACAGATTTTGTTATCCGGGTAATACTTGTCTTACAGAATGAGTTGGGAAGTGTTCACTCCTTCTCTATGTTCTGAAAGAGTTTGTATAAGATTGGTATTATTTCTTTCATAAGTGTTTGATAGAATTCACAGTGAGGCCATCTAAACTTGGAGCTTTTTTGGGGGAAAGAATTTTAATTAGGACTTAAATATTTCCTGTAAATATAACAACTTTAAGATTTATTATTTTATCTTATATTCGTTCTTTTAACTTGTGTATTTCAAGAAATTTATCCATTTCATTTAAGTTATTGGGATTACAGGCATAAAATTATTCATGATAATCATTTATCCATTTAGTGTCTGAGGATCAGTACTGATTTCCCCTCTATCATTTCTGTGAACAAATTTATGTGTGTTCTCTCTTTTTCATCAATTGGTCTTCTTTTTAAAGAACCATTGTTGTTGATTACCTTAGTTATTTAGTGCTGCTATAACAGAAATGTGTAAGTGGATGACGTTAATAAACAAATTTATTTTCTCACAGTTTAGGAGGCTAGCTGTCCAAATTCAGAGCACTGGCTCTAAATCTGTTGCCTTTGAGTCAATTCTGACTTATAGTCTACCCTATAGGACAGAGTAGAACTGCCTGCATAAGATTTTAAAGGAGCAGCTGGTGGATTCAAACTACTGACCTTTGTGTTTCACAGCTGACCTCTTAACCATAAGCTACCGGGTCTCCAACTCTAGGTGAAGGCTTTCTCTATCTGTTGGCTCTGGAGGAAGGTCCTTGTCTTCGGCTTCTGCTTCCTGGTTCCTTGGAGAGCTCCATGTGTCTTGGCATCTATCTTATCGCATCTCTGCTTGCTGACTTGCTTGTTTTAATCTCTTTTCTATCTCAGAAGAGATTAACTCAAGACACACCCTACACTAATCCTGTCTCATTGACAGAACAAAGACAACCCATTCCCAAACGGGATTACAATCAGACATAGCCTGTTTGTTTTTTTTAAACCTGTTGCCGTGGAATTGATTTTGACTCAGCGAACCACAGTCAAAGAGGTTAGGAATTACAGCACATATTTTTGGGGGACACAACTCAATCTGTAATATTGATATTCTCTATTGTTTGATAGTTTTCTATTTTATTAATTTCAGTTCTTATACCTATATTCTTTTCTTTACTTTGGGTTTATTTTACTCCTCTTTTACTAGCATTTTAAGGTGGAAGCTTAGATCATTGATATTGAACTTTCTTCTTTTAAAATATA
>NW_004444026.1:5773050-5776634 GCF_000243295.1 Trichechus manatus latirostris | reverse complement strand
TGTGAATTATATATACATATATATATATATAGTTCTATTGCAGTCAGAGGATTTACTCTGTATGATTTCAATCCTTTGAAATTTATTGAAAATTGTTTTATGGTACAGCATATATACTGTTAGTGAATGTTCCAAGTGCATTTGAAAAAAAAAGTATATTCTGTAGTTGTTGTGCGTAGTTTAAATATTAGGTAAAATTTACTGAAAGTGTTGTTCAGATTATATCCTTACTGAATTTTTTTTTTTGTCTACTTGTTTTATCAGTTACAAAGGGAGGGATGTTAAAATATCCAGACACGACTGTGGATTTGTCTATTTCTCACTGTAGTTCTGTCAATTTTTACTTTACGTATTTCTAAGCTCTCGTTGTTAGCTTCTGTGAGTTGATTCTGATTCATGGCAACCCCATGTGTGCAGAGTAGAACTGTGCTCCATAGGGCTTTCAAGGCTGTGACCTTTCAGAAGTAGATCACCAGGCCTGTCTTCTGAGGCATCTCTGGGTAGGTCAATTGCCAAACTTTCAGCTAGTAGTCGAGGTCTTAACCACTTTTGCCACCCAGAGACTCCTGAGTTCTCATTACCCTGTAACCGTTGCCGTCTAGTCGATTCCAACTGAAAGCGACCCGATAGAACAGAGTAGAACTGCCCCATAGGGTTTTGAAGGAGTGCCTGGTGGAGTGGAACTGCTGACCTTTTGGTTAGCAGCTGTAGCTCTTAACCACTATGCCACCAGGGTTTCCAAGTTCTCATTAGTGCATATATATTTAGGATTCTTGTACTTATTCATAAGCTAACCTTTTTATCTTTGAGAATTGGTCTTCTCATCGAATTCCATTTTGTATAACCATTTCACCTTTCTAATAATTAGAGTTTGCATAATATATCTTCTTTTAAAGTCAGATGTATTGAGATATAGTGTACATACAGTAAAATTCACTTTTTCGGTATATAGTTTTATGAGTTTAAGTCCTTCATTACCTACAATCATATAATCACCATTCCAATCAAGATATAAAACATTTTTGTTACTTAAAAACTTCCTGATATTCCCTTTCATAGTCAATTCAACTCTCCATCCCCAGCTCCAGGCAATCAATAATCTGTTTTCTGTCCCTGTAGTTTTTCTATCTACCACTTGTCTGTCAGTCTGTGGTGGCTTGTGTGTTGCTGTGACACAGGAAGCTATACCACTGGTGTTTCAAATACCAGCAGAGTCATCCATGATGGACAGGTTTCAATGGACCTTCGAGACTAAGACAGAATAGGAAGAAGGCCTGGAAATCTACTTCTAAAAAGACTGACCAGTGAAAACTTTATGAATAGCAGCAGAACATCATCTGATATAGTGCTGGAAGATGAGCCCCTCAGGTTGGAAGGCACTCAAAATACGATTGCCAAAGAACTGCAAGTAAAATTTTGCTGAAGATAATTAAAAAACAGTTGCAGCAGTACATAGCCAGGGAACTGCCAGAAATTCAAGCCAGATTCAGAAGAGGACATGGAATGACAGATATCATTGCTGATGCCAGATGAATCTTGGCTGAAAGCAGAGAATACCAAAAAGATGTTTACTTGGGTTTTACTGACTGTGCAAAAGCATTCAACTGTGTGGATCAAAACAAATTATGGATAACGTTATGAAGAATGAGAATTCCAGAACACTTAATTGTGCTCATGATGAACCTGTACATAGACCAAGAAGCACTTGTCCAAACAGAACAAGGGGATACTGCGTGATTTCAAATCAGAAAAGTTGTGCGTCAGGGTTGTATCCTTTCACCATACTTATTCAATCTGTATGCTGAGCAAATAATCCATGAAGCTGGACTATATGAAGAGTGTGGCATCAGGATTGGAGGAAGACTTGTTAACAACCTGTGATATGCCAGTGACGCAGCCTTGCTTGCTGAAAGTGAAGACTTGAAGAACTTACTGATGAAGACCAGTGACTGCAGCCTTCAGTATGAATTCAACCTCAACATAAAGAAAACAAAAATCGTCACAACTAGACCAAAAAGCAACATCATAATAAAATGGAGAAAACACTGAAGTTGTCAAGGATTTCATTTTACTTGGATCCACAGTCAATACCCATGGAAGCAGCAGTCAAGAAATCAAATGATGTATTGTATTGGGAAAATCTACTGCAAAAACTTCTTTAAAGTGTTGAAAAGCAAAGACGTCATTTTGAGGACTAAGGTGCACCTGACCCCACCCCACCCCTCAAAAAAAAAAAGAAAGAAAGAAAGAAAAAAACCCAAACGACTTGCTATTGAGTCGATTCCAACTCATAGTGACCCTACAGGACAGAGTAGAACTGCCCCATAGGGTTTCCAAGAAGTTGCTGGTGAATTTGAACTGCTGACCTTTTGGTCAGCAGCCGAGCTCTTAACCACTGGTCCACCAGGGGTCCAAGCCATGGTATTTTCAATTGCCTCATGTGCATGCAAAAGCTGGACAACGAGTAAGGAAAAGCTGAGAAGAATTGATGCCTTCAAATTATGATGTTGGTGAAGAATATTGAAGATACCACGGACTGGCAGAAGAACAAACAAATCTGTCTTGGAAGAAGTACAGCCAGAATGCTCCTTGGAAGCAAGGATGGCGAGACTTCGTCTCACATACTTTGGAAATGTTAACAGGAGGGCTCAGTCCTTGGATAATGATATCATGCTTGGTAAAGTAGAGGGTCATTGAAAAAGAGGAAGACCCTCAACAAGATGGATTGACACAGTGGCTCAAACAATGGGCTCAAACATAGCAACGATTGTGCAGGTGGTACAGGACCAGGCAGTTTTTTGTTCTGTTGTACATAGGGTCACTATGAGTCAGGACTAACTCGAGGGCACCTAACAACAACAGTTTTTCCATTTTTAGAATATCATATAAATGGAATCATACAGTATATAGCCTTTTGAATTTGGCTTCAATCTTGCATTTGAGATTTATTTATATTGTTGTGTGTATTGCTAGAGTATTCCTTTTTTTGCCAAGTGATATTTCATGATATAGAATGATATATCATAGTGTATTACTCATTAAACACTTGAAGGACAATTTGGTTGTTTCTAGCTTTTCGTGATTATCAATAAAGCCACTACTAGCATTTGTGTATAGGTTTTTGTGTGAACATATGTGTTCATTCTACTTGGGTATACACATAGGAATGGGATTTTTGGGTTGTATGATCAGCAGATACTTAACATCGTAAGAAGCTGCCAAATGTTTTTCCAAGTGGTTGTATCATTTTTAATTCCATCCAGCCATATATAAAAGCTCCAGTTGCTCTGCATCCTTGCAAGCACTTGATATGGCCAATTTTTAAAGCCATTCTAATAGGTGTGTAATGACATATCATTGTGGTATTAATTTGACTTTCCCTAATGACTGCTGATATTGAGCAGATTTTCATATGCTTTTTTACCATCTGTATATCTAGTCTGGTACAGTTATTTTCAAATATTTGGCCCATTTTTTGATTAAGTCATTTGTGATGATATATATTAAATATATTTGTTGTTTTTGTCATTGTTAGTTGCTGTTGAGTTGATTCCAACTCATGGCGACCCAACAAGTGCAGAGTT
>NW_004444026.1:5771746-5772732 GCF_000243295.1 Trichechus manatus latirostris | reverse complement strand
AGACCACCATACCTGTGCTCTGCCTATGCCAGCAGATGCCTGGGGAGACCAGGTAACAAACCCAGAAGTGTGGAGGAGATAATGTGCTGTTGGGAAGACTGTAACCAATGGGAGATGGTTGGACAAGGGAAGGAACCAGCAGATAATTGCTCACTTTTCTTCCTGCCAAGGACTGACTGTTCCTGGATGCAGCAGTTTTAACGTGGGTCTCAGGAGAGAATCCTGACAGACCAATCAACCAGCTTGGCCAGTTCTGTAATGCACTCCTTTGTGTTTGCTTTTCCTCCTTTCCTGCCTCGCTTCTCCTTTTCCCCTTTATTATTTTTTCCCTGGGCTTGCACCCCCACCCCCATACATAATAACATGGAGTTTTTTTTTCTTGAGCATTGTTTTCTAGGGAACCAAGGCTAAGTCATCAGGGAATTAATTTATAAATCTGTCCCCATGTCTATAGAGGATAGGAATTTCATGTGAATTCGGTAAAAGATTAGGCAAGGGAATTTCATTTTCTTGGCTTTCCACTTCTCAAGTGTCAACTTTTACCAGAAATAGTGCAAAGAAATTGAGATTTGAATCACCTTTCTAGCTTATTTCTTTTAATAATACAGAGAATTATTAACAGCATTGTTTGTGAGAAATTATTAAATCTGTTTATTTCCTTATGAGGTAAGTTCTCTGCATTTTTAGCCAAGAAAACCCTGTGGAGAAGTTCTCTGTAACACATGGAGTCGCCATGGAGTTGACTCAATGGCAATTGTTTTTTGGAGTTTTTGGATTTTCCGTCCTAGGATACAGGGATAGACATGCTTCTCCATCTTATGTCAGCTCAGCCTAGTCTACATTTTAGAATGTCTTATTTGCAATTTCCCAGTTCTGAGGCCAGTATTTGTATCAGTCAGGACTCTTTGGAATGGCAAATGACAGAAACCCAGCTTAAAGTCTCTTCAACAACAACAACGACAACAAAATGGAGTTTATTGATTCAC